>NC_056522.1:244842527-245036461 GCF_019175285.1 Sceloporus undulatus | reverse complement strand
TAATAATAATAATAATAATAATAATAATAATAATAATAATAATAATAATAATAATACATTTTATTTGTATACTGCTTTTCCACAGATCAAAGCAGTTTACAGCCTTAGAAAACCATTACAACCATAAAAAACCATTAAAAACATTTCTAGATAAAAACTAATTATACAAAATTTAAAACACAGTCATACAGCAAGGTAAGGCAGGGAATCAGTGGCATCAACATACACAACTTCATTTATCAGGGGGGAAGGCTTGACAAAAAAGGAAGGTTTTAAGCCTTTTTTAAAATGTTTCTAGGGGGGTTATCAAATGGAGCTCCTCGGGAAGGCTATTCCAGATTCGTGGGGCCATCACGGATGTAGAAACATATTTGGAAGATGGAATTTCCAACAGATTCTTCTTGGATGTTCTGAGTGTGCGGGGCGGATTATACGGGGAGATGCGGTCCCTCAAGCAACTTGGGCCCAAGCCATGTAGGGCTTTATAGGTAATAACCAACACCTTGTATTGCCCTCAGAAGCCAATAGGCAGCCAGGGAAGATCTTTTAAAATAGGTGTTATATGGTCAAACCTAGATGTACCGGTGACCAGTCTGGCTGCCATGTTTTGCACTAACTGAAGCTTCCAGGCTTGGTACAAGGGTAGCCCGATGCAGAGCGCATTACAGAAATCTAGACAAGAGGTTACCAGAGCATGTACCACAGTTTCAAGGTCCTTTTGGCCCAGGTAGGGTCGCAGTTGGCGTATCAACCGAAGTTGATAGCAAGCACTTCTGACCGTCGCATCTACTTGAGATGACAACTGCAAGGACAAGTCCAGAAGTACTCCTAGACTAAGAACTTCGTCCTTCAGGGGAAGTGTGACCCTGTTCAGGACAGGTGGACAAATTTCCTTCCCCAGGCCTGGGGAACCTATCACCAGTACTTCCGTTTTCTCTGGATTCAGACTGAGTTTGTTTTCCCTCCTCCAGCCCATTACCGACTCTAGGCAGGCATTCAGAGGAGAGATGCCATCCTTAGTCACTGCATCAGTCAGAGACACAGAGAAACATATTTGGGTGTCATCAGCATACTGATAACACTGCGCCCAGTGTCTCTGGATGATCTCTTCCAGAGGTTTCATGTAAATGTTGAACAAAGTGGGGGACAAAATAGCTCCCTGAGGGACACCAGATGTCAGTTCCCTCTTAGAGGAGCAAGTGTCCCCCAACTGTACCATCTGGAATCTGCCCGAGAGATAGGATCGGAACCACTGCAGCGCAGTGCCCCCGATACCCAATTCCCTCAGGCGTTCCAGAAGGATACCATGGTCTATGGTATCGAAAGCCGCTGAGCTGTCCAAAAGCACCAACCAGGTCACACTTCCCCTGTCGATGCCCAGATGGAGATCATCGACTAAGGTGACCATGGCAGTCTCAACTCCATATCCTGCTCTGAAGCCACTTTGAAATGGGTCCAGATAATCGGTTTCATCCAAGACTGCTTGGAGTTGGAAGGCGACCGCTCTCTCGATCACCTTACCCAGAAATGGCAATAATGAGATTGGTCTGTAGTTATTCCTTACCAGGGGGTCTAGAGAGGGGGTTTTTGTGCAACAGTTTAACTGTCGCTAGCATTAAACTTGATGGAAATTTTCCCTCCTTGAAGGATGCATTGATTATACGTTCTAACAACAATTTTACAGCATTCCCACCCTGGGTGGTCAGCCAAGAAGGACAGGGATCGAGAGAGCATGTCATCTTCCTAAGAATCTTGTCCACTTCATCGGTATGTACAAACTCAAAGTGATTCAGTATAACAGAGTCCATGGAAGCTCTGGACACCTCTCTTGTTATTTCTGATGAAATGCCAGCGTCGAGATCAGCCCTTATCCGAGAGATTTTATCTGTGAAGTAGTTGTTAAAATCATCACAGCAGGCCTTAGTTGGTTCTAAAATAGGGTTCAGAGTGGGGGGAAGCTGAGTCAGCTCCCTGACCACCCTGAACAGCTGTGCTGGACGTGACTCTGCAGACGCAATACGCGCAGCATAGAAGGAGTTCTTTGCTGCACCTATTGCCACTCCATAAGACTTCAAAAGAGCCTGATGGAGTGTCTTGTCAGATAAGCGCTGATGTCTCCGCCAACTGCGCTCTGCGCTTTATGCTGATCAGACTTCCAGCTTTAGTATGGGATCCTGTTCTTTTGGTGATGATGTCTTTAAAGTTTATTATTGTTTTATTTGGATATTTGCATTTTATATGTTGGCCTTGGAAAGAAATATTATTGGGGAAAGCTTGTATCAAACTCCACTCACTCAGCTACAAGATCCACAAATTGATGCAGATATTTAAGCTCTTCTTCTATCTTAGATCTGGATAATCTTAGAATAGTTTCATTGAATGTTAAAGGGCTAGGTTCCTCCACTCCCCAAACACACTGGGATCACTAATTATTTAAAGAAAATACAGCCCAATATGACATTTCTACAGGAAACCCATAGAAAAGGGACGGGGCGTGTTTTTTTTCTAACTCAGACTTCCAAAACCAATACACTGATGGAAATTCTATGAAAGCCAGAGGAGTGGCAATTTTAATTACCAAAAAAGAATGTCCCTTTTTAGAAGAACAAGTAATAAAAAACCCAAATGATCAATATGTAATTTTGAAAAGCACTATGACAGGTAGGAAGCTCACCCTCGGCACTTTCTATTTCCCCAATATGGACCAGAAAACTTTCTTACAAAAATTTATGAAAATTCTCTTAGATAATGCAATTGGCAAAATCATTATAGGCGGTGACGCAAACAAAATTCTGGATTATAATCTAGATAGATCTCGCCACCCCTCTAGAACGAGTCCAAGAGAAACCTCAATGACAAATATAATTTCGAAGGCTACTCTTCTTGATCCCTGGAGTGTCACACACCCACACAACAGATCATACGCCTTTTTCTCCAACACACATAAGACATACTCTAGAACTATTTTTTTCATTTCCAAATCATTTCTCCCAGAAATCACTAATGTCCAAATCAATCTCATTGTGTACTCTGAATATACATCCTTAATCATTAACTGGAGACTTGGGCCGGTTACAAACCGGCACTTGGGACGTCCACAGGACGTCCCATTTTAAAAAAGGGGTGTCTCTTCTAGATGCCCCTGGGTCTAATACGGACTCTGTCCGTACAATATGGCGCCGGCCATTCCACACAGCCGGCACCATCTTTCCGTATCTGACGCTGTGCGTCCGAACGTGTCGCGGCGCCTGTGACGTCGTGAATGCGCCCCTGGCGCCTCGCGATGTCACAGAGGCGCCGCAGAAAGAAGCTCCATTTTGGAGCTTCTTTTTTGGCTCCGTAAGGCAGCCGCGTGGTGTGGCTGCGACGGCTCCCTTATGGAGCAAACGGCGGCGGCAGCAGACCGCCTCAAAGCGGCGGTCTATAATCCGCCTTGAACTCGACAACCCAAAAACCTGAATCTGGATATTTAACCCCTCTCTCCTATCAGAGTCTCAATTCCAATACTGAATTAAAGATACAATTAATTTTTTTTACAAGGAAAACAAAATAGCTAACACTTCAGAAACCCTCCTATAGGATACCTTAAAAGCAATACTCTGAAGGCTGTTTATTCAGGAAGGGCAAGGGAAAAAAATCAAGAGATCTGACCAGACAGATGCTTATGACAGAGATCCAGCAACTACAGCAAGTGCATATAAATACTAAAAACCCAAATATATACATCACCCTATTAAAAAAGAACTAACAGAACTGGAGACTAGGAAAATACAAGTCTCACTACAATACACCAGGACATATTATCATGAATTCAATAATATAAACTCCAATTTACTAGCCAGAGCTGTCAAAAGGAAAGCTAACAAAAAACTGATTGCATCATTGTCCTCCAGCAATGGCAAACTAATCAACTCTTCCAAGGAGATTCTCAAAGAATTTCGTAAATTTTATAAAACCCTGTACACATCAGAAATCTGAGGTGATCCAACTACAAAAGATTTTATACAAAAGCTGAAACTGAAAAAAACTCTCCAAATTTCATCGCTCCCTCCTAAACAAACCAAGAGAATTCAAAGGGATAAGAAAAGTCACATACAAATTGAAACCATTTACATCTCCAGGTACAGATGGCTTTTCTGGTGAACTTTACAAACTTCTAATAGATGACCTCGCTCCTACTTTATATACCCTTTTTAATAAAGTCATGGATGGCGGTCAGCCCCCCTGCCCCCAACAGCTGGCACAGATCACAAATTATTCCCATCCCTAAGATGCAAAATGGGAACCCCTTGGTCACGACATTCAGACCGATAGCATTACAGAACCAAGATGCTCAGTTATTCACATCCATTATGGCAACCAGGTTAAATAAATTCATCCTTGATTATATTAATCCAGACCAAATGGGTTTATGCCAGGCAGGAAAATGATAGACTCAGTATGCAGAGACCTCAATCTAATACATTACTCCTCACAAACAAAAACACCCTTAGCCTTCCTTTCATTAGATGCCTTAAAAGCATTTGGCAGGGTCAAATGGCATTTCTTGTTCAGAGTCTTAAAAGAAATGGAATTTGGCAACAGCTTCACATCTATTTTGAAGTGCTTACACAGAAACTCAGAAGCGACAGTGTTAATAAATGGGATGGAATCTGAGAGGTTCAATTTATACAGACTCACTAAGCAAAGCTGCCCCCTGTCACCCATATTATTTGCACTCTATATTGAACATCTAGCTGAACTCATTAGGTCAAACCCAAACATAAAGGGTTTACAAGTTAATAAGTCCCACCACAAAATCATGGTGTATGCAGATGACATCTTACTGGCAGTGCAACAACCCAAAACCTTCTTCCTCAATATAAAAAACACATTAGACATCTTTAGGAAGCACTCTAGCCTTAAAATTAATTACTAAAAAAACAAATTGATGTATATGATTGCTCCGTCTGCAGTCCAAAAACTACTGGTCTACAATTATGTCCCTCAGGGTTTTCACACCTGGGCATCCTCATAACAAAATATGTATCCCATCTGATCCCTAGACACTATAATCCCCTTATTACATTGATGAAAATAAAACTTAAAAACTGGAAACTTCTAAATATTTCTATATTGCAGAGAATTGCCATTGTTAATATGTTTCTCACCCCATGCCTCTTTTTCTTATTCCAATCCATCCCCATTTCACCAGATCCCTCCAAATTCCAACTCTGGCAAAACATGATCACAGAATTTATATTTAATAAAAAGAGACCTAAATTCCCCCAAATCAGTTAGGTACACAGACACAAAAGAAGGTGGTTTAGCAATCCCAGACCTGAAACTATATTATCACGCATTCCAATTAAATCACCTCTCCAATCTTATTATGGAAGCAGATTCCACCAGCTGGGTATGTAAGGATGGTAAACCTCCATAGCATAGCTGAGTTGAAATTGCTGTTCTCCATTAAGCCACGGAGTACATTAAGAGATCCAAACTCCATTTCTTTATCATTCCTTTTTTATTTGGAAACAATGGATTTATATACTATTGCCAAGCCCCTCCCCCATTTACCAATTTCTATTACGTCTGAACGTTTATGACACAGACAAAGTAGCTCAGTTTAAAAGTTGGAAGCAGGATGGCATTTACAGACTTACTGATTTATTTACACAAGGGAAATTAAAAAGCATAGAGACTCTGACGGATAGCCTGAGACATGTCAACCACAACTGGATGCAGATAACACAGGTGTTATCCTTTGCAAATAATGTGGTGTTGCAAGGGCACTACCCTCATCCTATGAACTTTTATGAAATATTATGCATGGACAAGGGGCAGAACTGCAAGGGAGGGCAGCCATCATATACACAAATTTAGTGCAATCTGTTTATAACAAAAATCAATTGGCCAGGTTAATGTGGCAATCAGACCTAAATTTATATATCTCCAAAGCCACATGGGAACACATATGGACCTCCCCTCATACAAATCAAGATTGGCATTGACAAAAGAGGGGCCCCTAAAATTAATATACAAATGGTATCTAACATATGTGAAACTGTCTGGGATGATGAAAAAGTCTCTCCAAAATGTGGGAGAGGCTGTGACACTTTAGGTACCTTTGAACACATGTGGTTGGACTGTCCCAAGATTAAAGATTTTTGGAACGTAATACTGATGCAAATCTCTCTTATTGTGAAACAAACTGTAACCTTCTGTCCAGGCCTTCTCTTATTGTCAATTTATTGTAAAGAGAACGCTCGTCCGAAACATTGTAAGCTTATCACATTTCTCATCTCAGCACCCTGGAATATAATTGTGAGAAGCTGGAAAACAGGGAATGTACTAATAAGCGACTGGTGGAAAAGAGTTTGGGACACTTGGGCCCAGTACAGACTTGCACAAAGTGCCAGCCTGTGGGCGGAGTCACAGTGGAGTGTCTGCACGCTGGACACCATGACTCTGCCCCTTTCGTGCCATGATGTGCCATGATGATAATCCTCACCTCCATCCCGCATCCTGGCTCCAGCAACCTAAGGCTTGATTAGATTAACAGTTTTGTGTAGCAGGTGAGGTAAAAATGATTAACTCAGCAAGCAGATGAAAACATGGGGTTCCCCAGTTACTGACAGCTACTTAATACACTTCTACGTCTTTTCTTGAAGGGCTTAGTTTAGTCCATTTTGCTGTCACTGGGAAGCTTAGACCTCCAGCTCTGGAGTTTTCTGTTCAATCTAATTGTCAGGCTTTGGAGGATTGGATTGGTCTGGGAGGGCATCAGACATGTCCTAAAAGACTGGAAAAAATCCTTGGGAGGTTTACCCATTGCTAGGACAAACCCTCAGTTGGAGGGCACAGCCATTTGGCAGCTTGCTGAAGAGTTATTTCAACAAAGGTATTTTGAACTAAGCCATCGCCATCTGTTCTTGCTTCTAATTACAAATGGAGCAGGGGAAGGGGGAGACAGACTGTAATTCACCAATGTATCATAAAGGAAAGCAAAGCACACAGAAAAGAGGAAGAAGCATGTGGCTGTCTTAAGGCAGTCTGTTTCCGTTATGGTACATTCATGTTTCCTATACAAATCAGGGATGAAACTGCTCTCCTGAGAGGGAGCCAATTCCCTTTGATGGTGATTTGTTACAAGGTTATCAAAAATTGAATACAAATAGGTTCCATAGTCAGCATGTGGATGGGGCTCCTCTTTGGTGTCTGTCAGCTTACTTTGAAAGCTTTGCCTTAAGGTGTACTACACCAAAATAAATTAATGCAAAGAATCAGTTTTGGTTCCAGGATTGTGGGCAGAAGACACATGATGTGGTGGCCTTGCTGAAGGAAAGCAGGTCTAGTCACTGCCCAGATCAGAAAGAATCAAATAACATGAAATATACTGCCTGGAGTTCAGTAACACAAAGATAGATTATACAGGAATTATTGGCACAGACCCCCAAATTTGGTTCTGAATAGTGATTAAGCTATTGGGGGAGGCATAATGAAGACATTGCCCTCCAAATGAGATTTCTGCCTCTTAAATTAATTTTTCCTTTACTCCCCAAATTTCTAGCACGACAGTAATTTAAAACTTCACTTAGACATTTAGAAAGAGAGTTTAAACATACAAAGAAAAGGGGCAGGCAAAAGAAATGCAAATACAGCAAGCAGAAGAATTGTAGGTCTGAATGATTTTCAGTATTTCACTCTCTGCAGTGCTAGAAATTTGGGAACTGAATTAAAATTTCATTTGGAGACAGAATTCTTATTTGTGAGGAGCAATGCCCTCATTTTACACCCTGTACATGGAACCCTGGTTGAAAACCAGGATAGTTACTTATTTGAAGCTATTGCATCTGCAGTGGCTCCAGAGTCAAGATTCAGAAATCTGAAAGTTTGTGCCTCCCATTGACTACCATGGGAAATAAATAAATGGCTATAACTCTCTCTCTCTCTCTGCTAATTTAAACATTAAAAAACATAAGAAGGAAAAAAAGAAAGGAGTAAAATGTGTGAGAGAGCAGGAATTATTTGACACATTTGGTTGAACTTTGAAGGCTTAGTTGCCCCTTAGGAAGAAATTACATTTATCAAATTGCAAACTAATAGGTGCAAGGATTTTTGTGCTTTAAATTTTGTGGTAAATGAACTGCCAGTAGCTTTTTATTTCTTGCTAGAGTTGGTGCAAACTTGCAGGCTTAGTCTTCCCTTTAGAGGGGATTATTCTTGCAAACTTCAGACAAATTGCTTTGAGAGATTGTGTGTGGGGGGGCATGCATCAGAGTAAACTTTCTATTTTAAAAGTATCAAAAAAGCACACAGTTTCTTTCATTCCTTGTGGACCATTTTTTAAAAAGAAGAACAAGCAGTGTAAAGGTGATCCCAAGTCACAAGCCTGCAAGGTTTCAGAAAAACAAGTGTTCCAGTTCATCTGGGAATCCCAAAATATTTCTGGGGCAAAGGAATGAGCTGCATCTACACTGCAAAATTGATGCAGCTTGACACTGCTTGAACTGCCGTGGCTCAGTGCTATGGAATTCTGAGGTTTGTAGTTTTGTGAGATATTTAGCCTTCTCTGTGAGAGCGCTCTGGTGCCACAATGAACTACAACTCCAAAGATTTTCTACAGCATTGAGCCATAGCAGTTAAAGTGGTGTCAAGCTGCATTAATTCTGCCATGTGGCAGCCACCTGTTTATCTTCTACTTAATGCTGCCTACTGTTTCTTGGATAAATTATATAAAGGTGACACAGGTCATAGTGATATTTATCTGCCAAAAAGCAGAAAGATTTCAGACAGTTTCAGGCACTATGTAGCAGTGATCATGTTCAAAGTCCAGTTTACAGCTGTGGCTAAGGTTACCAGGCATAAAATAGGAGAAGACTCTTATGCCTTTAATGGTCACTCAGAAGAGGAAATCTCAGTGGCAGGAGCTTGGGTAACAACAAGCAATTCCTGCTGAATTGTCTTCTTCTACACAACTATTAAACATGCAAGAGACTGTTCCTGTTTTCCTATGGCTCCCATAAAGTGAGTTTTTTTTTTAAAGGGGGTTGTTTAGGGGAGGGAAGAGAAAGAACTCTGGGCTAATCCTGGAATGTTTTGTTAGCGCCTTATCGCATTAGAAAAGACAGCTGAAACAGAATGGGAGAGAAGTGGTTTTTTTCTTCCCTCTCTGCATAGTGCAGTAGCACTTCTTTTCTCTTCCTTAGGGTGAGGATCATAAAAGTATGCCTTATGTCACCCTGGAAAAATCTGTTTGACAAAAAGCACACTTTACAATCATCTCCCTCTGGAAGTAGAACGGAACTGCTCTGAGTGCATGTGGAGAGGCATGAAGAAAGTCAGTACTTTCCTACTCAGTTTTGTCTTTCTTTTGCAATGCAATAAGGCTCTAAGCCTTGCAAAGATAGGGGTTTCTTCTAGTAAGTAATAAATTGATTTTTAGGTGGGTCAGTGGTTTGGAAGCTTTCTCTCAACTGCTTCAGATTGGAGGTGAACACATTAAGAGCCAAATTCCATCCCACAAAGGCATAGTGAGCAGTGCCAAATGTGGTTGTGCAGCAGTGGCAGTATGAGGCCCTAGGAGAAATTAGGACTGGCTGACTGGACCCTAACCACATACACTTTCCTTCCTTCTGTATATGCTCATCCCTGAAAGTAATTCAAAGGTGCTTGTATTTGAGTAGATAAATAAGACTGGACTATTAAGAGTACCTTTCAAAGATAAATGTAAATAGATATGGGATTTTCGTCTTCTTTTTTGGCAGTAAAGGTTCATACACCTATTCACAGAAATGGGGGAAAACATTTGTCAAGGTGCAAGACAAGGTCATAGCTTGCTTGCAGATAATCATCTTTCAATAGCATTCCAAGAACAATTTTAAAGATCAAAAAGGGCACAGTCTTCCATTTTTATTCATTTATTTATTAACCCATACATGCATTTTTATCTCATAATGCTCATTGTCTCTTGTCTTTTTTTAAAAGAGTTATTTGGTTGTTGTTGTTAATCTTTTTAAAGAAAGTGAATATAAAAGTATAGTGTATGAAAAATTCTGTTTACTGCAAGCAGAGCCAAGATAAAGGCTAGCCTCCTGTCTTGGACTCATGATCTCATTAACTGCTGGGGATTCACACTTGCAGTTATTAAAGACAAACTGTGAAACCCCAAACCTGCCTTTTCAACCTGATAGCATCCCAGTCAAAGGGCTGTAGAATGAGAAAGAACCTCTGTAATGCTCTTATGCTTATGGAGCATGTTGAGACAAGCAGATGGAGAAGGACCCCAAGGAGTCTCTCCAGATGCATGTTCTCCATGAGCCCATAACAAGGAAAGTTGTACAAATGGCAATTCTCAGTGCCCAGGAAATGCAGCAGCTTAGAAACCTTTAAGTTGGGACACTGCCATGCTGGAAAAGTAGGGGGTTGCTGGGAAGGGTTTGGTATCATCAGATGTAACTATAAAGATGCTGCTCTGTTGTAGTTATTTTTGACAATGCAGGATAGAAGCCAAAGGTTTTATGGAAGTCATAGGCTGCATTGACACTGGAGAAATTATGTAATTTGACAATGCTTTAATTGCCATGGCTCCATCTTATGGAATCCTGGATTCATCGTTTGTTGGGGCACCAGAGCTCTCTGACAGAGAAGATTAAATCTCTCACAAAAACTTCAAATCCCAGAATTCCATAACATGGAATCCAAAGTTAAAATGGTGTCAAACTGCCTTATTTCTGCAGTGTAGATGCAGTCTTAAGGACAGTCCATCTGTGGCAGGTTGTGGAAAGAGGACAAGATCATGAAAAAGTCACAAGATCTAACTGCCCTTCTTGATACCTCTATTAAAAATACAACCTCCTCTAGAGATTTATGGACATGTGGTTCCCAGCTATGAGAATTGCTGATTACTGTTCATTTTGGCTGGTGGATCCTGGAAGTGGAAGTCCAAACACTTGGAAACTCAAAGGTTGATATTCACTGTTCTAGGTAAAAACTATCAGATTGTAAAGTAGGGGTTAAATCCATTTAAAAATGTTTCTTTCTCAATGGCCTCAATCCCTTGGGAATAATCAATCAGGAGGTGCAGGTCAATAGTTGGTGGGATAGCAGCCAAAAGCCTGCCTGCCTTTATTTCTTTCTCCTCCTGTTACTGCCCTGTTCTCCCTCTGTTTCTCCCCTTGTTACTGCCTTTGCCTCTGACTGAAATTTGATATCAAGCTTCATGCTAGAAGGGATGCCCTGTCATATAGTACTGAAAAAGCCACCCCAGCCCAATTTAGCCAGGGAGTGCTAAAATATACTAGGAAATTCAAATTGATTCTTTTGATTCAGTTGTAAAATGGGCCTGGCATTGTCAAGCATTTAGAAATCATAGGGTCCTGCCATCTGTAAATCTCACTTCTTTGTTTTAGGGTGGCAACATTTTACTGCCCTTGTTTTCAGAGTTCTGATCTTTCTTTGTCCTGGAAAACTCCATTTCAAGATTCCAAAAAGCCTGCCCTTAAAAGCTAAAAGGTATAAAAAGAGCTGTTTGGCTCTCAGTCTTCAGTTTTGGGTGAAATTAGGACATTATGCTGCTGTCAAATTTC
Source organism: Sceloporus undulatus (assembly GCF_019175285.1). Taxonomy (NCBI): domain Eukaryota; kingdom Metazoa; phylum Chordata; class Lepidosauria; order Squamata; family Phrynosomatidae; genus Sceloporus; species Sceloporus undulatus. The sequence continues at coordinate 245,024,891 of NC_056522.1, read as the reverse complement.
ATCTAAATTTCCTCAGATTTGCTAGCCTCTTCACACATTTAGTTGCAAACTGAGTCTCCAGAGTCATAGTCCAATACTCAAACCACTATGCCATCCTGGCTCTACTACCTCTCAGTTCACCCTTGTTCTTCAGCAAAAGGAACGTCAGAATAAAAATTAATTGAGAGGTAGTAGAAGGTATTCATTGGTGATTTGGAGCCAAACCTCAACTTCATAGCAGAAGAGCTTTTCCATAGCTACATCAGTTCTTACTGAGTACATTCTTTCTGTCTCAAGCTCAACCCTTGCCTTATGAGCAGACAGATACTTTTGTAATGTTCAATTTGAAACAGAAAGTCAAGCAAAACAGTGTAACACAATTGTGAATGTTTTATTCTTCCATTTGAAAACATAATCTGATTTTATGCAATTGGGCTGGTAAACAGGACCTCAGGTGTTATGATACAATTAAAACAAGAAGTTAGGAATCCCACATGCTGTTTGTGGTTTGGAGAAGAGGAGGATTTGCTTGCAAAACTCAAGTATTATTTTGTAATCAGATATGCCCTGATGCTACAAAGAATCACTTATTGGATAATGTATCACTTTCTGGAAGAATGCAGAATGCATTCTTTATTACTTTTTTGTCATAGTATAGTGGTCACAAACTTCACAAATTTTATGATAACAACACAATGCTGTGGAAATATATTATTATGGAGAAAAAATGTAAATAAAATATGTAAATGTTCAATATTCATTGGTAACACTTAAAGAGAGCACTTCTTGTAATTTATATGCACTCTGTGTCATGATAACTAACTCTTCCGTCTCTCTAATGACAGAATATGGCATATTTTTGTATTATATCTTAGTCCTGTTACAGACGAGTGTAAAATACGTCCTGGGGACGTACTAGGGTTAGGGAAAGTGCGTGCCTTACGCACACACCTAACCCTAGTACGTCCCCAGGACGTACAAAATGGTGGCGCCCTATACACCTAGGGGGCACCATTACGATGTCACGAACACGCCGCTTCCAAATGGGGTGGTGCGGACATGACGTCTTTTCGCCGCGCAAGGGCGCATAGAGCACCCTTTCCGTGGCACTAGAAGGAGCTCGAGCCTCCTTCCATGATTTGCATCACTGGCGCAGCCTTTAGATGGCTGTGCCAGTGACGCAAGGGAGAAAGGGGCCGAGTGCACTTCCCTCCTCCTCCCCGCCACATCAGTGTCCTTGGGGCATGAAGCCCCAAGGACACCCTCCAGGCCATGGGGAAGCGGCCTTTTGCGGCTTCCCCGTGGCCGAAGTGGCGGATCGGGGCCTCGAGGCTGCGCTCTGGCAGCTGAGGCCCCGATCCGACGGGGAAAGGAGCGCCTACAGGCCGCCCCAAGGGATGGTCTGTGACGCGCCATAGATTTTTATTTCTTAGGAATGTTTTGGGCACTTTATTGAGGCAAAATTTAATTGAGACAGTAGTTGATCTAATTATTTTTTCATTTTTATCTGCCACATTCACTCTGTCATCTCCCAGACACCCAACAGGTAAGAAGATGGTGTAGTGTCATGATGCATCCAGACAGAAGGTTTATTGGTTCAGTTTATGTATGTATTCACATCTGAATAAACAAAACAAGAAGTCATCTTGTTTCTTGGCACACCAGTCTGTTTCTTATTTACTTTTCCTGTTTTCTTTCCCCCCTGTGGCAAAGGTTTTACTTTTGTTATGTTTTCCACAGAATAATACCCTTTTTATGTAAAATCCAAAGGTTGTAAATACTCAAGTGATCTCATCCAGAAACTGATTAACAATATTTATCTCATTAAGTTTAGTGCAGTTTTTAACAACTACTCATCCTGACATGTCTGATAGTAACCATTTTCATGCTTTGCTTGTTAGGACCCTTGAATAACTAATGCTAGGAAAGACAGCCATGGTTCAAAACAACTTATGTCTTACTTTCTTATATTACTTAAGATAAATCTCCAGGTATAATTTCAAGTATAACCAGTTGTGACTAGCAAATACAACATAATCAGTTCTGAGTGACAAAGGCTGTCACCACAATTGTAATATGCAGGAATTTTCATCTTTTAAACAGACTAGCATTTTACAACCAGTCCCAAACTATCAGATGACATTGGCTTCTTCATCTCATAGTACATTCTCACAAATATATCTTGAATACAAGTAGAAGAAAACATTTCAAAAATGCTTTGATGTTATATTCTGGTGGTTGTTCTATTGGAGAATTATTGGGTAGTAACTAGTTTGCAAACCTCAACAGGCTACAGAAGCTTATGAAAAAGAGAACAGAATACTTGAAGGAAAAAAATCCCCTAGATATCTTAAGAGGGAGGATAAAAGTAATGTTCAGATCAGAGACAAACATATATTAGATACTCTGATAAGTGTTGGCATAGATATCTTAATTTAAGAGCCTTATATTGATGAAACTCACGCTCAAGCTGTGAAATGTGAAATATAATACTGTTTAGGTATGGTTTAATAATGTAGTTTCTGAGCTTCAGGATACCATGAAAGATAACAATGGTGGTGATCTTCCAGCTCTGAATTACACAATAGCTATAATAAATTTGTTAATTGTTTTATGTTTGGCACAGCTTTTTGGGGTTATGAAATAGTTTTCATCACTGCATGTTAGAATCAAACAAGCACAGTTCTTTCATTTCAAAATGGAGAACAGTGACAACTGACCAAATCAAGGCCTCAGATCCTAGGAAATGCCATTCTGCCATACTCAGTGTCCAAGTCTATGTGTCATTTAAAACTATAATTAGCAATAAGTATAGTTGTCATGTCCAGCAGAGTACCAAATTCAGATAACCAGGCTTCGGTAGTTAAAACTCACCCTTTATTAAGAAACGGCAGGCTAAACATATCCAGCTCCTTAAGTCTTTCCTCATAAGGCATAGTTCCAAGGCCCTTCACCATTTTGGTGGACCTCCTTTGGACACGCTCCAATTTGTCAACATCCTTTTTGAATCATGGTGCCCAGAGCTGGACACATATTCCAGGTGAGGCCTGGCCAAAGCAGAATAGAGTGACACTATTACTTCCCTTGATGCAGTATATACTTCTATCGATGCAGCCTAAAATAGCACTGGCCTTTTTAGCTGCCGTATCATACTGCTGACTCATGTTCAACTTGTGGTCTACTAGGATGCCTAGATTTCTTTCACATGTAGTCTCCTTATGCCAAGTGTCCCCCATCCTATATCTATGCATTTCATTTTTTCTACCTAAGTGCAGTATCTTACATTTCTCCCTGTTGAAGTACATTTTGTTAATTTTGGCCCAGCTTTCTAATCTATTATGGATCAGAAGTGCACCAAATGACCAAACATGAAGAAATGTTAAGGCAGCTATTGTCCCTGAGCCCTCCCAGGAATAATAAAAAAGGATGCCTACACTATAACCAATGCATATTTACTTGGGCACTTCTAAATGCACAGTGTGTTTGTGAGTGCCTTATTTAAGGAAGTTTCAATGATAATTGATAGGAAAAGGAATTTGCCCTCCCCATGCTAATTCCTGTAAGCTGTTGTTGCTGTTGTGTGCCATCAAGTTGTTTCTGTCTTATGGTGACCTTAAGGCAAAACTGTTGCAAGGTTTTCTTGGTTAAGATTTGTTCACAGTGAGGGGAGTGTTACCTTTGCATCCCTCTGAGTCTGAAATAGTGTGACTTGCCCAAGGTCACCCATTGAGTTTTCATGAGTCTTCCCTATTCCAACCCTGGTCTCCAGAGTTTTAGTTAGACACTCAAGCCACTAAACCATCCTGGTTCTCGCCTGTAAGTAGGCAATGTTAATAACAACTTGCCTGCCAATGTTCTCCCTCTACAACTAACTAAGAAATAGTTCCGTAGTCCCTATGGAATGATCTTGTATTGACTAAACATCTCATCCCTAAAACAGAATGAGCAAATAATCCCCCTCCCAATTACACAATTGTTACAACATGAAATATAATACTGTTAAACCAGAATTTCACACCAGCAGAGCAATGTGGGAGAGTGCTGAAACAAAGGGTAGAGCTCCCATTGCCTTCCAGACATAGTGCTGTGTCCTTTTTAATGTAGCTGTGGAATAGGGAAGAGGGCACTGTATTTTGTATGATCAGTTCAGGCTGGGAAAATGTATCTTTTCAGTAAAGAAATAATAAAAAGCATCAGATAGATGATAGATAGATAGACAGACAGACAGAGCAATGCAGCCAAACAGCAGGAAGCCAGCATGGCCAGTGGACACAGGTGATGATACCTGTACTCCAACAATATCTGAAGAGTCACAGGAGTTTATTGCACTGCCCTTTTCCATCCTTCCCTCCTGAGCTAGGCACAGATGAAAACAACACAGATTTCATTGCATGCCTCCATGACCAAGCAGGAGGCATCCCATACCCGAGCATGGCATCCTGTACCCAATCCAGATGTCTCCTGTACTTTGCAAAGAATGGGAAAATCCTGTTCTTTGCAAAGTATGGGAAAAGTCCAGATTGGGTTATGGGATGCCTCCTGCCTGGGCATGGAGGCATGTGATAAAATCCATATATATATAATTTTTCATTCTGTATCTAGCTTGTGAGGGAAAGACAGAAAGGGGCAATGCAATAAACTCCACAGTTTCTACTGCTGGTGATTACAAACTAGACTATTCCATGGTCTGACTAGGTATTTATGGCTCACGTATATGATTATCACTTGATGACTAAAACATCAAGTATTTTCTTTCATATGTGAATGGATCACCACAGATGTAGGTTTCATCCCATAGTTCAGACTGGGCAAGGTGCAGAGCCCAGATTGTCACACCGCAATTTGAGGTCGAGACAAGCAGTGTCACATTTCTTCTGGTTACCATTAGCCCCTGAAACAAAACTTTAAAATACTATTCAAGACTTTTTGGGAGAACAATGGACAGTTTGGCATTGGGGGTTAAAAAGTGATTTGTGGCTAGTTGCAGGAACTAGGGACATTGGGGTTCAGTGAGAGTCCTGAGAGTCCCACTGGACCCTCAAAGGGTCTCATGGAGCCTTCAGAGTCCCATTCCTGCCATAGATAATACGTCTCAATAGACGTCACTTCTCATATTCAACTGGCAGTAGTTATGTTTACCCCAAAGTTAGAAAAAATCAGTAGTAACCTGTGCCCTGACACAGGGTTTAGCTGCAATGCTGTACTGAATGACCTGCTCTTCTTTCTGATATTTCTCTACCTTTCCTTGAAAAATTGAGAACATACTAAGATCTCTTTTTTGGCTATTTAAAGTATGTATTCAGAGATACAGCCATGTTAGCCTGTATTGGTATACATTTTGCACCTAATGAAGTTATCTACGAAAGCTTATGCTACAAACTACTCTCTCAAAGGTACTACAAGATCCATTTGCATCCAGAGTATGTTTCAGATGCCATTGTAGCTATGCTTTATTTCAAGATGTCCCAGCTCAGCTGTGCCTTAACTGTGTAAGAAATTATCAACAAATGGCATAAAAAGTTGAGAGGGAAAGCTATACATTCATGACATAATGTAGCTGGGATTTAGTTGGAGCAAAGGGAAGATACACTCTAGAAATTCCTATACCTTTTAAATTGCAAACTCTGTGAACTCTTAGCTAGGACATCATTTGGTGAAAGCAGTGCTTGTGAGGCTTTCTTTTTCAAGAGTAGTAGCTACATAATTAGGCCACATTTTCCTGCTCTTGTCCTTAAAACCTCTGTGCCTTTTTGTAAGAGATTTTTATTGTATTTTTTTAAAAAAAGAAACATTGCTGAGATGTGTCAGTTACTTATGCTCAGTCAGGTTGTTGCTGCTAAGTAATTGAGTGAAGAAATCCATGGGCACATCTTGGGAGATTGTTGTTTGATTCCTCTTATCCTTTCTCCAGCAGATAAAAGACGATAACATCCTCAGAAGTTGGCTAATGATGTAAGTGGGGGTTGTGCCAAAAATTGAAGAACAATGTAAGAGCAGATTTCACAGAAGTAGCTTAAAACTGATGGAGGAGCAGAGGAAAGGGTAAGAAAAATGGAATCTGCCAGGGACTGGGCTGGGCTAGGCATGTGAAGGTTGTGCTCTTCTTCTTCTGATCTTTCACAAAGTTTTGTGGAAATGCTTTCTGAAACTCAATTCCAATAGAACAAAAGGGGGAAATGGGGAGATTGTAGGATTAAAGAAACACATCCTGTGTGTTAGTACACATAAGCAGAGGTGGGAGCTGATCACCTTCACAGCATGTGGAATTTGATTGGAGCTTTTGACCTCATAATGATGATGCTTTAGTATGTTTTATCCTTGTTGGAAGCTGCCATAGCTTCCATGTCAGCAGAAAGATGGATGGGTCAGTAAATAAGTAAGTACTGTAAGTAAATAGATTCTCAAGGATTCTAAGTTCAAGCACTAAGGGTCTAGCTGTTTGAAAAGTCAGAATGATATAGCAGAGCATATCCTTCACCTAGGACTGGCCCAGTCTTTGCCATGCCCAGTTTAAAAGGATATCTGACTGTGAGCAGAGAAAATCTCAGACCCTATAAAATCTCTGCCAGACAGACAGGTGTCACGCCCAGCCTGGAGGATGACTCAGAGGATGAGCCAGAGCCCCTGGGACCTGAACCTTTAATTGGGGAGCCTGAGGCTTACCCTAGCTCTGCTGGAGCTGAGTCTGTGGCTCCTCCAGAGGTTCAGCAGCCAAGTCTGCCTGGGGCTAAGGCTGTGGACATAGAGGAGGATCTGGGAAGTGTGGCCATGTTCAGGGAGTGTTGATCCAAAAGAGCAAGCCTTTGAAGATCACTGAGGCTTTATCAGAAATGTGTTTGTAATCAGACACACCTGAATGCCTGCTGCCTGTCTATTTAGGCAGCTGGAGCATGTGTGCCTCTTTGCCAGTGATTATTTGACTTTCCTGGAGGGAAGACTTTGTCTCTGGCTCCCGTGGCTTCTTGGAACAAATCCTTGCTTCTTAGACTGTTGACAATCTTGATTATCAGGAACCCTTGACCTTGGACTGTCTTATCGATCTGCCTATCTGATACACTTAATCTTAGACCGTCTGACAGTTGTTTTGATAATCCTTCTGCTGATTCTTCCTTTATTCTCCAACATTGTGTTGCTTGCACTGACTCTGCTATCTGGGGGCTTGTTTGTTTAACAACTAACTGACTTATCAGCCATTTTGCTGCTTTCCTGGACACTAGGTATGACAGAGTTTGAGTACCCATCTTTGGGATCTTTTGAAAGTTTTCAGGATACTTCATGGGTGCCCTTACAAAGTGGAGTTGTTGTCATTCCCATTCAACCTGCCAAGGTAGTTCTACTGCCTTATCTTCTTCCATGGTCTATTCCAAAGCACTTCCTACTTTAACTCTAGCTCCATCTGCAGAAACTCCTCCTATTTATTGTGGTAAGCAGCATGCCTCTGATAATGCCAAGTACATACAACAGAATAGGATTCTTGTCTTTGTGCCCTGGTCTTGAACTCTCTAAAGGATGGTAGCTGACCACCAATGGTGAATTCAGGACTGAAGGGAGATAAGTAGCTTCCCCAAGGCCCAAAACTGAGAGGTTCAAGACAGAATTGGGATCCATTTCACACTACACAGTTGTGCCACTGTAGTTCCATTTTAACTGCAATGGCTTGATCATCTGGAATCTTGGGGTTGGCAGTGCCAGGGGATCTCACCAACTGAGAATTCTAAGTGCTCTTCCCTAAACTACTTATCCCAGGATTCGCTAAAATGTTGCTAAGGCAATTAAAGTGAAATACAGTGCTGTAATTGTGTAGTGTAAAAGATTCTTAAGCCAAGCAACAGACTTTCAGTGTCATTCAGGAGTTTAATCACAAGGGACGGATCCCGTGAAGTAACTGGATTTAAACTGGGGGGAAAAAACCCCTGCAAAAGCAAGTAGTTTTTCAGATGACATTAGCATTAATGAGAATTAATGTGACATTAAACCAAATGGAAACTAGACAAAACCCGCTCCTTTTTACTTTTGGAAAATCCTGAAAGTAAAAAGATGTAGGTTTTGTCTACTTTCTGGCCTTTCCGCATGGGCAGAAAGTACATTCTACGGTTAGAAAGGGGTGTCCTTTCTGGACGCCCCTAACTCTAGTACGTGCCAAGCGCGTACAAAATGGCGGCGCCCATTCTACATGGGCACCGCCATTGACGTAGCGGATGCTTAGTGTCCGCACGTTGAGCCACGGAAATGATGCTGTGAGTGCGCCATTGGCACCTTGCAGCATCATTTCCACGGGGCAATAAGAAGCCCCTTTTTGGGGCTTCTTTTTCGGCCACCGGGAAGCCTTGCCGCCTGGAGGCTGAGGCTTCCCGACAGCGGAAATGGAGGCGCCAGCAGACCGCCCTTTTGGGGCAGTCTGTAAAGTGCCTCTGTTCAGGTTAATGTCACATTAATCCCATTGTGTGTGAAAACTAACCACTTCTATGGGGGTTTTCCGATTTTTAAATCCCATTTCTGCACAGGATTTTTGCTGTTTCCCCCTGTGTGATAAACTCTATATATGGTGTTTCCATTGCTCACTATCACTACCTCCTCTCCAGATCATTGGAGACAAACCTGAATAATGTTTTTTGTCCCAACTTCACCAAAGAACAGTTCACTCAACTGATTGAGAAACTAGTTAATTTCATAGTCCAATTGTTCATCAGTGCAACTTGTTTCTATTACCTCTGCTCTCCTGTCTGGCTACAAAATAATGGACTTAGCAAAGGTCTGAAAGGATAAGGGGATCAAAGAATAATAAGCAACTGGATGACTGTACCATCAGCATTTCATCACCATGGTAAGCCACAGAGCTTCTAAACTTACCCATTTTCTATGATGAAACAGCACAGGGAACATGCGTGGCACCAGACTTTTCCTTAGGGAATGGGAAATGAATCCTTTTGTTCACACTTCCCCCTACTCCATTAGGAATGGATTGTGTGCTGATCAATGCACAGTCTTGTTTCTCACAAGCTGTATTTCTTTATAGATGCTGTATCTATGAGCAAATAATCTCAAATGTTGGTTGATCAAGGTCCCTTGCATGCATGCTATTCTCTCATCAATATTTCTGGCTTTTTCGAAAATGGAAGTATGGCAAGCTGTGTGAGCTTTCTCTGTGAAGTACCAGGTGCTTTATGTGACTGAGAATTGAAAACTTTGTATCTAAGGAACTGGAACAAGTTGTGTCTGCTGAGTTATTTATGCTTTTCAACGTATACTTTGGATTTAACATGATTTAGATAGTGACCATTCTGTGACAGTGATCTCAGACTGTAGGGACATAATGACATAATAATCTGTCTTATAACAAGACAAGCAACTGATTTATGTAGCTGAGAATTCCACACTGACTGGCCGTGGCTTCCTAAGGTCTCAGGAAGACGTTATCTTAAATTGCTAGGGAATGATCTTGGATCCTGCTTTGTACCAAGCATGTGCTTTGCACTGAGCTACATCTGATTACCAAAGGTTTCAAAGGATATTTATTGTGTTATAGCTAAAGCCTTTTCATGGACATTTTCTATTTACAATGGCAAGACAAGAGAAATATTAGATTGTTACTACTGTTTCATCAACTATTTCAACAGTGTAATAACATTTAAAAGAGTACATGACCACCAGTGTGGGTGTATGTAACTACCCCTCTCCATTTCTTTTGCTTCCTTTGCTTGGTATACTTTGAGCATCACTTTAACCTCCTTCCTTTCCTTTTATTAGAGAATATTTAAAAATGTAGTTTAACATAGGAACACTAAATAATATGTTTCAAATCCAAATAATGCAAGTACAAATAGAAAAAAATATAATAATATATAAAAAGAAAATTTAAAATTTCATTTTTAGGATAAATTAAATTATTAAAACATATTGAGAGAAAAGGATCATACTAAGGAGACCAAAAATGTACAGTGGACCCTTGTTATACGCTGGGGTTTGGTTCCAAGATCCCCCGTGTATAACAAAATCCGTGTATGCTCAAGTCCCATTGAATATAATGACATAGAAAAATGGTGTCCCTTATAAAAAATGAAAAATCAAGATTTGATATTTGAAATTTATACTTTTTTTGAACATTTTCAAACCATGTATACTTGAATCCGTGTATAAAAAATCAGTGTATAAGAAGAACCGACTGTATTTTACTTTTAGATCACAAACAGTGATCGCTAATATATTTAAGCAGTTGTCATCACAAAGGAATAAAGAAAGTTTTCCCCCTAAGCTCATCATGTTCCCCACTTTACAGAAGTAATAACTGACTTCTCATACTGCTGGTGCTCTGAGATGTGCTCCATGTAAATGTCTCAGGACCATCTAAAGATATCTGACACCTTTGGCTTCTGCATTATTTTTGCATAGTGCTTTCCCACTCCATAGATTCTTAGCATAAGCTCATTTGCTGGTTCTCAGGCACCCAGGGCTCCAACAAGTAAGTGCATAGACAGAGATCTCGTATCACCTTTGGCTCAGTACATTAGCCAGAGGAGCATATTTCTGGTGTTAATATGCACTGTCCTCCCTCATGACTGTTTTCCTATTCTCAAAGGGATTGTGCTGTCCACAATAGTTATCTTCTTGCAGTCTTCATCTATGATGACCAGGTCTGGTCTCAGCTGGCTATCTGTTCTAGGCACAGCTCGGTTTAAAGAAATGGTGCCTATTGATGCTGGGATAGCTTTGGCCAGTCATTTCATCACTGTATCATGCCAATGTTTCCCAGGCTGCCCAGTAAGTGGGACAGTCTGGTAAACTCTGAGCATTGTTTTAACCCCTTCCTTTCCTTTCACCACATTTGATCTTAGCCAAAGGACAAAGAAGCCCTTTGCTCTAAGGTGGTGCTAAATCTCCACATATATCTGAGCTAATGCTTAAATATGACCACTTTGCCTAAAATTCTTAGTTCTCCATCTCTAAATTGTGGTTTCTAATCTTGGGAAGAGATTTCTTTCACTTGAGAGCAAAATGGGCTCCCTTGTTATTCCCCATTCCAAAACAAAGCATTCTGTTTACTTATGATGTACTAAATGCCAGCTTAGAGTCCAATCAGTCGCAACAAAGACAACGTTTTGCTGATGCTATGGTATGTTCCTCTCCCTTCCTTCCTCTTCCCCCACCCTTGAATTTCTTGGAAATATTACAGTCTCTAATTATTCAGTCTGTTCCCAAGCGCTTTAAAAGCTCTTCGTTCAGTAACATTAAGCTTCTGGAAAGAAGCCAAATACCAGCTTACATGTACTTCCCATAGAGAATATGCACGTTGTCTCTGTTTCCTCAGAGCGAGGTCAGAAAAACTAACACCGGCTGGCTTAATTCTGCAGAGGATTTGCTGCTTCTGTTGTGACTGGCAGCCCTATTTGTGTGAACAAAGCTGGAAGAGTGACAAGCAACAGGGCGAGGAGGTTTGGAAACTTCAGAGCTCAGCTTTTCCCTCTTGGACGTCAGCCTAGCAGTATTGGTTGACGGCTCTCAAAGGTTGAAGTGAAAGAAATCAATTCTTTCTTTTATTGCTTATTATTTTTACATCAGTATGAGAGGAGGGGTAGTGATGGTGCTAATACTGAACAGGAAGATTAAACCTCATGGGTTCCTACCCATAATGAGCTTTTAATGCAAGTTCTTCTGCTTATAGCTTGCACACACACGGAGCTTCTATGATATCAAGCTCTGACTCTCAGTGAAAAGCTGTTGTGTCAAGTTGAAGAATCTCATCATTGTGGAACATTAAAGAGGCTGCCATCTATGTGATGTTTTCCCTGACTGTTATTTTTGTTTTCTGTTCAGTGTCATATATTTGTGAAGTGAACCAGAAATGCTGAGGTGTAATGTGTTGTGTGTATTAATTTTTCTTTTTTCTTTTGGCTCAAGGTATAGTCCTAACTAGTTCATGCCAAAAATGACTCAGTTCTGTTCCTTGACCAGTCAGTATTTCCATCCATTTGCTCTACCAGGTACTTTTACACTCACAGGTTAGCAGCCTCACTGTCTGATTTTTGTCAGAATATAAGAATCAAGCAGCACAGGACCTTGCTTTGAATCAGAGCTAGGAGGCATGCACCTTTTGTTCTAGAAGACACCATTTTGTCCTTTACAAATGTACAAGATAATTATTTATTTCTCTTTTTTTAAATTGCGATTAAAAGACATTTTAGTTAAGAGTTTGCTAGGTACAATATTTCTCCATTCCCCTCTCCCTTTCTCTTGGTGATCACGGCCGATACGTACAACTAATACAACTGATATCACTAATATAACTGATACTTTAATATGTGTATCTAGCTAATATTTGTGTTTTATTTGGGGGGGGGAGTTGTTTTATAATATAGTACAGTATTATGGACTATGTTCTTCTTCTTCCCTTTATCCTGTCTAGTTGGTGTTTCTTTTACTATTTTCCATTTCACTTTGATTTACCATCTTATGTTTCTTGAATTTTCTCTTTGCTTTTGGAAATTCCCTTAAGAAGTACTGTATTTTCTTTGTTTATTGTCAATTCATTTGATTCCTAAACCAGTGTGTTTTGATTCTCACAACTCCAGTAATCTTTACAGTAATCTATGAAGATTTGCCATTCTTGTCTATGTGTTTCAAAAGAACCTCTGTCTATTGTACTGGTCAATTTATCCATTTCTATTGTTTTAATTGTCTTAAACACCCAAGTTTCAATTGATGGGGTTTCTGCATTTTTGGGCTAGAAATATTCTAGCTGAAAAAAATCATATATAAAATTATTCTCTGGTATTTGTTGTTTCTATCTTGTGTTTGTATTTTGTAGGTCATATTGAGTAAATACATTTCAGGAGCAAATTTATATGATATTTTCAAAATTTTACATATTGTACTGTGAAGTTGCTTCCAAAATTATTCGACTACAGTACATGTCCACCATATGTGGAAACATGATCCTATATTTCTTTGACATTTCCAGCAGGTCATCTGGCAGGTTTTATATATTTTGGCTAACTTAACTGGGGTTAAGTGCCATCTGACCTCCATCTTATAATAATTTTCTCTGATGTTTTGACTTTTCATAAATGTATATGTATTCTGTCTTGCCTGTGACCATCTTTTTAGATGTATTTCCTTTCTAATCTATTTTAACCATCTGAGCACATGGTCTTTAATCAGTTTCTGTTCTAATTTTCTTTCTAACAGTTCTTAAATAATTTGGATGTTTGTTTTGGTTTGTCTACTGTCGTTTCCTTGCATAAATAGGCCCTGTTGTTTCTGGTCAATTTTAAGCCTTTCTTTTAATTGTTTACATAATAGCCAATGGGATTTTTGTTCCAGGCCTTGTATGTCTTGTATATCTTTCATTTCTTCATTTCCGTTGCCTTTCTTCGTATTTACAATATCTGTACAAGCCATTTTTGGGTCATTTTAAATCTCCCTAGTAAGGCTTCCAGTGGAGAGACCCACCCAGGATTTCCACAATAGAAGTCTGATTTAGTTTTTAACCAAGATTTTAGTATGACTTTTGAAAAAATGATGCTCAAAGTCCCTATGTACCTTGGCTTTGTTGTACCATAGGTATGCCTGCCATCCAAATCTGAGGGAAAATCCCTCTAAATGTAGTAGCATCTTGTTTTTAAGATTTGTTCAATCTTTCAGACATAGTAAAATGTTAGCTTGAAAGTACATTTCTAAATCTGGAAAGTTGCAACCATCATTTTCCTTGATATCTATCAGCATTTTCCATTTAATTCTTCCCCCCCCCTTCCCATATAAATTTCTTGAGTTCCCTGTTACATATTTCAAATGGCTTTTTGTTGGCTATAATAGGGAGATTACCAAATAAAATATTAAATCTGGGAAGGATTGACATTTTCACCATTGTCATTCTACCTGAAAATGATAATTTAAGGCATGAGCATTTAATCAAGTCTTTCTTTATTTCTTTCCAGGTCATACCATAATTATTGTCAAATAGATCAGTTTTTCTTTTGGCGATCCAAAATTATTTCAAAGTAAAAATAGAATTGACCTTCCATATTGGCAGGCTAGCTATCTAAGTCAAAGGCTGTGCATGCATGCAGCTGCACCAATGTGAACATGCACATAACCCCATCCATAGGCTTATATGGACTGAGATCCTGCAATATTTTATAGTAGTTGCGGTGGTGGTGAGGAGGGACCAAATCCCCACCAATATGAAGGATGACTGCATATAATAGAGGTTTAAGCATAATATCACCATATCCATAGTAAATGTGATGCTATCAGCCCAAAATGACACTAATTTTATGTTAACTCTTCCCCGAATCACATTTTACCATGTGCTAGAAACTTTGAAGACTAAACCAACACAGTTGGTGGCAAAGAAAAACAGAACAAAATATAGGAGTGTTAAGAGGATATTGTAAGGTGAAATCAGACTAAAATATTTGTGTTATCTACCATTCTCATGTGGCTTAGTATGTTTGTTTGGTTTTTTTTAAATAAATGTTTAAATTCTTATTCTTATTCTTCTTTTAGAAAAATGTCTTGTGTTCTTTTTATAATCAGTGTTAAAAGTATCTGTGGGGGCAGGGAAGGTGTTCACAGATGCAGTGCAAATAAGCATTCTGGCCAGAACTACTGACTACATTCACATGACAGATAATATGAAGCTAGGATAACTTTAAGCTCCTTGTGAGAAGACATTATTAGAAGACAAAATATATGATGTTAAGGAACACTATGACAGAGTACTGTACTCAGTTAATGGAATAGCACATTGAGTGATGACATCTAATTAAGATGTTAATTAACTCTTGTCATATTCTCTGATTGAGAAAAACGTAGCAGAGTCAGATTGGAAATTTTCCTTGTAAATTAGCCCATGGTTGATTAACAGGTGCTCTCCATACATAATTACTGTGAAATGGAACCCAACGTGGCTTCCATAAGAAGCATGGACATTGATCAGTAGGACTTTGAGGCAGGCATAATAAAGTGGCATCATCATGTCCAATAGCCACATAGATATTCTTTAAGGAACACTAATGTGGGACAAAGAACCCACTCACAAA
This sequence comes from Sceloporus undulatus, assembly GCF_019175285.1. Taxonomy (NCBI): domain Eukaryota; kingdom Metazoa; phylum Chordata; class Lepidosauria; order Squamata; family Phrynosomatidae; genus Sceloporus; species Sceloporus undulatus. The sequence continues at coordinate 245,009,874 of NC_056522.1, read as the reverse complement.
TATGGTGGAAACTGGGAAACAAGGAAACAAAGAGATCTATGATAAAAAGGATTTCTTCAAAGATTTACACTCTCAAGAAGAATGCTATGAAAGATCTAAAGGAGTGTATGAAAACCACTGGAATGTAATGGTCGGAGTATCTGCTATCAGGGAGCAGGGAAGAAATTCTTCTCTAAATTAGTTCTCAAGATGAACAATGTGTATTTTTAGCATTTGTTTCCTCTGTGAGGAAGTCTTTAAAAACTTTTCAAATACTATTTTTCAAATATTATTCACAGTTCAGGATTTATTATGTACAAAATCTGTTCTGCTTTGGAAACAGTATTTCCTTGCAAGTAACAACATTTTCTATGCAGCAAATAATGTTTTCTATTTCCTGTTTCCTACACAGAACAGCTATTTTCTGTGGGGAACAAATCTGCAAATATTACTATTATTATTATTAAGCTTTATTTTACAGTGCTGTAAATTTACACAGCACTGTACATTCACTCAATTAAAATAGATAAAATAAACCTGCCTATGGCATACATTCTATGAAAATAATTAAAATAATTAAATATAATACATATTAGTACATGTTAACATTCAATAAAATAAGGCAGACAACAAATTAAAATAACATTAGATACGTCCTGAACTGTAAAGATTCATGCTAGTTCAAGATTCTTCTCATCAGGATTTTCTGACTCTTAAGAAACAGGTTTTTGACCACTTCCTCACCAAATACTTTTTAAATATTCTTCCTAGCTTTATGAAGGAAAAACAGGTTCAAAATTCTATAGATGTATAAAGCAGTTTTGGTAACTTTGGTCATCACTCCCTTTCTCTCTCAGTTGCATCTACCTTACAGGGATCCAGATAATGTAAGTGAAAGCAAACCATGAGATTTTTCTGGAGGAAAGGTGGGGTGTAAATATAAAAAAGTAAATTATAAGCCTAATGCTAGAAAAAGTGGAAGGTAGTAGGAAAAGGGGGAGATCTCATTATTCAAACAAGAAAGCCACAGTAATAATAATAATAATAATAATAATAATAATAACGATTACAGCCATTTGGCCAGCACAAAAGCCACAGTTTTGAGTTTGCAAGACCTGAGTTAACTACAAGGTCCCTTAGAGGTATCTCATTCACAGGATCAGCATAAGTCAAAGCCTACTTGATGGCAGATAACAGCAACAAATTACAAACCCTAGCTGGACGTTTGCCCTAATAACTTTGTTAGTAATCTCCACCCACTCACACAGCTCTGTATACAAATGATTTAGAAAAATACATGTAAATATGACTGTACTAAAACTGATTCACTTCTTTATTCATATAGACCTTTAGCATTTAAGCTGCATCGTAGAATCATGGACCATGAGGTCAATTACTCTGCTCAATGCAGGATCTCCAGCTAAAGCACTGGTACTCTTGGAACACCTCCCCCCCTTAATATCTACATGTGAACATAATGCCCCCACATTCGACAATGTATATAAATAAAAATATTTTGTTTATTTAGTGTGCATATTTTCATTCACACATTCATGTATATTCATATTTTAATATTTCATAACGAAATAACATTGTTTAAAGTAAATCAGTTTTATTTAAATAAATTAAATATTTAACTCAACACAAGTGTAAATTTTACACATTAAAAAGTTAGAGAAGAGGAAGAAGGGTCAGGGCCTCCAAGTTTTATGCTCCTCTTGAGCAACTGTTATGCCCTCCTTGGGGTCCTGCTGTTGTGGCTCATGTGCTGCGCCCATAACCCTTGTTGGGACCTATGGAAGTGACGCGCAGTGTCCGCCACGACCACCTGCAGAGTTCAACCACGTCGACAGGATGCCAAGAAGAAGGAATCTGCGAAGATGTCTTCAACTAATAATGACTCTTACAAGTCTTCACTCTAAACGAGGGCTTTAATCTTCCTTTGCAGTATTTACAACATAAATATATACAGTGTATTGGACATCCGTCTCTAATACACACTATTTACACCAGCCAACAATAACACAACCTCTGAGGCAGTCACATTAACACACAACCATCTCACTGCCTCTCAGTAACAGACTCAGCCCACTCTCAGGCACCAACTGTCTCTCAGTTCTCTCAGAGACAGTTGAGAACTGACAGTTGACAGTTGCATCAACATTCCGATGATGCACTGTTTGAATGCTGACACATCTAATTGCCACTAGAGCTGCAAATTATCTGCACAACAGCTCCCCCTAGTGGCCACACCAATGTCATTTCCTGACACCTGCCCCACAGTTTGAGAACCACTGAGCTAAAGCAACCCCCACAGGTATCTGTCCAACCCCCTTTTGAAGATGTCCAGAGAAGGGGTATCTGCCACCTCTCTAGGCACCTCTCTCATTGTTGAACCACTCTTACTGTCATAAAATTCCTTCTAATGTTCAATCAAACTCTGCCTTCCTGTAACTTCACAACATTAGATTTGGTCCTATTCTCTGGGTCAGAAGAGAACAAACCTGCTCCTTCCCTCTGTGACAGTCCTTGAAGTATTTAACAAGTGCAATCATGTTAACCCCCCCCCCCCCCAGTTTTCCCTTCACTAACATGAACAAGCCCAACTCCAACCTCTTCTCATATATTTGGTTCTTCATACCTTGTATCATCCTTATTGCCCTTCTTTGAACCCACTAGAACTTGTCTTATCCTTCTTGAAAAGAGAAGTCCAGAATAGAATGCAGTATTATAGAAGAGACAGAATATAGTGAGACTTTTACTTCTCTTGACTTGGAAACTATGCTTCTACTAATGCAGACTAACATAACACACTGCTGGCTCATAACATATTGCTGGCTCATGTTCAACGTATGATCAACAGATCCTTTTCACATATAGTACTTCTGAGCTATTTATCCCTCATCCTCCACCTATGCATTTGGTTTTCGTGGGTTGAATGTAGAATTTTGCATTAGTTTTCCTGTGCTGCATTTTATCTTATTTATACCTGCATAATGTTCTAGTTTATCAAGGTCTGTTTCAATACTTTTCCTATCTCCAAATATTTTAGTTATCCCCTCCAACTTTGTATCATTTGCTAACTTGATAAGGATTTCCTCCACCTTGCCACTTAAGCCATTGATAAAAATGTTGAAGAGTAATGGCTCTAGGACTGAACCTTGAGGCACTCCACTCTAGATCTGTAGTGCAGCTACTGATGATGACTCTTGGAGCATAGTTTTCCAACCAATTATGAATCCATCTGACAGTGTTTCCATCTATTCAATATTTAATCAGTTGGCTAATCAAAATATTATGAGGAACCTTATAAAATGCTTTGTTGAAGAGGGATGTAGCTTCACTTTATTGATAGGTTCCTAACTGTATTTTAAATCTGTTTTTATGTTTCAATTGTACTTGCTCTCATTTGAATTTTTCTTGTTTATTTGATGCATTGTTATCCCACCCTCCCACTAAAAGATAGTGCTTAAGGCAGCCAATGCAATTAAAAACAAATTAAGCAGTAAAAACCATTAAAATCATCACAATAAAAATAATTAAATTCATCACAATAAATATTGAAACATTTTAGAAAGCTGAAATGATGTGTCTTCACACCCTTTCTAAATGCAGTGAGAATGCAACTCATCACAATTTTCAGATGAAGGTATTCAACAGTCTAGGAGCAATACAGGAGAAAACCTCTTCCATGTGTTCATCCCCTGAAGATCTCAATTACTATACAGGTCTATAATGGGACAAGTGATCCTTCAAATAACAATTGCCTTCCCTGAGGGCGAGAGCATGCTACTCCCCCAAGGTCACCCAGTGGGTTTCATGGCTGAGCTGGGAATCAAACCCTGGTCTCCAGAGCTGTAGTCTAGCACTCAAACCACTATGCCATGCAAGATCCAAATATTGATAGTACTACTATCCTGTTCACTGATAGTGTCAGTGGTGTCATTGCAATGGTTTTTTGATTATCAATCTAGATCATCAGGAAGAGGTGTACTCCTATACAGCACATGGGTTTAAACTCACCCATTTCATTGTGGGTGAATGACAAACTGTTTGTGTAAGTGAGTACTGAATACCTCCTTAAAGAAGCACGTAAAAAGTGCAGCCATTGCCACCTCCTGGAGTTGCACCAGCATAGTGCCTCTGGGGGTAAACCAGCATAGTTTCCCAATAGGACTCTGGCTTTTATGTCCAGATGCCACCTAAAATGGCAGTCATGTGTCTAATTTCTTCCTCATTTTTGTACAATTTACTTCATATTGAGATATCACTCAACAAGATGACATGTTCTTTTAATTCTACAGTTTTGGCTGCTGAAAGTGTACAAAATAGAGGGAATCAAGCCAACTGGTTGAACTGTTGCTTTTTCAGGGAGCAGGCACTCTCTGCTTGACCTACACTATTTTTGTAAACAGAACCCTCTTTTTATTAAGCTGACCTAATGACACTTGCAGATTGGCAAGGTGTTTTTTTCTTCTGAATCTGTTACTAGCCATACTATTTACAGGAAGAGAACGTAATTCATTCTGCTCCCCAGAATCTATGCAGAGCTAATTTTTCCACTCCAAATCAGTTATAACAAGAAAAAAAGATTCTATATTAATATCTAGATACATAGCTCCCACTTATCCTCCTCTAGACAACTGTTCCACCATGTCTTCATTACTCCAGCCTAATTCATTTTTATTAATGGTGATGTTGCACCATTGCTTCCAATCATATAACTTCTGTCAGCCCTATCTGCTGATAATAAGACTACTTGAAAAACTTTATTCTTCATGACTCTAGCCTGGTTGTCACTAAATGCATTTAGAGCCGTAAACCTCTTTCTGGAATATAAAACCAGAGGCTCTGTGGAGTGGACTACATGAATATTGCCTTCCATGCAAACAATTTATTCTACATACAACACTAGTATGTCAGAGATAAACCAAGGAAGTCTTCCTCAAAGTCAGTTTATCTACTAGTGGACACATCAGTCAGATGCTAATTCTTTTTTTAAATTAATATTTACTAGATATTTAGGCACACATAAATCTTGAAGTTACATAAATACAGTGCGTACAATTACATATACTCTTACAAATATACTCAAACATTAAAACTTTACTAACATAATTGTACACATATTAACTCTTACCATATTATATCTTATTAAGTCAGTATTGGTGGTCATTCTACCTCACACCAACACACTTTACCTATCTACTTTACCTTACATGCTCACCAAATTTGCAGATGACACCAAATTAGGAGGAGTACCCCAGAGAGCATGATCAAAATTCAAATGACCTTAATAGATTAGAAAGCTGGACCAAAATTAACAAAATGAATTTCAACAGTGAGAAATGTAATGTACTTGAACATTGTGTAAATCATGTCTCCTATAATTCTAAAATAATAATAAGAAAAACTCAGTTCTACTTATTTAAGTGTACATTTCTTTTAGCTTCTGCTAAAACTCAACAATATTTTGAATACCTCTGGCCACACACAAAACTTCTTAAAGCCTAGATGGCAAGATTTGTGCCTTGACAGAACATTAATTATCACAGTGGGAGACAAGGGGATGCTGTGGGTATCATTTGCTGCTGCTGTTGCTGCCACTGACAGAAAAACATTTTGTATGCAGGGAACATTGGCTGAACAGCTGCTGAGCCCTTGGAGACACAGCTGATTTGGCCTCCTTGGCTTTCTTTGGTGACCCATGAGTCTGTTGTTTTATATTTTCAAGGCCAAACGGTCCCCTCTCAGCACTTTTTAGCCCAATATTTCCAGAGGGAGACCACATTACATTAGGAGTTGTGTTGGGCCAATGATGAGTTACTATCATAAAAGAGATTATGCTGTCAACAGAACAACAACGAACGGAACAGAACACAAGAAAAATCTGCAGTATTTGTCTCGAAGCACTCAACAGTATGAGGTTTATTTAAAAATATTTAAACATTTGTTTTTATCTTTGGTAAATTATTTGGTTAATGCTTTAAGGGAGCAAACTGATGTTCTTGGGAAAGGGGTAGATAAGGAGTTTTTGAATGCTACTGCCACAGAAGTGAAGGTCATGAACCACATGTTTCCCATGGGCCATACTTTGCCCACCCCTGCACTAGAGCCTTCAAGGCAAGGTGGCTGTCAAAAATAATAAAGGTGGTTATGTCTGCTTCTTTGTGCTGTTATCTACAATTCATATCACATGTTTAATTCTCAGAATATACTGGAATGAGTTGAGGGGGGTTATCTAAAAGAAGCAATTAAAAAAAATAAAAACCAAGTATATTTTAGTGTGTGTGTGTGTGTGTGTGTGTGTGTATATATATATATATATGCAGAGAGAGGTACCTTACTCATGTAAAAGAACTATACATAAAGGGAACCTTATATACAGAAAGTTTTAGCGTTCATCCTTTTGCTACCTCCAGGATCTCATCTTGTTCAAAGGATCCTTCTCAGCCCTGCCTGGAGAAGCCAAGTATTAAACCATGAGCATCACTATGTGGAGCGTATGTTCTACTACTGATGTAAATTCCTACACCTCCAGCCACACAAGGCCTGTGATCTGTGCTACTGAAAAGAGCAAGCAGAACTAATAGGATGACCTTTATAGGTGTAGCCATCTAAAAGAGGTCAGGTTTCATACTACAGTACTAAACTGTCACCTGGGTAAGTCCTGAACCATCTTTGCTTTTGTACCTTTCAGATTTATACTATTCATCCAAATGTTTTTGAGCTAGCGTTTTGTTGTTATTGTTGTTGTTGTTAACTGCCCTTGAGTTAACTTTGGCACATGGCAACCCTGTGAATGAGACATCTGCAAGACCCGCTGTCCTCAGCCTCTCTGCTCAGGTCCTGCTGGCCTGGAAACTGTGTTCTCCCTGAGTCTGGTTATGTGGCATGCGGCCTTAATCTCTTTCTACTGCCTTCCACGTTTTTTAGCATTATTGTCTTTTCTAATGTTTCCCTTTTCCTCATGATGGGGCCAAAGTATGAAAGCATTGATGTAGTCATTTTTGGCTTCCAGAGAGAGTTCAGGCTTGATCTATTCCATCTGTTTGTCTTCTTGGCAGTATTCTCAGTACTTTTCTCCAGCACCACATCTCAAATGAGTTTATTTTATTCCTAAATGATCTTTTTCATGTCCAGCTTTCCATCCATCCATGGTGATGGGGCATACAGTAACATGGCCTATCTGCACTTTTGTGTTCAGAGTTACGTTTTTACACTTTATGATCTTGTCCAGTTCTTTATTAGCAGCTCTTCCCAATCCTAGCCTTCTGATTTCTTGACTGCAGTCTCCATTCTGATTAATATTTGAATCAACGTATGGAAACTCTTTTACTATTTTATTTCTTTTTCATTATCTATGATAAAATGTTGTACATCTTCCATCATCATCATTTAATATTCAGCATTAAAAACACTATGGATATCAAGAGTCACCTATAACCACCAGGTAGATGGTCAGGATGCAAGTGTAATTTCTAGGACAACTCAACTTAATGTTGCTCTTGGATTTTACTAGTTTCTTTACTAGCAGAAGTATACACAGCACTGCCTGGCTCTAGACCTAATAACTCCAAAGGGATCCACAGGAGCTCCTTTTTCTCCAATCCTTCCTTTTGTTAACTGCAGGAATCTCACCAGCAGTACCTCAGAGAGCACTCTCCCATTTTCTTACTCTTTCTTTAACCTCCTGAATATTATCAGCATTGCTGCTAATATTATTCTGTCCTCTTTTGTTTTCATTATTTATATTTTCCTATACTGAAAATCTTTGCAAGAATGTCTAAGAGAGCTCTCTCCCATATCTAACTGAATGACATTCAGCAATGACCAGGTATGTTCTGAATACCCTCATGGGGATCCACGGGGACATTCTTTTTCTGCCTTGTTTTTAGCATCAGGAAACTTATCAGTAAAGCCACAGAGAGCTGTCTCCTATTTCTATGTCTTTAAAAAAAAAAAATCAGAAATGGCAGCACTAGTACCTTAGTTCTACCGTGTTTTGTTAAACTTCTTCCATCTCAAGAATCTTACTACCAGTGCCTTGTTTTCTAGATCTTGCTGATGAGTTATGACAGGCTCCCCTTTTGCTTCAAGGAAGCCACCTGTTGGAAATTTTGACTTCAAACTGGCAACTTCCACTTGGAAGCAACAACAAAATCAATGCCTCAGAAGTTGAGGCATCTGCCAGATTTCCTGATAAATTTTTATCAGTTGCCCTTTTTTTCTAATAGGAAGCCCACCATTTGGGAAGGTCAATGCTTTCATCTGAAAACTGGGCACTGCCATATTGATGACAAAACATTGTGTCAAATTGGGGAGCATCTACCATGATTTTCTGATGAGAAACCTTTTTCTTCTAGTGACACCCCTGGCTCTGGAATTTTGACTTGAAATTCAGCTCTGAAATCTGAATGATAAAGCAAAAACAGTGTCAAATTTTGGAGTATCTAGTACTATGTCCAGATAGGTTATGGCTGTAGATAACATGAAAAGAAATTCTATTTTATTATTAAATATCTAATTTAAAGGCTGTGCATTCACTTTGCTCAACAGTTTGGGAATGCTTCTCTTCACATCTTCATCTCCCTGTAGAAAATGTTATATGAGGGGGTGCTGCAAAGTTCTCTGCCCAAACAAAAAAGGCATGGCCTAGAGTCGAACATTTGCCAAAATCAGACCATGAACACACTCAACAATTTCAGGAGTTGAAACTGTTGAAGGCCTCCCAGACCTTTCTGCATCTTCAATCTTAAAACCTCCATGCTGAAAACTGGCACATCATTTCTTCACTATGGAGTATGATGGGCACTTACCACTCAATGTTTGCACTATACAGTCATGGATTTCCTTTGGAGTTTTTTTTTTCCTGCAGAAACAGGAACTTCATCATGGCCCAGAGTTTAGAACTTAAAACTCCCACACTTTTCATTGGCATGGTCCTCTCAATGATCTGGAAAAAAAATTCAGCTATTAGACCTATGATCCTACAAACTGGCAGTTTATAATACAAAAGAACACTGTTTCAAGCTACAGTGACAAAATTACACTCCAATTCTGGGAAGTATGTTAGGCTGAGAACTTTCCAGCACCCTTTCATTACCTATCCCACCCTGTACATTTTGTTTGAACTATGTACCTGCTCTGGATTGGGATTAATGCTGAAAATAATTTTTCAGTATAAATGTCTTCTATGGGTCTTCCCTTTCTGGAGTCTTCTAGGTGTATTTGGACACAGCTCCCATTGTCCCCACCCAGCAAGGCCATCTTTGTCATTTGGGATGATAAGTAATTTAACACACCTGAAAAAACTCCTTTTTTACAAGAGTGTTCTGTACTGTAACCCCTTGAAAGGTTTTCCTAACATGTATGCAATACTAGAGGAAATAGTAAAAGAGGTTTTTTAGAAATATATATAAAATGCTTTTCACCACCCTGGAATCTAGAAAAGCAGTTATTTCATTAATCTGCAGGTCTCCATTTGTCAACCATCTCCATTTGATAGTCAGTAACATACATTATTTAGATTTCTGTAACATACCTTGACAGTGTTAACTTACTTTTTAGTTTGCATTATTTTTTTGACAGTAACATATTGAGCAATGACATGCTTTGCGGATTGCATTTGCCACATCATATTACCTTTAAAGTAGCAAAATACAATTACCATTCAGAACTATTGCCAACATCAAAGAAAGTGCTGGCAAAACCTCATAAAATTTGTTTCTGCTGCTGACGGTGTTTTGAAGAGCTGGCAATGGAGGAAAGGCAACTCTGCTGGCCAGAAATCATGGATTTTCTGCCAAAGGAGGGGGAAATTGCTGAGAAAAAGTATACTACTGGTAGACAAAAATCTGTCACAAGTACCTTAAAAAGAGTATGTGTTGGGGAGCACACATTTTTGATTAAAGTCCAACTGCACTGATTTATTAAGAAGCTGATATGAGTATTGATGAAATTTGCAACAAATCTTAAGGATCAGAGATTTAATCCCCATAATTTTGGAGGAAGAATTGTCTTGGTTTTACCTGGTGAGGTTTTGATTTGCTGGGCTCAGATTTTCTGCAGGGGTGGGGGACTGATTAAGATAACCCACCACAGAAAGCTAAATGAATCCAGATGGATTCCTGAATCCTATATTCTTGAGAAATTTCCATCAGCAGATTCTGTCAAAGTGCTGGTTGACCCCTGGAATGATGAAATGGCCAGATCAATAAAAATGATTACGCCTAAGGAGCTCTACTCAAAGAGCTCCTCTCCCAAACTAGTGAGACAGCATTAGAGCAAAACTTGGAGCAAGTTCTATTGAATAGAAAATAGAGCTCTTCTTGGAGCCTACTCTGTGGTATTGCAGGCAGCAATCAATCAATCAAACAAACAAACAAGCAAACAAATAAATCAAATTAAGGGGAAAATCTGCAGTTTCCCAAGGACAAGCTGGACACAAGCTACTTCAATGACCTGAATTGGACCCAACTCGGCAATAAATGACACTGACTGGATTTGACTTGACATTTGTAAATTTTAGAGACTGACTCACTGGCCTATCTTCATCCAGAAACAGAACTTTTCTTTAGGCAATGAGCTTGAGGTCTGCTTAGCAGCCTGTCCCTGTTGCACATTGGAGGAGTCTTCTAAAGCTTTTCAAAGGCTTTAGAAAGAATCTTGTGCCTGAAGCCCATTTCCCAATGTGTTTGCTGTTTCCCTTTGAGAATTTTAAAGCTAATTTTATGCACATCTTCATCTTTATGTACATTTTCTAGTTATTGAAGCTTCATCCACCCTTCCACTTTCTTTTTTGTTTGTTTGTTAAAGTTGACTCCCATACTTGAGTCAATTTGAGATTTGATTTGAGCCTTGCGGTAAAAGCCTTGAATACATCACGGAAAATTTGCCCCGATTACATCTGTAAAGAGTAGGCCAACAGAGCTACTTACTGTGGTCAGACATATTTTACATGCTGGCTCATAGAAGGAGAATCCAGACCACCTGAAAGGATGTGTGAAAAACATGTCCAGAAGTTTACAGTAAAAATTGCTTGGCTTTGCTCTAACCTGTATGCCATAATTAATACATAATCAGTTGGCGTAACTTTGGCCTCTGCTCATTCAATGATAATGGATACATTTCAATTTGTACAGCCTGAGAACTGGGAAAGTAAGAGCTAACACAGGTACTTTAGATCCCAGTCTTTTCTTAGCAATCCCGACATGCTCCACATTTTATTTGAGACTTCCACGTTAGTTATTTTCATATCTGGAGTCAGGGCATACTCTAAAAAGGTTGAGATGATCTTTGGAACACCAGAGGAATTTCCCATGGGAAGGGCACATAGATGTAGCATCATACTCTGCTTCCAGAATCTGGGCATGTCCTCTGAGTCTGAAATCTTTATAAAGAGGCTGAGAGCCCAGGGGACATGCTAGGGCTACAGCAATGCCAGCAGATCCACGAAGTGAGCTCATAGCCAGCACAGGGGCTGAGTTCCCTGCAGCCACAAGAGCAAATTCAGTCTAATATGACTGACAACCATCCATCTTCCTTAAAAAAAAGCCATGCTGGTGCATCATTTCTTGACTGATTACCTATTGCCTAGAACTCTGCCTGGACTCTGCCTGTTCTTTTGGATTACCATTTGGATTGCTTTACTAGACTGACCGCTAACTTGTGAAAGACCAAGACTGCATTAAACAACCACTGCTTTTGCTACAGACTCTTTGGTAAGCCAAACTCTCTCCCCCTCTTCTTGCTTAAGATGCTGAGGCTTGAGTTGAGAGTTTGGCTAGCTTCCCAAGGACAAAAAAGGAAACCTGAAGACATGTACATGACCGAGAAAATATCAAAATAAAAGCTGACTATGGGGCTCAGCAAATAAACAAGTTTCATTTATATACTGCTTCATACCGCCTAAGCAGTGTCTAACTGGTGTACAACTGTAAGCTAATTTGCCCCCAACAATCTGGGTACTCATTTTAGCGACTTCAGAAGGATGCAAGCCTGAGTCGAGCTTGAGCCCTTTTGCAAGTCTTGAACTTGCAACCTTGTGATTTGAGTGAGTGGCTGCAGTACAGGCATTTAACCACTGCGCCACCAGGGCAGACCACTGCGCAAATGGCTAGACACCACCACTGGAAATGCTGGGTTGAGAACATGGCAACCGCATACCATGTCCCAACCCAGTACAAAAAGAAGCTGCAAAAAACTGCTCCTTTTTACGCCATAGCTGCTGCCACCACAGCTCTTTGCCGCAGTGTGTCTACACACTGTGCCAAAAACATGGTGTGACACCACCCGCTAAGTGGTGGGGTGCAGGGCATGATGCCGGCATGAGGGTGGGCAGCATGCAGTCACTATGCCCCCACTTTGCCCTCCCACTGGTATTTCTTGCCAGTCTATTGAGGGTTTTGGTTTACTGATCGCTTCATCCTTCACCCCAAGTTTTCCGCAAAAGCAAGTAAGCCTTTCGTGTTCATGTTCAGAAATTCCTCTAATGATTTTTTTTAAAGTTTATGATGACTCATCATGATCATGACTCATCATTTAGTTCTTCTGTTTTAACATTTATGGTTTATTGCTTGGTGTTTTATTTAACATTTTTGTTTTATTGTTGCATTTTTTTAATTGGGTTTGTTTAACACATTTTCTTGGTTTTCTGGGGAATGTTTTCTGAGAGAAAGGATTTTTGTCTATATAATATATAAGTACATGCCTCCATTCACTCCTAGGTATGCCTAGGTACTCTTCTATTCTGTCTGTTTTAATTCCTTTTTATGCAATAAAGGGGCTGTGCAGACAGCCCCAAAGGGGTGGCCTCCAGCCACCCCTTTTACAGCCGTGGCAACTGCACGCTGTGGTCCCAATCTGGCCTTTGAAGGGCATAAAAAGAAGTCTCACAAAAAGGTTCCTTTTTGCACTCTGTAAAGGGTGTGACAGCTGCAGCACAACAGCTTTATGGCACTCCTTCAGCACTGTGTTGTGCAGACGCAGTGCCAGAGGAGCAGCATGATGCCACGCGCCATGTGAAGCAGTGTGCAGCATCATGCTGCCCTGAGGGCGGAGCTGGGGCATGCATCATGTGGATGCCACACCCCAACTCCGCCGCCAAGCCGGCCTTTAAGGCCGGTCTGCACAGCCCCAAAGTCAGTATTCCTCACTGTACTACTCCAATGAGAGCATTCACCTACTTTAAAATAGCAAACATAAAAGGACTAATTTCCCATCAACGAACTGTGAAGAGGAAAAAAAAATAAGTCTCACAAAGTACATGAAAGATTTTATTGCAGAAATTAGCCCAGCAAATTTTAAACAAGAACTATTTATATGGTTTCCTTCAGAGGCTGTTCATACAAATAAAAGACCCACAATCTACTTTTAGACTCCTTGTATATCGTAAAAGAATAAATTGATTCTAGGTTACATTCTCACTCTGTGAAACATGTTAATTCCATCAGCTTCTCTGCAACCTCATGGTACCAGATGTAGGCTTTCTAAAAAAAAATAAAAATCTATAGTGCAACCACGTTTGAAATATTATGTACACTTCTGCTTACAGCATATTTGAAAATATCCTTTTGATATGGCAAAAGAACAGAGAAAAGTAACCAAAATATTTAACAAAATCCTAAATCCACAAAATAGTGATACCTTCATTGGCCAACCAAAATGCAGAAAATATGTCATGGAAACTTTTGAACCTTCACTGGCTTCTTCATTGAGCAAAGATGTTGAAAATCATGCAGAAGAAAGGTGACAATGTTAGCATCACAGGCCTATCGTTTGTCTCAGAAGTTATTTCCAAGGCCAGTTAAGGTGGTCTAGAGAGGTCTCAATGCAGGCAGAGGCCATTCTCCTTCTTGGCCATGTGGGGACCAGGGACAAGGGGCAATAAAAGACAGGTAATAATTTTTTTAAATTAAAAAAAATCAGATTTGAAGCAACTACATCAAGGAAGATAATGCAAAGACAGGCTTACTATTATATATATATATATATATATATATATATATACACACACACACACACACACACACACACACACACACACACACACCCTAAATAATAACCATGGAGGATCTACACAATGAGGAAATAAAAATAGTAAAACAGTTCTTATATCTGGGATCAAACACTGACCATAAAAGGGACAGCAGTCAGGAAATCAAAAGATGACTAAGAATGGGGAGGACAGCTATAAAAGAACTAGAAAAGATCCTAAAGAGCAAAGACATACAACTAAGTACTAAAGTTAGAATTGTACAAGCAATTGTATTCCCTATTACCACGCAGGGATGTGAGAGTTGGACAGTTAAGAAAGCAGAAAGGAAGAAAAACAATGGAGGGAAGTACAAAGACAAGAAGCCTTCATACTAGTTGGGTGGATTCTATTAAAGAGGCCATGGGTATGAATTTCCAGGAACTAATAAAAGTAGTGCAGGACAGGGAGTCTTGGAGATGTCTCATCCACCGGGTCACCATGAGTTGAGATCAACTCAAGGGGAGTTAACAACAAGAACAACAATATATAAAATTAACTCCATTAGCAATCAAAAAGTAACTTCCCTGGAGATCTAAGCTGTCCATGTCCTCTCTAACCATTCCTTCTGGAATATTGAACTTCTCAAGATGTCCTTGTATTGTTACTTCTGGAAAAAACTTTTAGGTGCTATACAAATAAAACTTGCCAATTGAAATCCAAATGAAAGAGTTTTATAATTATTGGCGGTAAAAACCTCAATGAATGAAGTCTCAGTCCATTAGCTACCTCCCAGGATCTTTGTCTATTTTTATCTGTTAGTCAGTATAACCACTAGCCATGCTGCCTTTGGGGTTTTGGGAGTGACAGTCTTAAAAAGCCATCCTTCCAGGCTTTGCCAAAGGTTCCTCTACTCACCCTAAAATCTTGAGGGCTGTGACTTGAGTGCCCTCCCCCCCTGCAGTCATTATAAGATCTAACCCATGCAGATTAGCATGGATAAATGTTTTCTCCAGTATCTCTGCACTTTAGCAGTGCTGTTTCATGAGCTAGTGGTTGGGTGGCTGGACCATCTCCGGTTCCTTTAATAACTAGGATGGGCCCTGGATACAGTGGGTGTATTTGACAAGTGTATATATCTATTTATGAGTATGTGTGATGAAGATAGCATTTCCAGCCACCTAACTCAGCCACATCCTTTATAGACTGAAAAAAATCATTTAAAAATGCATTTCCTGAATCACGAGAGCTACTAAAATTGTTTACAGCAAGGCCACCAGGAAGGAACAGCTCCTCACAGCCAACTGTGCCAATAGAAATCCATACTGTAATTTGCAGATGATTAATCCATCATATTTCGATGGAAGGAAGGAGAAGAATGGCCATACCCTGCTAATTAGTATGCTTCTTGGAAGCCACAAGGAGAGATCTCAGAGGGGAACTAAAGTAAACTTGCTGAGCCATGTCTTTAAGTGACTGTGATGTCTGAAGAACTGTAACACACGGCAGTAAATAAATGCACTCAGTTAATGCAATTAACTATAAAAGCTCAGCACATCATTCAGCTAGCAGATAACCCAGGGCTTCTCTTTTAATTGGTATTTGGATCAAGCTATTTGGGGGGGATATATCTTGGGCGGGGGACAAAACAGGACATATTTAGAACTCAAGTTCAGTCCTGGAACTTTCTACTCTCTTTCTCCAGCCAGTCTCTGCTCGGTATACCTTCTCTAATATTCCAGGGGGGAAAAATAGAATTCTTTATTTCAGTAAGATGGGCCTCCTTCTGCAATGGAGAAGGCATTTCCAGCCAGAATTGTCTTCCACCCATATTATTTTTCCTGGACAAGCAAGATTATGTATGACCATTCAGTCCTTGCCATAAAAATATTCTTCAAATGACAGTTTACAGACTTCAGAAGACACCAATGTAAATTTAAGGCATGGTGTAATGTGCTTGAAAATATGATGGCATTATGCTTAAAAGTGTGATCCCAGGAAAAGCAAAGGAGAAAGTGAATCCTTTCATGTCTTCCAGAAAAGACAACTTCTGTAACTGTTTCCCAAGAAGTAGGCTGACATGCATTTCAGTAGACTGAAATTTACCTCGGGGTTAACAATGGGGCTATAGAGTTGAATTTTTCTAACTTTCAGTAGGATGCTTAGATATGTACATTGAATAAGGCGGAGATTCTTTCATGAAATGGCTAAACAAATAACAAAAAGAGAGAAGTAGATTTTTTGTGGACACTAATCATAGCTCAAAATTGTGTAGAAACTCCAAAAATGCTTAATTTAAAGCTTTACAGAACCAGCACTCAGAATATAGACTGACCTTTTCCTTTCTCCTACAAGTCAGGAATGGAAGACAAAGCTCTTATGTGTAGGGGGGAAACCTAGAAGAAAATAGGGAGTACAGCGCGCCATGGGGCACGCGCGGGGCAGAAGGGGCGGCGCGTTCCATTCAATTGAATGGGTGCGTGCGCCCGTTGCGCCCCGCGCGCTCATGCGCCGCCACGCCGCCGCGCACGAGCCCCATTGTTTCCAATGGGACTCGAGCATAGGCGGAATTCGCCTTACGCGGCGGGATCCGGAACGGATCCCCCACGTAAGGCAAGGATGGACTGTATAAGGTCCCGGGTTCTATGAGGGTAGCTTTTTAAAAGGCTGTTGTAAACACATTTTTGTGAAAATTTACAGATTTAAATCAGGTAATGAAAACAGCAACAATTATTCAACACACCCCAAAAATGGATGCAACACACACGCATGCACTCCCACCCCCATTACATGATTATATCATTGGCTACCATGGAACATAACATGCACAGGTTCTTCCAAATAAGAGAATATAATAGGCAACACCATTTGTTAAATTCCAAAGCATTGCTTTTTAATGTATCCCGTCTTTCCAAAGATGAACATGGAATACTAGGATGTAAGACTGCACTGGGTGTCCACTTGAATATGAAATAAAAATGTACTATATTACATAAACATTATCATTGACAGTGCTATGACTGACTTCATTTCTTAAGGAGTGCACATATGGAGTAAACTTTAGCATAAGTCAAAGATGGCAAATCTTTTAGGGAACAAGAGGTCAAACTAAAAGGCGTTCTGACACTGGGTGTTACCTGATGCTGGGGCAGGGCTTCCCAGGAGGATGGGACAGCACTTCAGGGGTGGGACTTCTCTCCAGAGGCAACTGAAAGCCTGGGATGGCTGGGAAGGAGGAGGAATAGGTGCTCACCTGTTCCTCCTCTTCCCTGCCCTCTGTGTGCCACGAAAAATGGCTTTGCATGTCATCTCTGGCACACGTGTCACAAGTTCACTACCACAGTCATAAGTGAAAGGGACCAGAGTTAGACTTTCCATTGTGAAATGGATAAAGCATTTTGACCTTTTCTGTTGTGTGCAATGATCAGTCCTGCCACTAAGCAATCAAACTGATCAGCTCCTTTTCCAACAGAGACCCATTGACTTCTACAAATAGAGACAGACTATTCTGGTTGATGATTATTCCTATTTTGACAAACTCTTTTCACCAGAAGGGGAAGTTCAGAGTGCAAAGTCATTCATGGTCTTATCCTGTGTGTGCGCCAGACTTATTTAGTTGATTTGTGTAATGTTTATCTATGAAAAGCTAAAAGAAATCATCACATTTAAAACATATTCTCAGAAATTGGCAAACAAATCCTTATCAAATTTAACACTGGCCCTGGGGAAGAGTCTTAGAAACAATGAGTGATATGTGACAGATGTTTGTCATCATCACATAACTGACTTGTGAAACGTTCTCTATTGTTGTAATGTCTGAGAAGCAAGCATCAACAGAAGTGAACCTAGGAAGCCCTGGAGTCATTAAATAATTTCAGAGTATAATTAATTAATTAAGCAACAAACCAAGGAAATAGTGTTCTAGTGACACAGGTATTCTAGCAGATGCTGGGTCTCTTCCAATGTTCTTATTTTAGATGACAGAGAATTTGTAGAATAAAAAGTAAAAGACCAACACATTCCTAATAAGCCTTATGTACCAACAAATTATACTGGTTGAAATTATTCTTACCCTTCCAAATAAAGCCTTACTTCCATAGAAGATCCACAAATACCAGTATAATTACTTACTTGTAAATATGCACATTGGGATTGCAGTCCTACAGAGATAAAGCAATGTTTGTCCCATATATTGTACATGTATTACAACTTTATATCAGTCCACTACTGTTATTCTGAACTCAGCTGAGAGCCTCTTTTACAAAAGGGAGGTATTCTTCTCTCACATTATTTATAGGGAAATCCTAACCATGTTTACCTGGAGGTCAACTGCACTGAATTCATCAGGACCAGGTAAGTGGAGTTGTTATTGCAGATGGTCAATGCAGCTCTACATGTACCTGTTCAGAAGCAGGTCCAATTTAATTTAGTGGAGACAACATTATAGTATTAATGTTTTTACAATACATGATCAAACACATATGTTCTTTTAGGCCCAGTCCAGACCAGCACTTTGCGCTAGCCTGGGGCCAAAAGTAGGGCTTTGTAGAGTGGAGCGTCCGCACGCTCCTAAGCCCTACCGCACACTGCAGGTGCCATCTTGGTGTGCCCCCAATTATACGGGGTGCACAATAATGACATCCACCATACGCAGCACCCAAATGACATGGCGCATGAGGAACAGCACAGCACCACTCCAGGACGCTTATGGCACCTGTGTAGTGGTGCACAAAGAAGCCATGTTTTGCTGCTCCTTTTTGGAGTGGATCATAGCCGTGCCGTGCAGTTGCCACAGCAATGATCCAGGGGAAAAGGTGGTGGTCTCTGGCCGCCCCTTTCTCCCAATCTGTACAGCCCCACAGTCTCCATTTTTGGATTAATGCTGCATTGTGAGACTTTCAGTATCAAAGCTTGAACATTTACTTTTTAAAATCTAATTTGATACCATTACTCATAATGTTATTTGAAAAGTAATTTGTTGTTCTAACTCAGTACAGTTTTTAAAAAAGTTTCATTGCTGATTGCATTGCTTTTTACTTTTTTCCTTACTTTTTTCTTTATTTTGGAAAAGTGTAAGAGCATGATAGTAAACTAGAAAAAAATTATATCAAGATGCCTTCAAACATTCCTTAAAATGGCCTTTAACACACACACATACACATTAGGGTGATTTAATGTTTTGAGTGCTGGACTTTGACTCTAGAGGCCAGGGTTCAAATCGCTGCTCAGCCATGGAAACCCACTGGGAGATCTTAGGCAAGTCCCACTCTCTCAGCCTCAGAGGGAAGAACTAGCAAAATCTTCTCTGAATGTATCTTGCCAAGAAAACCCTGAGTAAGGCTCGCCTTAGAATCACCATAGAGTCAGAAATGACTTGAAAGCACACAACAACATGTATATTTTAAGAAGTAACTGGCAGTTGTTACATCAGTAAAGTAAATTATTCTCATTTAGTACATTATCTTTGTCATTACTACATTATATTCTTGTTAACTCTTCAGAGTTACTTATTTATTTCTCATAATCTGCAGTCCTATATACCTCTGTGTAGCACAGTGGTTCACCCTGGATTTACCATACAACCCCAGAATAGGCTTGCCATATCCCAGTTACAGGCAGGACATTCACGGTTTGTCAACCATCTTGAACGTCCTGTCCCGGGTATGGCAGTAGTCCCGGAAGCTCCCGGTCACCACCTCCTCCCTCTTAGTAGCCGTGCTTTTAGTGCGGCGGCGGCAGTAATGCAAGGCCTAGCTGCCATGCTGGGAAGGAGGGCTCGGGGTGGAGCCACACGGGTCCTAGCCAGTGGGCTGGGTTCCAGAGGAGGAGGCCATTGTCAGCGCAACTGCTGGGGTCCAACAACCCTTGTCAGCAACTCAAACGAGTCCTGGGGTTAAATCAGACCCTTGGAGCAGAGCTGGCAATTTCCAGAAGCCGAAGTGTGGCTCCCAGAGTCCAACTGGGATAACAGCAACTGGATGTCTTCCAGGAACTGCAGCAATGCAGGAACCTCCAGGGACACACAGCAAACCGATGCTGTAGCTTCTTCTGATAAACCACCAGAGAAACAAAAGTCCCCAAAGTGCTCTTTATTCACAGTGCTATAATACAAAACCAGATCTCTAAAACTCCAGAACATACCAATCCAACTCCTACTTCAAACCCACACCACACCCTTGCAACCCCTGGGTTTATATAGACTCCAGACCATGTGGTCTCCCAAACCCAGTGAGTTCAAGTGTGTAGCCATGTCATGTGTCTCGTCTGCAATCCAGACACATGTTTCATCATCCATGGCTACGTGCACTTGGACATTGAAGTGTCCTTGGACCAATGAGCTTCAGCTGTGCTAGATCAGCCTTGCCACTCTGCTGAAGGCTCATGGCCAAACACACACACATCAAGCATTTCCCTGTGTGCTGTGTTTTAATCCTTCAAATCCTGACAGCCATGGCCGCCCGGCTTCCTCCTCTGGAGCCCGTCCCTGTGTGGCTCCACCTCCGAGAAGGCTTGCCGCCAAGCTGGGCTCCGAGGAGAGAGGCCACTGCTGCGGCCTCTCTCCTTGGAGCCTAGCTGGGATCGGCAAAGCCTTCTCCGGAGGTGGAGGAGCGTCCTCCGCCTATGAGAAGGTTTGCCGCCTAGCTGGGCTCCGGAGAGAGAGGCCACTGCCACTTAGCTGGATGATTTGCAAACACAGGAAGTGTTGAAAAGTGGCAGGCTAAGAATGGCTGGGACCTGGAATGCAGTTGCCTGGTGGTATCAGCGGCATTTTTAGTGTGATAATTCCAGATTGCATCCTTGAACATGATTGTATCCCAGCAGGGGTAAGTCCCTTTATTTTTGAATGGGATAATCTCCTCAGTCACTGCTCAGGAGTTTATCAGACAAGGGAAATTGGAAGTATAATCCAATGGCAACCTGAATGCAATCATGGGGTTTAACATTCTTGCGTGATAAACTACCACACACAATTTTGGGCAATGGGAAGTCAGTTTGACTGCAATCATGGGGTTTCACGTTATTGTGTGATAGACAACTACACACAATTTTGGTCAATGGCAAACTATTTTCGGGCAATGGGAAGCCAGTTTGAATGCAATTCAAATTCATGTAAATTCACTGAACTGGCGAATTCACGTGAATGCGTTCTGGCTCCACTTTCTTTTCATTCGAAATTAAGAGAAATTCCTCCCGTGTGATAAACTCCCCAGCCACCTGCTTGGTTGTTGCTCCCAGGGTGACTGGGTGCAAAGGGAGCAGCAATTGACATGATTGATTCTGAAGTAGGACAATAGACCTAATATCTAGAAATATGCATTGTGGGGCACTAGAGTTTACACCAAGAGGAAAGAGGGTGGCAGCTTGAAAAAGTCTGGGGACCACTGCTTGAATACAATTGTATTGCATACAATTCCTTGTGAGGTTCTAATATTTATATCCCATCTGCATTTTTGCAAGGAATGACATCCTTCAGATGAAGTGGAGTTGTATGTGAAGGTATATGACTGAAACTTTGGGTGTTTCATTCAGCTATTTGCATGAAGAATTTTAAAACAATAGTAGCCAGTGTAGAGCATAGATAAATCTGTTCCATAAAAGCAATATTGCACATAGAAAATTAAACTAATAAACAAGAGAAAGCTAGAGATTACAATGTCAATAAACAGAATAGCAGGAACAAAACAAACACCTCTGTCTTTATTGTTATTTCCCCAATGCTCTAATGTGTTGAGCTAATCTTAAATGTGCTACACACACCCTCCATTTTCTTTTTATATTGAAACACAATAGCATGATAACATTTGGTGAAAATTCTATATATATTTCAGGGAAACAGAGAAGGCAGTTTTCATATGCTGGCAATGATGTTAACACCTCACAGTCTGGGCTGACCATTTTGTGTTACCTACAATACCCTGGCATAGCTTAACTCAGGGGTAGGCAACCTGCGGCCCGCGGGCCGGATGCGGCCCGGCCAGGCCTTGGGACTGGCCCCAGCCCAGTCCTGCCACCGATTGCCGCTGGGGCCTTTGGCGTCTCGCGCGAGGGGCATGGTGGGGCAATTGTCTATAGAAGCCTCAGAAACATGCATTTATCTTAACATTTTTTAAAAAATCAGCAAAATTTTTTGCGTGTCCTCCATTTTTTATTTAAAAAGTGCCCTCCATTTGAAAATTTTGTCCTACATTTGTCCCGGTTTATTTATTTATTTAATTTTTAAAAATTATTTAATTGTTTATTTTTTTGGCTTCGGCCCCCCAGTTGTCTGAGGGACAGCAACCTGGCCCCTGGCTCAAAAGGGTTGCCTACCCCTGGCTTAACTATTGTAGGAAACCCAAGAAATGGGTGGTTCCTTGGTGTTCAGTATATACTGCTACCAGGCAAGCCTTCTCTGGGAGAAGGAACAAAATGTAGGGAAATGGGAACATTTGATGGGGTAGGAGCTGAAAAACAGAGCTAGTACTGACTTTAAGGTTTCTTCCTGAAATAAAAGAATGAGAATTTTCATTTGCAGTGGAGTTAGCAATTTTTTAAGAAGAAACATGGCCTCTGCTAAAGCAATAAAGTGGCCCTTAACATACCTGGTGAGTCTTTGGCTTCATTTGTGTATTTAATAATTTTTTAATAATAATTTTTATTTATAGACCGCTATTCCGCAATGATCATAGCGGTGTACAATAAAATTGCAACAAATTTATTATTCATTTTCTTTGCCCGGTTTCTAAGCTCTGCTGATCTGGAAAATGCTAGTGGATTGGACTTTCAGCAATGTCCGTCTGAAGAAGAAAATGAGTATGCTTGTCACAACACTTTGGATTCTAGACTCTGTTGCATTCCAAATGAGCCTATGTATTTTAAATTACAAGTCCATGAGGGGATTAAACAGTATTACCTCACACAAAGCAACTTGGTGCTTCCATGTATTTGGGATTATGGGAAGAATCTTGTTGCTTGTGGATTTATGTGTCCTTTTTTTAACAGGGCAGAGGGGGCTATTCTCTTACTGTTTCTGCCCTGACCCAAACCTCTCCCTACACAACTGTCAAGTGCTCAGACAAGTTGCATTTTGATGGGAAATGATGACTGGAGTGTTCTCCCAGTAATGGAGGGTCTTCAGACAAGCAACTTTGGCAGGACCCTACAGCTGATTGGAAGTATTTGCCTCTCACTATTTTCCTGTCCCATCTGTGTGGCATCACAAGCCTCAGCCCAATGATGTTATAAGTGTGCATTTCAGTAATATCATTAAGACCCATCTCACACAGTTATAGCATTATAATTCCACTTTAACTGCTATAGTTGTTTCCTGTGGAATTCTGAGGCTGGTAGTTTGATGGAGCACTAGAGCTATCTGAATGAGAATTTTAAGTTTTCCCTCCCTAAAAAACAAATCTCAAAATTGCATAAGATGTTGCCATGAGAATTAAAGTGGAGCCACGGTGCTACATTTATAGCATGAAAGGGCCCTGATCTCAGCCTTTGCCCTTGTAATCACAAGGAATGGGCTGCTGCATATATACAGTATAACCCAAATTCATGGTCCATCTCTGCTATAACTTTTGATGTTGCCTTATTAGACATTTATTTTTCTCTCCATCTCTCTTTTTCAGGTTTGGAATGTCTTTTTTGGCACACACACATCTCTTTGACCATTTCTAAAACAACACACACAAGAAACCAAATATTAAAGTCCTTACCTTTGACAGGTATATTGATTTGATATTATATTCATGCCCTTATCTCCCAGCAATGCCTGATGAGGATGATGGTACTGGTGATTATGACAATACTAATCAGAATAATATGCGAAGATATTGTGCCATTGACAAATAGAAACAATTTTGCACCTAATGGGATTTAAGTAATAACAGCTGAAAGGGTGAATCAACTGCAATGAGATTAGATACATTATGTTTTCCTCAGAGTAATAAAACTTGTCAAATAAAGCTGAATAAAATCTCCTTATCTGTGTCTGTGGCTTATTTCTTTCTCCAGCCTCTTCTCTCACCACAGATCAAAGGAATCACCATTTCTCTGGAACAGTTACACACATGACAGTTCAATTAGTGTCAAGTTAGTGAAAATTATTGCAGAAGATTTCCTCCCCCCACAAACACGCCTTTTTTTTTTCAGGAGCCAAGGGCAGTTCTGCCATCAGAAAGGGATGCAGCAGGCAAAGTGGCTTGACAAGTGAGGCTGTTATTATATGTTGCTAATTGTTTTCAAAACAAGGGATTCTATCAGCAGGGAATACAAATCATCATCAATCCATTACAGGGAGAGGCGGGATACAAATAAATATCATCATCATCATCGAAAGAATGCAATGAAGAGTCTATGTCTCAAATCCAGGTTGTTGTGTGCCTTCAAGCCATTTCCATCCTGAGGCAACCCTAAGGCCATATAACAACAGTATGTTCTAATGCCACTTCAGGATCTCCTCTTCCTCTTTTGATTGTCAGAATAGGAATGGACATGTATTGATGATCCTCACCTACATCAAGGTACTAGTTCCAGTAAAAGCAGAGTCATTGAATCAATGGAATTTACATAAGCATCTGACTTACCTCTCTGCAATTTGTTCATTGGTTCTGCTCTAGCTGGAGCTGGCAGGTGAATTTAGGCCAAGGTTCCTGACCTTCTGTTTTATGTTCTTCTTCCCTTCACCATATGGTTTCTGAGAAGCTAGGACAATCAACTGTGGTGAAAACCAATTTTTGCTGTTGTGAATAGTCACACCACCACAGTTTGTTTGATTTTTTAATACACAGAAACACACACAGAGAGAGAATCCATGGCTCCTGGATGCCTCCAGAAATGGCAGTTGACCACCTGAGGGTATTTTCATTGGGAAAGCACCCTTACTGGAGAATATGAGGGCTAGGGAGGGGCTGAGGAAGCACAAAAATGGGCCAAAGGATGCCTCTTACCTATGGGCAGCATTTCACCCCCAAATTGCACTAGAGATAGGCTGGTAAAAATGTCACCATGATTTATTGAGATATACAAAATTTTTAGCTGGTATCTTCTTAGGCAGTTATGTTGTCGTAATCTAGCCTTGCTAGCACAACTGCCATTTATGAGCATAACACCACTGCCATGACTGCAAATACCCCCAATGCCCACCTTTATTTATTTATTTATTTATTTAGACACCTTTCTCCTAGAAGGGACCAAAGGTGGCTCACAGATTAAAACATTTTTAAAGAACTGCAATGAAATTTAAAACAATTAAAATAATCTAGAAGCAATATAAAAAAATTTTTTTTAAAAAAACTTTTCATTGCCCCTCTAGCCAGCACTGGAGAACTCTTTTCCTTGATATGGGTGCCATGATATGAAGGTGGGCTTTGGGGGGGTTGAATGCAGAGATGGAACATAGCCACAACATTATATCTGTATGCCCAGTGCAGAATCTGAGCTGTAGTTTTGTGTCCCAGACAATCTTTCTTTTCTGCATAATTTTTGACAAAATAATAATAATAATAATAATAATAATATGTGAAAAATAATTGAAAAGCACAGAAAAGTTTCTTAAATTAACCCAGTAGATGAACTCTTTGATATTTTTCATCCTTCTAAGCAAGAATGAAATAGGTGAATGTGAAGTCGAAGGCTTTCATGGCCGGCATCCATGGTTTTTTGTGGGTTTTTTGGTCTAGGTGGCCATGTTCTAGAAAATTTTCCTCCTGACATTTCGCCAGCATCTATGGCTGGCATCTTCAGAGAATGCTTTGCCTGGAAAAAGTTGGGTGTATATATACTGTGTGAGCCTGAGAATGCAGGAGTGATTTGCATGTGTATTGTTCTGTGCTGATGGCCAGCCTCAGGCTGGGAGGCTAATGCAAAAGAGGATTAATGTCTGCTAATTGGTGATCATTATCTGCTGGGAAAGCCCTGACTCTGAATGGTTTCCCATTTGCATTTGCTGAGTCCTTATTTTGCTATTCCTCAGGACTGGTAGCCAAATTTTGTTCACTTTAAGGGTTTCTTCTTTCTGGTTGAAATTATCCAGATATTTGTGGATTTCAATGGCGGACAAGTCTACATAGGGAGCACCAAACGCAGTGTGCAAACAAGAATCAAGTAACACGAGAGACACTGCAGACTGGGCCAGCCAGAAAAATCAACAGTAGCAGAACATGCCACAAACCATCCTGGGCATAAAATACTGTTTGAAAACACTGAAATTCTGGACCAGGCCAACCACTACCATGTCAGGATTCACAGGGAAGCCATTGAAATCCACAAATATCTGGATAATTTCAACTGGAAAGAAGAAACCCTTAAAGTGAACAAAATTTGGCTACCAGTCCTGAGGAATAGCAAAATAAGGACTCAGCAAATGTAAATTGGAAACCACTCAGAGTCAGGGGCTTTCCCAGCAGATAATGATCACCAATTAGCAGGCATTAATCCTCTTTTGCATTAGCCTCCCAGCCCGAGACCAGCCATCAGCACAGAATACACATGCAAATCACTCCTGCATTCCCAGGCTCACACAGTATATATACACCCAACTTTTTCCAGGCAAAGCATTCTCGGAAAATTCCAGCCACTGATGCTGGTGAAACATCAGGAAGAAAATTTTATAGAACATGGCCACATAGCCCGAAAAACCCACAAAAAAAAAAAAAAAAAACATGAAATAGGTGAAGTTTTACATGCCCAGAATGGGGCATGGGATATTATTTTACTGAAGTTGTTACTTTGGAGGAGGAAAATGCAACTATTATTATTATTCACAACACTATGAATAATAGTTTAAATATTTTTTAAAGTAAAAATGAAGAAAAAGACAAAATAGACAAACCTCCTAAAATAATCATTAATATAATATTTTTGATATAACAAATAAATATTATTCCTTAAACCAAAACTAAATCTCAAAACCAATATTAATGTTAACATTATAAGAACTGGAAAAGAATGTTGCTGTATCCTCATTAACCTCCAAATTAAGATATGGCAGGCAACATCATTATTTGTACTGTACTGTTTTCAAGCTCTGGTTGAGTGTTTCTGATTTATATTTAATTTTAATCATGGGTTGATAAGTGGCCTCACAGGGCAACCTATTTGTGCTTCATCCTCAGCCCCATATATTATATAGCCTTGGGGTCCTAAGGGACCTTATCACATGTGAGGGAAGCCCCCAAATCCCATGGATAAACAGGATTTAAACCCGGGAAAATCCCAGATAGTTTTCAGACGATGTCGGGCTAATTGACCATTAACCTGACGTTAACCCATGCCGAAAATGGGCAAAATTGGCTGCTTCTTACTTTTGGGATTTTTTTTACTTTGGAAAGTAAAATGTGGTCAATTTTGCCCACTTTTTGCACAGGTTAAGGTTGGGTTAAATGCTCAGTTAGCCTGACATGTCTGAAAACAATTCCATTTTTGTGGGATTTTCCCGGGATCAAAACCCCCATTTATGTATGGGATTTGGGCACTTTGCTTCCCGTGTGATAAGGTCCTTACATATTAAGGTGATTATGAATATTATTGAGATAATGTATATGAACACCAATCCCATCAGTTCAGATACAGCATTGTGCAGCATCTACAGATAGTTGCTGGGCCACAATATCCTTGCAGATCACAGTGATGATGCCTGCTCCAGACTCCCCCTTATTGCTATATCTGGGAGCCACTATTTTAATTTCGCATAATTTAGTAATACTTGTTGCCTTATAGGATTTTGACTGCATCTGATTTCAGCACTACCTTTGTGTACATATGTCATGGCCAGTACAATGAGACCCATTAGAGCCCGCTGACATAGGAAGATCCTCTTATACTTGAAGCCAGCTGAGCATTGCTTTGATATTTCAGTGCCAGACCAAAAACTGGACCAGAAATATATCTAGGGTTACAAAAAGAAATAAAGCAATGATAATCTCATTGTATCTAGTCAACTTCCAGTTCTAGAAAGCAATTTCTTCACATGCCCGTATGTGTTTGCTAACATAATTTTATAATTTTTCTCAGATTCAGACACTCTGTTAAATATTGAGTGAGAAGATGCTGTGTGTTTCTATCAGCATTTTTGTTGCCTTCAGTACATAAAAAAGAGGCTATTTTTTCCCTAAAGGAAGATGGCTAAATTTAGGCATTAAAGCTGGGAGACTGCTCCAAGGCAACATGCTATCTAAAGACAAAAACATCAGCCATAAATCAATGCTTATCGATTGAAGTAAATTAGAGCATTATCTGCAGGTAAAAGAGGTTTGCATATTTATTGCTTCTGTGCTTGCTCAAGAGATCCCATTTGAAAGATTTCAGAGAAATGTATATGACATTAATAAAATTCAGACATCCTAAGGCTCCAAGAGGTTCCAGGCTGTGTATGGACATTTGTGGCCAGTCTGAGGGCCTTTGGACCAGTTTTCATGTGAAAACAAACTCAGCTAATTTTTTTGGTGGGACTGACAGTCTCTTTGTGTATACCTAGGGATGATCTGCTACAAAAAATAGGGCCTGTGAACTTTTCAAATTACTGCCTTAGATTACTGGCTAGAATCCTGTAGGGAAGCAGGTATCCATGATCCCTATATAGCCCCTAGTTTAGTGGACATGTAGGGGCCATGAAAGTCCCCCACTTACCAGGAAGCAGCCACTGCAGCTGCTGGGGATCCATCCCCTTGTCTCTCAGGAAGCAGTTGGCTGACATTCTCCCCCATCCTCACTGATCTTTGGAGCAAGAGAGAATTACAATAAGGCCCCTGCTTCTGTCTGCCACACTAGAGATTGCTCCTGGGAGGAGATGGGACCATCAGTCAGCTTCTATCTGAGCAACAGGGGAATGGACCCCATTGTTCACAGTGGCTGCTTCCTGGTGAGCAGGGATGGGAAGGTTGGGCAGGAACTACTAGTGTAGTTACAGGCATTCATAACTGCCCAATAGGATTCCAGTCATTGTTTTCATATCCTTCAAGTTAAATAAATGTGGCATCACCAAATTTAAGTTTATCATGACAGAAACCCAGAGCCCCTTGTGTGGTGAGTGTAATTGGATCCCCACTATATTCTATTCCAAGGTGATTCTGGTTCTTCAGTACCATTTTTCTTCAAGTTACAGTACAGTTTATTTCCTCATTTCTTATTAAAATCTAATATATTTCTAAGATGGCTGAAGGTCATTTTTAAAAGAGGGCAGAGGAGCCATAGAGTCCTGTCATAGAAAAAAGTTTCAGAACTTTTCTTGGGGAATAGAAGAAAGGAAAGATTAAGAAGTAACTCTCTTGCATATTAAGTCCCAGAAGAAATATTGGATAATGATAATTCCTACTGAAAAATTATTAGAAATGTTATACTCTAAGTAGTAGGTGGTTGATGGAAGGAAATCTAGGCAGGCCCACAGGCTCATCATCATTGCAGAGTGCATGTTGTGAATGTTGTTACTGCTGCTGCTGCTACTACTACTACTACTCCATCTTTTCCATAAACCAGGGGTTTTTCACCAAATCGTGTTTTTCCTTGCAGCAAGACTTGGAGTGTGCAAAATAAATGTTTTCATTGAGAATCTCAATTCCAATTAACTTATTTTCCATCAATAGACTAGTGGCAGCTTCTTATCTCCCTGAAGAGGAAAAAAAGAAAGAAAGAGAAATACATTAACACTGCCAATGATCTGCTCATGTAAACAGCATATAGTCAGGCAAGATAGCACAATCCTGGCAAGCTTTAAATTCGGACCAGAATCTAGTTGGTGTCTAAGGGGTAAAACAGATGGCCCCAAAGGGGTGGTGTGATGCCACCCCTGAGAGAGCTGGGTTGGAGTTGTAGCAACCAGGTGCCACAGCCCCAATCTGGCCAACTTCCACCCCAAACAGGAGCAGAAAAAAGCTGCCCTTCACCTCTAGAGCCAGCTTTTCACCAACTCTGTGGCAAGTGGTGTCTAAACACCATGCCACCAAGCCACCTGAAAGCCAGCTGGCATGTAATTGCCAGTGCAGCTTCTGGGTGTCTCGGAGGTGTGGCGTGTCTAAACACCACACCCCCAAGCCAGCTTTACCAGGTCATCTGTTTTGGCCATAAATCTTGTCTAAGGTCTCCCAGGGAGGCTCAATTCAAGTTCATGGAAGCCCATTTATACATGTGGTGCCATTGCACAAGCTGATATATGTTCTCAGCCAATGCTTATCCTTCTGTCCCTACTGATACTGGGGGGCAGTATGCTACTGGTTGTACATCCAGTTGTGCACATTGCCATTCAACACAAAGGTCTTGTAGCACAGTCAATGCAAATCACCGCACATGAAGTTTTATCCTGTTTAACCCTAATGTAGGAGTCTCCTAGATTAATTTAATGTCAGACTGGGGTAGAGTCTCTCCCACCCCTGCTCATTCACTTAGTGTGGGAATAACAGCACTACTAACTTCTAAACTTTCCTCCTGGTTCAAATGTATGGTGAAGTCAATAGTGGGTGGCCATACTAAAAGAGTAAATTGCTGAGTAATAACACAGAAATGATAGTGTGGGGATCCATAATAGGAAGATCCATTTTTTGTTGTTGTTAAATAAAAACTACTGTGAGAAGTGGAATTTTGGGGGTTTAATTCTGCTCCCAAAAGTCACACTGGAGGGAGGGGTATCTCCTGTCAGTTGTTGTAACCCTTTTCCCTCAAGGAAAAAATAGAGGCTAAAAAGCACTGTATTTCCAACAGTGCAGTTCTGCCCATGCAGATCTTACTGCAACTGTTTTTCACTGTGGAAACAAACAATCAAGGGATATGATTTCTTGTATTCCACACCATGTTTGTTTTGACTCTGAGATGACTCTGCCAAGTCAAGAGATGCTCTTCTGAAGAAGGCAACCCACAACTTGTTGGCAGCTGGCCTGTGCAACTGTGCTCTCTCTATATTTTTTTCTTCTTCTTCTGATCAATGCAAAGCTTGGAAAACTAAATTTCCAAACAAAGAAATGTTCTCTCATTTGTTAGACTTTTGGGGTTTTATCTGACTGGCATGCTCAGGGTAACTGTATTCAATACTTAATGTACCATGTTCAGTGACATCACTTGGGTCCACCCCCTGCATCTCAGAGTTTGCTCCTCAAATATCAAAGCTTGATCATTTCGGAGTTGGTAACCCTACTTTTACTCTACCTCAGGAACCAAAATGCTTTGGGATAGCCCTGATAATACTACAAAAGCAAATGTTCCATAAAAGGAATGGTAGTGCCCATTTCATGGAGTGGTGTTCCATGTTGTCTTAGGCGCATTCCGGATGGGCCCTATTGGGTGCCATCATTACGCACAAGGGGTGGCGCTTCCTGGCGCACCTTGCCCCTCGCACATAATGAGGGCATCAAAATGATGGTGCCCTATACAGATGGGTGCTGCCATTTTGACGTGACAGACGCCTAGCACCCACACATCTTGGTGCCCTTATGATTGCGCAAGGGCGCCATTGGCGCCTTGTGACGTTACAACGGCGCCGCAAGAAGAACCTGCTTTTTGCGGGTTCTTCTTGCTGCACTGGGGAACCATGCGGTTTGTCCGCTGCGGTTCCCTAGCGCAGCAAACACGGGAGCCAGCAGATTGCCCTTTTGGGTGGTCTGTAAAGCGCCTTAGGTTATTTCATATTCTGCTGAGGTGGTAACATTTTCTTTTCTAACTGTATATCTGTATTTTAACCTTCTGGTACAAGATCACTGTTAGAATAGACTCAATGGGTACAGAACCCTTTGAAGGCATGAATGTTAAACTTCTATATCAATGATGCTTCAAAATGAATCCACAGCAGAAAATCTCAATGGTATAACTGAACTGACTCCCCAGCTGCACATCCTTTTTATTGCCTCATGTGCTCACTGGGTTTTTTTCACTCCCTGCTTTGCAGGACTACCAAAGGAAGAACAGTGTCTCAGCACCTCAGACTGCAAGGTCTGACTACAGACCTCTGAGTCCTGAGGTAAAACCTTAAAAGTGCTATTTTGCTCATTTGCCGTTGTGCTACCCAAGGCACAATAGCTGTTGGAGCACGAAGCAGCACTTGTCATCCACTCAAGTATCCTCAGCTACGTGCATTTTTGAATATAGTTCTGTTCTTTCTTGATGTTCTGACGTGAGCTTAACCTCTGACAAGGCTCTTGAATAGTTCCACTGACATGGGGAAATCAACCAGAGGATTTCATAATTGAAGATGAAGTTTAACATATGAAAAGGCAAAAGGAGATGAGTGGAACTATTCAGACAGAAGTGAATAATGGGTGTGTAGGGGAAAGAATTATGTGATGGGACTTTCGGAGAGCACGCTTCAGATAATGTTCCTGTCAGGAAATGAGGAAAATAATTGTGAATATTCAAGACTGACAATCTCAAGGGGAACAAAACTTATTTAAAGACTTCATTTCAATCCAAATGAAAAAGTTAAGGTGAAACTGCTGCTGTAACACCAATTGACACTAGTCAAACAAGCCACATATTATTACCGATAAGAGTGTGTTTCCTTCATTTATAATGTCAGCTAGTTTAACTGCTCCACTTGGGACCTCTTCCTATTTGTCCTAATTTTTGGTTTGATCTACCATTTAGAGAGGGGATATACTCACTGAGCAACTTTTTTATTTTAATTTTATTTTTTTTGGTAATAAAATAGCACTGTATGGTTGGTATGCATGTCAAATAAGCTGGGGGTGGTGTTGCTATATTGTTTTCACTGAATCGTTTAAAGAGCTTTTCAATCTTTTAAATTGTTGCTGTTGTTGTTTTGCTGAAGTATTATGCAAATAATTTGATTCTTTTCCAGTTTTAATGTTTGTTTTTGTATATTTTAATTGCATTGTTCTTTTAAATTGTGAACTACTTTAAATCCCCATTTTGGGGGAAAGCAGGATATAAATATAACAACAACAACAGACAGGCAGACAGGCAGATATCATTTTGCTTAAAAAGGTCAATGGGGGTTCAGTAGTTCAGTATAAGAGTGCTGGCTTAGGATTTGGAAAATGTATGTTCAAGTTCCTACTCAGCCATGAAATTTACTGGGTAGCAAAACCATGCTGTCTGGGGCTTC
This sequence comes from Sceloporus undulatus, assembly GCF_019175285.1. Lineage (NCBI taxonomy): Eukaryota > Metazoa > Chordata > Lepidosauria > Squamata > Phrynosomatidae > Sceloporus > Sceloporus undulatus. Next base: position 244,976,893 of record NC_056522.1, on the reverse strand, counting down.
TGGGAGCTGTAGCCCAACAATAACCTCTCCAGGTTCTGTTGGTGCCCATGGACTAGCCATTTTTGGTCAACATGCACTGGTAATCTCTCATTTAGATTTCTGTAATGCGCTCTACCTGGAGCTACCTTTGTACCAAGTTCGGAAGCTTCAATTGATTCAAAATGTGGCAGCCAGATTGGTCACTGGAATATCTAGGTCAGACCATATAACACTGGTGTTAAAATCCCTTCATTGGTTGCCAATTAGCTTCGGGGCTCAATACAAAGTGTTGGTTATTACTTTTAAAGCCCTACATGGCTTGGGCCTGAGTTACTTGACAGAACGCCTCTCCCTACATAATCCACCCTGCACTCTCAGAACATCTGGGAAGAATCTAATAGAATATTCAAAGACCAGGTTAACAACAACTTCCCACAGAGTGTACACAGCCGTAGTCCCCAAGTTATGAAACAAATTGCCGGAAAAGATCCATCTTATTACCTCCTTAGATGTCTTCAAGAAGGCACTTAAGATGGATCTCTTCTGGCAGGCCTACCCACTTGATCTTTTATAAAGAACCTAAAGAAAAATCCCACTTCTGGCTGTAATTGTGTATTTTAGATAATGATTTTTTTGTCTTGAATTGTATTAATTTGAGCGATGTCACTGTTTTATTGTATGTAATTTAGATGTTATTGCTGTTTTATGGTTGTAATCCCACCTTGATCCACAGGGAGAGGCAGGAAATATAAATAAAATTTATTATTATTATTATTATTATTATTATTATTATTATTATTATTATTATTATTATTAACATGACACATCATACAGGACTGTATTGATAACAGATTAGGAGCAAGGAGAGCCATCTATGTCTCCTTGAGTTCATTGGAGGAAATGTGGGATATACATATGTTTAACTTAATAATATATGGTATAGTATTATATTGCTATAATCACTCTAGAAGTGTTCATCTTTCCTATCATGGGATCAAAGGTGGTGCTGTGTCTACCCTAAAGGGGAGCTCATTTAACTACATAAATTTACCACATAAACCTCCCCACATATAATGATGATGCTCTATAAATAAATGATGATAATAATAACAATGGGGAGTTATGAATTGATTGTATTAGGTGAATGGCCATGTTGTACAACTGAATACATATATGCAACTGAATGCATCACCGCACTTGCATCCAAATGTGCATCTTCATGCACATACACTATATATGCCATGCTGCATGCACAGTGGCACCATATGCACAACTCTATTTTCTACAACCTTGAAGTGAATGCATTCTTCATTGGACAAAGAGTTTCAGTTGTTTCAATAGGCGAGCTGACATATGTATATAAGTCCAAGAGGATTTTGGCCATAGTTGAATGCAACAGGATCGACTGATGTGCATTTCTTCACCAGTTCTTCCCCAAGACAGGCCTGAAAAAATGGGGTGGGCTGTGGTCTCAAAAGTCCTAAATAATTACAGAGAAATACCTTATGTGAGTAAAACAGTGGCAGTCTAGTGGAAGGATAACATGTGCTTGTGTGGGCATGTTGGGAGATGTGAGGGCTCTGAATCTAGCATATCCAAAGCCTGTCTTTGTGCCATTGAAACATCTACAGGAAAGCTGAAAAAATATCCATATGGGGGAGGGAAATAAGCAATTATTGCATTCCTCACCCATGGACTTGTATCACTTTCAGCAGAGAAGAAATTCTGCTAAATTGGATGACACTTCTTGGCATGAAGGATTGCTGCCTAGGTGTGGAGGAGTGACCCAAGCTCTTTGACATAAATAAAATTAAGTATATTGATATCAAAGCCATACAATTAACCAACACACCTGGCAAACATGGAAGAGTTCTTAGTATGAAAAATTCCAACTTTTAATTTTGATTCCTTTGTATTATTATTTATAGAAATGAAGAATTTGCCATATATATATTTCTTCTCCTATCAGCATTATGAAACCAAAGATCTGTTTTCTAGAGACAGGCACAAGTCTTAAAAGAAAGGGTTTTACAAGTTAGATATACACTGGATGGAATCTCTAGCGGCAGTCACTTAGACAAAATGATGCCTCTCTGTCTCAACTGTACAGCCCAGAACTGCTGACGGTTTTCTTACTTGCACAACTCCAGGCAGATTTACTGTCTACCAAGCAGAAGACCACCATATTAAATTAAATCAACAACAAAATATATTAGATCAGCACCTGGGCTCTAAGAAGTGTCTATTTTTATTGGTAATAATGCAGTTTGACAGCTGTGGGATCAATCATCTTATTAAAAGTTGTCCCTGTCATTTTCCACAGCAAAGCTTTGCTGTTTCACAATGTCTCCATCCAGTGCTGCCATAAGAATCAGAATTGCTCCCAGTGGGTTAGATAACTGTAGAACATAGATATGTTGGATAAACAATTTATAAAGGTTAAGTATGATCATTATGCTAATAACAATGGACACTTTACAAGGCCAGAAAACAGATGCAGACTTTCTTTCTCTGGTAAGCAGAATTCTCCCTGATTTGCTAGTGAATGGCTAAAAGATGAGGAATTGAAGGAAACTTCATCCCCCCCACATATACACACACCATCACCACTACTTCTCATCAGCTCTGTACAGTTCTAAGATGGGACTGTCCTTAAGCTGGCATTTCCAATAGTTAGGAGCTGGGATCTTTCCTTTACCATCATGGAGCCTCTTTCTTCAGTGCTTAAGACAGTCTGGCTGATGAGAAACAGTACAACACCTCCTCCATTTCATATAAAAAAGCTTACTGGACTGACAGTGGAATCCTACTCCAGTAATGGTAATGGTACGCCATTCTCTACTGTACTAAGCTTAAAGGAGACAGCACAGGAGAGGTTTGTTTGTGCCGCACAACTCATGCCTTAAAGGATGACTACTTGGTCCCTGTCTGCACAGGCCAGAATTCTGGCCCCAGAACTGACCCAGCATCCCTCATTACCTAAGGCATCAGTTGCAACATTAGGTGGCTGTTCACACACACATCGCATTGTGCTGCCTGCTGTAGCCACCACCACAGGCAACTCGCTCACTTTCAGGTCAGAATGGGGTGCCTAGTATCTACCACATGGCTGGATGCCTCATTCTGATGCACTCATTCTGATCTAAGAGTGAATTACTCTTGCTAGCAGCACTGACAGTGTGTGGCACAGTGGGACATGTTTTAAATAGCTACCGAGCATTGCAGTGGAGGGCTCTGGATCTTTTGGGAAGATCTGGAGCAAATAGTGAGGTGGTTTTTATTCCATTTTGAGGGGAATATACCCAGGTTTGGGGCTAAACAGGCTAGACATCCACACTGTTTGCACCAGAACTTGGTTCCTACCCCCCCCCAAAAAAAAAAAAGTTGAAGGAGGATGTATTATTTGGGCCATGTAGATAGGGCCCTAAGTTGGTTAGGAAGGCCACTAGGAGCCCTAGCTCAAAACCAAAATGACATGGCACATACTTCCCAATGGTAGGACTGTCAATAGTTCAAGGCCAATATTCATGCTGCAGTGCCACACTACCTGAAAAAGCCCCAACCTTAGAACTTGCTCCTCAGTGGAATCAACTTGCATGGGGATTCCACCTAAGCTCTTTACTTAAATGCCTTGGGATTCAGCTGTTGATCCTTTGTTTCTGTACTTGAGCCCTGTCTCTTTTGGTTCACTTGGGGCATGTTCCCACTATGATTTAAAGCAAATCGCTGATCAGGTTATATGGCTGTCATTCCCATTTGAAACTAGTTCCAATCTTACTTTGATCGATTTCTGTTGTGATAAAGCAAGGCAAATGCAACCTCCCCTCCAAACAAAAAAAATGGTTTTTCCAGATACTACTTTTCTAGCAGTTCTTTTGAAAGGAATTGATTCTGAAGCATGTTCAACAAGTGGAAACAATGGATCTGAATCACATCATTCATTTTCTGGTAGATCCACCATTCCCACCCACCCCTCTCTCAGAGCTGACTTTGTGCTTGTGGTGTGACCTACAGGCATGTGATTTTTAAAAAAATAATGAAATTCATAGAAGGTTTGATTCATTTATTTTGCAACTGCTTGCAATCAGGGAGGCATGTAGCTGCAAAACCAATGAATCGAATCTTCTATCAATTTATTTTTTAAAAATATATACATATATAGTTACCAAGCCAGGCTGCCTGGGCTTCCGCTTACATCACTGATGATGCACAGATGATTGACATGCATTCTGAAGCTGTGAAAACTGGGGGGGTTAATATTCATGCCAAAAAAAAAAAAAAAAAAAAAGGAAGCATTTACATGGGGATAATGAAAAGATCCACTTTCATAGTGGGAATGACGGACCCTTTGGAATTGATTTACCACAACGGAGCAAAGGCAAACCCTAAGCCAGTTTAAATGTAAGTGAGAATGAGCCCTTGGACTGACATTTATTTCCCTTTGGGCAATCTCAAAATCTCCATGCTGAAAGTTGATACACTATTCCTTCACAGCTGGAAATGATGGGCACTTGTCACTCAATGTTTACATCAGGACTTTTATGATGGCCCAGAGTTCAACACTTCAAAATCCCACACTTTTCAGTGACATGGATCTATCAATAAGCTGAACAAAATCAGAAATTAGAGCTACAATCCTGCAATTCGACAATTTTCAATACAAAAGAACACTATTTCAAACTACACTGACAAAATTATATTCAGATTTTAGGAAGTGGGTTGGGCTGAGAACTTTTCAGGACACCCTAGTACAAAGGAGTGAGCCTCATTGAAAACAGTGGGACTCAGTCTCTGATTTAGTCAAAGGAGGCCTTAGTCAGAGAAGTAAGTAAATTTGTATTTCATGGTTCTGCACAGTGTTCATCCTCAAGACTCTTTAAAAAATAGAAGACTGGCCCTTTTCATCCTGTCTGTCTGTAGTTTGTCACATTACCATTGCCACTATTCCATCAACTCCCCTCTGGTTTTGCTTAAAACCCAGCCTGAATAAGAGCTATGGAAAATTCAAAAAGGTCTGCCCTCCTTTGTGATCTTTCACTTGGTCCTAATAAAAGTTTTTGTTTGAAAGTGACACTGCTTACAAGGATGCTTTCTGGTGATTAAACCGTCCAGCTCAATCATTTCAGTTTTCTCAGAAAAGATAATCGGGGGCGGGAGGGGGGAATGACCCAAAGACAAGTGCGGCAAAGCATTTGTTGCTGACAGTTTTCATTCCCTCACGCCAAACACTTCACATAATGTCATGGCAAATTGAGTCGGGATTTTCTGGCAGTCTTCAATTTGCTGCAGTGATGATCCCATTTCCTACAAATCGAGGGTGTTTGTTCTCTGGTCTGCCCTGAAAAGTCTGCTTCATCTGTTCTGAGGCTAAAAAGAGGGCAGGACTACAACCTATATTACAGTAGGCCTTAGTAAGGGAAGGAGGCCTAGAAGCACAAGACAAGGCCACTTTTACAGGGTCATGAGCAGAAAATTACCTATTGAGTTGTATCGATGCCAGCGTTAAGTGCGCCTAACAGATGGGATCAGTGCCAGGTCCTGAAGAAACACATCTATTGTCATTCTTAATTTGCCTGATGACCCACATAAATTGGCAAAGGCATTTGGCTCACATAATCTAGTTTCATGCAGTGAGTGAAGGTCAGAGTAGCATCTGTTACTACACCTTGCAATTGCCTGCTTAGTCGTATACAGTTTGTGGGTCTTTTGTAATTGGTTTATAGTTAGCCATTCAAAGCACATGGAAAGTCTTACTCTCTCACAAATCTTGCTGTAAGATAGTAAGATGAAGAAAGGCTTATAGACTTTTAAAAAAGGTTTGCCAAAGGGGATCGAAGTAGTCCATGGAAATGTGGGAGGAAAGGATAAATCTGTTTTGCTCTCTATAACATTAATGTATCATGCTTTCCCATCAGTTTGTAATTTTTTTTCCAAAAAATTTTTGTGTGGAAATGAGTCAACATTTCCCCACAGCATGTCTTTTTGAAAACTGAAAAAAGAAAAAAAAAATCAGAGAAATTAATTGTGACATTTAGAGAAAACCAAAGTATAATTGTATTCTTGATTGTGTATTAGTCCAGGAAGTTTAAATTCAATAGGATGATATTCAAATATGAACCAAAAATTAACACTAAACTTCCAGTTGGGTTTCAGACACCTGGTTATTCCAGTATGCTCAATGGATTACATATGATTTTTATTTTCTCAGTTCCTATATTTTAAGAAATGTTTTCAGTTCTTGCTTTAAATAATTGTATTCTTTGTTTTGAGAGCCAGTGAGATATGGTGGTTTTGCTGTTCAACTAGAATTCTGGAAACCAGAATTCAAATCCCCACTTGGCCATGGAAACTGACTGGTTGACTTTGGGCAAGTCACACTTTCTCAGTATAAGAGGAAGACAAAGCCAAATACCCTCGGAACAAATCTTGCCAACAAAACTCCATGATAGGTTCACTTTAGGGTCATCATAATGGGTGACTTTAACTATACTGATATTTACTGGAAGTCAAACTCAGTAAAAACTTCAAGGTTTAGCAAATCCCTCATTTTCCTGGTAGACAATTTCATTATCCAAATGGTGGAAGAGGCAACAAGGAGATAAGCTATTCTAGATCTGATTCTAACCAACAGGGATGGCCTGGTTCATGGGATGAAAGTGGTGGGATCTCCTGGAGTCTGTTATATAGTTGAAGCCAGGCCTAGTCAGACATGCATTACAGACTTTAGGAGAACTGATTTCAGTAAACTTAGGGAAATTCTAGGGGTGATCCTGTGGTCAGGAGAAGGGAGTTTAAGATGGATGTGAGTTTCTCAAAAGGGAGATACTGAAGGCACAATTTCAAATAGTTCCAATGAGGAGGGGGGTGTCTCAAAAAACCAGGATGGTTGACTAAAGAAATTTCAACTGAACTTAGGCCCCATACAGACAGGCCATAATAAAGCTGTTTCGGGTCACTTTGGAGGTATGCTGTTTAAATGATGCATGCATTTTAAGAGTCCGGAAGCCATGCCAAAGCCACGCTCCAGTTCTAAGGACTGAGTGCAGCTTTGGTGCAGCTTCCAGTCTCTTCAGATGTGTGTGTTATTTAAACAACATACCTCCAAAGTGACCTGAAGCAGCTTTATTTTGGCCTGTCTGTATGGACCCTAAGTTTTAAATGGGAGATGTATAAGAAATGGAAAAAAGGGGAAATCACTAAAGAGGAATTCAAACAAATAGCGAGCACATGTAGGGGTAAAGTCAGAAAAGCTAAAGCACAGAATGAATTCAGGCTTGCTAGAGAGGTTAAAAACAATAAAAAGGGCTTTGGGGGGGCATGTCCATAGCAAAAGGAAGAAGAAGTAAATGGTAGGGCCATTGCGTGGAGAAGATGATGAAATGCTAACAGGGGACAGAGAAAAGGCAGAATTACTCAACACCTTTGCCTCAGTGTTCTCAGAAAAGGAAAAGGGTGCTCAACCTGAGGATAATGGAACAGAGGACAGAACAGGGGAATTTCACCACAGAATAAGTAAAGTGATAGTACAGGAATACCTGGTTAATCTAAATGAATATAAGTCTCCAGGACCAGATGAACTACATCCAAGAATATTAAAAGAACTGACTAATATAATATCGGAGCCCTTGGCAATAATCTTTGAGAACTCCTGGAGAACAGAAGTCCCAGCAGACTGGAGGAGGGTAAATATTGTCCCATCTTCAAAAAGGGGAAAAAAGAGGATCCCAACAATTATCGCCCAGTTAGTCTGACATCAATACCAGGAAAGATTCTAGAGCAGATTATTAAACAGAGAGTCTGTGAACATTTAGCAGGGAATGCCATAATCACAAATAGTCAACATGGGCGGGGTACAGACCACCCAGAAGAGGTGCCTCCTTGGCGCCTCTCTCTGCTGCACAGCTGCGCCGCAGCATACAAATTGCGTGGCGCAGCTGCACAACAGAAAAGCTCAAAAAGCGGCTCCTTTTTTCTGCGCCGCAAAGCACCAAAGTCGGCGCACAACAACAGCTGCGCAGCTCCGACATAACAGTTACGCGCACCATGTGTAAGGCACTGTGTAACAGCGGCACGTGCACGTGCCACCCTGAGGTAACCCTAGCACGTAATGGACACACTGCAAAGGGCCCGTCTGGAGATGGCCATGGGTTTCTGAGAAACAAGTCATGCCAGACTAATCTGATCTCTCTCTCTCTCTCTCTCTTTGATAAAATTATCAGCTTGGTAGATGAAGGGAATGCTTTGGATATACCTTAACTTGATTTAAGTAAGGTCTTTGACAAGGTTCCCCATGATATTCTTGAATACAAGCTAGTAAAATGTGTGGGCTAGACAATGCATTCGTTAGGTTGATTTGTAATTAATTGACTGGCCAAACCCAAAAGGTGGTCAGCAATGGCTCCTCTTCATTCTGTAGAGAAGTGACCAGTGGGTTGCCACAGGGTTCTGTCTTGGGCCAAGTGCTATTCAACATCTTTATGAATGACCTGGATTAAAGAATAGAGGGCATGCTTATCAAATTTCCAAGTGCTGACACCAATTATTATGTGGATACCCCACTTCATCTCACAGATGCCAGCACAATGGATCTTTTAAATCCTAACCGCTCAGAACCAATTTATATGCGACAATGATCCCATTCACTAACGGAAGTGTCTTTATTAATAATTGTCCTCTTGGTAGCATGTTTGATGTTAACTGTAAATTACTTCAGGCCACTCCTTGTTAAACTTGAAGAACAAAAATAACTTTATTTACATTCAGAACTTATTATTGAATTCTTCTTGGTGAAAAATTCTCAAGTTTCTGGTACAGTATACAAATTACTTCAGTTGTTACAAATTTATTGCTTTCTCTCACTGACTATATTTACATTCCTTCACTGACTTAGTTCACACAGAACCTACACCTAGCTTCCTTAACTGTTAACCTCACAGGTTACTTGTTACATTCTCAATACACAGAGCTCAGCAGTCTCAGATTAGCTCTCTTTATAACTGCTCCTCAGGTGGTTTTTAATATCCCCTGCCCTGCCCTGCCCTTCCCTGCCCTGCCCCACCCCGCCCCGCCCCATCTTCATAGCTGTAAATCCCTCAGGATACTGACACACTTTGCCTATATCACTGACTCTTCCTCCTTTTCTACTCGCTCCTAAGAGCAGCCCCCACCTTTTCCCAGCCTGATTCCTACTGGCTGCCCCTAACATTCTATTCTGCCTCTGTTTCTCCACAGGAGGTATAGCTAATATCCCAGAGGAGAGGATCAAAATTCAAAATGATCTTCATAGATTAGAAAGCTCAGCCATAACTAACAAAATGAATTTCAACAAGGAGAAAAGTAAGGTACTACACTTAGGCAGAAAAAATGAAATGCCTACATATAGGATGTTGGACACCTAACTCAACAAGACTATGTGTGAAAGGGATCTAGGAATCCTAGTAGACCACAAATTGAACATGAGTCAACAGTGTGATGCAAGAACTAAAAAGGCTACTGCAGTTCTAGGCTGCATTGTCTAGTTCAAGAAAAGTAATAGTGCCACTCTGTTCTGCTTTGGTCAGCTGGAATATTGTGTCCAGTTCTGGGCACCACAATTCAAAAAGGATGTTGAGAAGCTGGAACACATTCAGAGGAGGTTGATCAAAATGCTGAAAGGTCTGGAAACCATGTCCTATGAGGAGAGACTTAGGGAGCTGGGTATGTTTAGTCTGGAGAAGATACGGTTAAGAGGTGATATTATAGCCCTGTTTAAGTATTTGAAGGGATGTCATACTGAGGATGGAGCAAGCTTGTTTTCTGTTGCTCCAGAGAATAGAATCCAGAGCAATGGATGCAAGCTACAAGAAAAGAGATTAGGAGGAATTTCCTGACAGTAAGAGCTGTTCAACAATGGAACATATTTCTTGAGAGAGTGGTGGAGTCTCCTTCTGGAGGTTTTTAAACAGAGTCTGGATGGCCATCTGCCAGAGTGCTTTGATTCCATGTTCCTGCATTTGCAAGAGGTTGGACTGGATGACTCCTGGAGTCTCTTTCAACTCTGTTATTCTATGATTCTATGATTAGTCAGAAATGACTTGAAGGCACACAATACACAAACATTCTTTATTTAATTTTATTTTCCTGTTATTTTCTTGTAAATAACCATGAGGATGTTTTGGTTCTAAGGCAATAGAAAAATATGTTACAGGAAACTGAAGCAAGCAAATGAACAAAGAAAAATGTCCAGTTTTCTGTTGCTTGCAGGTAAAAAGACGTAATGTGCAATCTGTTGATCTTCTTTGTTTTACTTCTACCTTATTACAAGAAAATTAGATCCTTGGCAACTGAAATAGTAACTCCCATATTAGGGTTCAGTGTATGAGACATATTTTTTTAAAAATTAGTTACAAGTATGGTGGAAGGATATGAAATATATGACCTACACATCCAACATTTGATGATGCAGCTAAAATTAGCAGATAACATGCTGAACCTTCACCAGTATTAGGATTACTACTCTTTATAGAAGACTGACAACAATCTTCAAAAAAAAAGTGACAACAAACTGGAAAACCAACTAAAAATTTCAGTGGCCAAGCATCGGAAGAAACAATATGGGCAATCATACTCATGGGAAAACTGACAAAGCAAATCAGAACCCGCTTACAACATCAATAGAAGATGATTTTTAAAAATGAAATATGGCATTACATATGCAAATCAAAATAAATAGACAATGTGTGCAACACAAGTGAATGAAAAAAACCTGGATGCATTATTTTAATAAGAGAGATAGAGTAACATAATGGTGTAACATAATGCATAATGATTTCTATTATTTAGGTTTTTTGAAAGCAGAGTTTAGCTGAAACATAGAAAAATATGTAAGTTGAAACTATTGAGTAAGATGACATTTTTATTAATGAATGCTTTTGAAGTCAATTAAAAATATTGCCAGGGTACTCAGTGCAGTGTTTTTCTGTCCCAAAGAGAAACTCCTCTCCAAAATTGAAGACAAATGGGAATAACCTTTAGCAATATCTTTGTTTTTGTATCTTAACCTTTGGAGCAGATTCACTTTTGATATTTTAAAACTGACAAACGCCATTGTATTTTTGCAAAAAACTTCAACTAACGTTTGTATTTTATTGCTGGTGTATGAGTGGCAAAAAGGCAGGAAAAATCAATAGAGGATGATGAGTGAAACTTGAGACTATAGAGGAACTAGTGGAGAAATAAAACAGGCAAACTGAAGTATACAATATGTTATAGACTCCATACAACCGAATTCCCATATCTGAACCATTTGTATCTAATGCACAGGGCCCCCTTGCTATTTTTGTTCCAGGACTGCCATGGTTACCAAAATCTGTGGATGCTCATCCCACAATGGTGTAGTAAAATAGCGTCCCTTATATAAATGGCAAAATCAAGGTTTGCTTTTGGGAATTTATACAGTATCTTTTGGGGATATTTTCAAATCATTGATGTTAATTCTGTGGATAAAGAATATGTGGATAAGGAGAGCTGACTGTCTATATTTTTGGAATATTTTAAAAGTGTGGATAGTTGAATCTGTAAATAAAGTATCCATGAATATGGAGGGCTGACTATAATTAGATTAACTAAAAGAAAGAAATTGGCAGCATGAGCTTTCATAGATTTCAGCTACTTCCAACAAATCTGAGGGAGTGACTGAAGTCTAAGAAAGCTCATGCTGCCAATTTCTTTAAGTTAGTCTCAAAGGTGCTACAAGATCTATTTACATACTAATTCTGCAAACTAACAAGGCTATATCTTCAAATTTTATAATTATATTGTAATTGATGTGATGTTTACTAATGTAAACTGACAAGAACACTGCAAATGGTTTCCCCCAAAGCATGTTTTTAAACACATACCCTCAAATGGAGTGGAGCCAAGGGGGGCCCTGGTTCACCAGGGATCCGGTAGTAATGAAACAATTTGGATGGAGATTAGACCACTGATGGTGGAAAACATGGAGGCAATCTGATTGAACATAAACTAGAGCCCATTAAAAGCCTACTACGTGATGGTGGTGGTGGTGATGACAGCAAATAAATAATTCTTCTTTGCCACCATTGCATCTGCATAATGTCATGCAGTGGAGCTGTTTCAAGTCATCAGGAGCCTCTTATGTTCTTCCCCACAGGACCACAGCCTGCTGTGAAGAGTTTGCACAACCCTCTGCAAATAAAATCTCTCAGATCTGTGCTGATCTGGATGCTGTAGTTGATACAGGCCTGTTGGATGTAATCTTGGCTTCTGCTTATGCCAGGCTAATGGGTATGTTTCAATTTGTGCAGCCTGAGGATGTGGACAGGATCTTTGGAGAGGTGGCAACTACCACATACGCACTGGACCCTTGACCTACCTGGCTTATAAAAGCAGCTGATGGGGACTGGCGGAGTGAGTAACAGAAGTAGGGAATGCCTCATTGTAGCATTGCCAAGTCCCCTTTTGTCTAAAAGAAGCAGTAGTGAGGACCTTGCATCTCCATCATTAAGGCCTTAAATCTATTCCACTTCCCCCACCTTAGCTTCCCTAGTTCTTACGTGTGTGAGAGTGAATGTGTGTGTGCTTGTGTGTTATTTTCTCTAATAATTTTCTCTAAAAATACAAACCCTATTTGAACTTGCCTCTGGAGTTCTGTATTATTTAGACATGGTATAGCTGAGTTGGTCCCAAGGGTACTGTTGCCCTGGCTGCACTGTAACTCTCCTTTGAGCTAAGTACTAAAATCCCCCCAAGCATATTAATCGGTGGGTGCCCTCTCAGAACCCCAGCAATTTGGGCAACAGCCCTTCTCTCTGTTCTAGCATCCTCATAGGTACATCTGGTGGAATCTTGGGAGAGGGTCTCCTCAGTGGCTTCTCCCAGGCTCTGAAACTCTGGCGGGTTACAAACTGCCATAAAGTACGTATTCACTACGTATTAGGGTTAGAAAGGGGCGGTGCTTCCGCACCCCCTAACCCTAGTACGTAGTGAATATGTACAATATGGCGGCGGCCGTTCCACACGGCTGCCGCCATATTGACGTAGCAGACGCTGTGTGTCTGCATGTCGCACGGCGCTTATGATGGCGCGAGTGCGCCATTGGCGCCTCGCAGCGTCATAACTGCACTGCAGGAAGAAGCTCCATTTTGGAGCTTCTTTTTTGCTCCATGCGGGAGTCGCGTGGTTTAGCTGCTGCGGCTCCCTCGCGGAGCAAACAGCAGCGCCAGCAGACCGCCGCAAAGCGGCGGTCTGTAACGGACCTCTCTTACCAGAGAAGTTAGACTGGGATCCTCCCTACTTTCTTTTTGCAGACAAGTAAAGACTTTTCTGTTTAGACAGGCATTTAATGACTGGGTGTATAAGGCCAGTGTCTCCTAAATAACGTGCAGGATCTTGATAATTATTCTGCTGGTATGTTTGTATGTGTGCTTAATGGGTTATGTTTTCCATTTTTGGTCATTTAATATTTTTTAACACACACACACACACACACACACACACACATACACACACACACATATAACTATTTTTTAAAAAAATTGTTGTAAGCCATCCTGAACAAGAAAAAGGCAAGATACAAATAAATACAACAGCAGGAGCAAAACAACAACAACAAATTCATGGAGGATAGAAGCATTAGTGGATACTAGTCAGGCTGGATATATAAAACTTTCAGTGTCAGAAACAGTGTGCCCTTCTGTACCATTTCCTGAGGAATCATAAGTGAATGGTGCAGTTGCACTGATGTCTTGCTGGCAGATTTACTCTTGGCAACTAGTTGGATGCTGTGTAAACAGAATTTTGGATTAGACAGACTTTTGATCTGACCTAACATGGTTTATCACATATTCTAAAAAGAGAATGTCAGTATAGTATAGTGGTTAGAGTGTTGGGCTGGGACCTAGGAGATTCAGGTTGTAGCCCATACTGGGCCACAGTATTCACTGGGGTCATACATTCCCTCTCTTAGCTGAACTTGCTTTGTAGGGTTGTTGCTGAACATAAAGTAGGGATAAAGTTGCTGAGGATAAAGTTCACCAAAAGAAAAGTGGGGAATAACTAACCAATTCATAAAATATAAAAGCAGGTGTACACTTGCAGTATCAGTGTGTTCAAGGAAATCCCTGAGTTTTGAATACACACACACACACACACACGCACACAAAATAAAAAACTAACATTCCACAACAAACCAACACAATGAGCCCAAATATGATTTGTATTTCTCTAATGAGAGCCAGTTGAAAAATAAAATAAAAAAAGGAAAATTGGAGGGGAGAGAGTGGAGAATGTAAATAAACTTTACACAGAAGGACTTCTGTAAGAATGGGAGCTGGACAGCAACATTTATTAAAGGGCAGGTTAAATGACTACTGATTTTCAAAAGCCATTTAACTTGCCATTTTGTTTGTAGTAAAAGACTCATGATGAACGGAGGGACCACTTCCACATGTGTATAAAGAGATATCATTTGACCTGCTAATAGGAGTTGTGAATTCATCACCCCTTCTGATTCTTTGAAATGTCCATCCATGCATCACAACTGAATATACAGGGAAATTTGATATTAAGAAGCAGTTCTGGACAGACTGCAAATCCTTCAGTTCTCCAGTTGCTTTAATGCCAACATTTCAATACTGGTTATGGAATCAAATGCCAATTTCAAGGGTCAGACACCAGCTATGAATTTGATATTTTTTAAAAATATATCTTACTCTATCTGAATAATATAAATGACCTCTGAATCCATCTCTGCTTACCTAGACAGATTTTCAACACCAAATTACTTTTGGTTCTCCAAATGTTTTCTAATGAAATATTTTTATTCCTACATATTGTAGAGTGCTAGAACTATCTATGTTGATATTCCTTGCTTAAGCTTTACTTGGCTGAATGCTGAGATATATATTTTAAAAGAGGATGCTATTTTAATTATTGATTTATTAATACCACAGTCCTTTATGAATAATTTGGATAGAATTATCTTCTAGTAATAAAAGTTCATTTCATAGTATGAAACTGTCTTTCATAGTATATCAATCTTTTAAAACCCACTATGAAATTTTAGATAGTTAATACTGAATTTGCCTTGATATTAAAATTCTCCTTGGAACAACCTCACCTGTCCTTCCTCCTTCTTTTTTTCCATTCTATATCCTCTCTTTTGTACAGGATCCAGTGATAAGAACTTGTTGATATGTGAACACAGAGTTTTATTTACAGATGACACTTCATCAGAAGGGATTAGTGAAATAATGTTCTTTCTTTCCTACCTTTTTAGGAACGAAAAGGGGGAATTGTTTTCCAGATCCACATATGAACTTCACCTTATGCAAAGGTTGGAAGTAAACTTAATACAACTAAGCAGTTACTTTTAATAGTCCCTTTCCCCCAAAACATAAGGTGCAATTCCATTGTTTTACAGGTCTAACCTAACAAGAGAAAACTTCACCATGTCTATAGTTTAACTATAACTTGTAGAGTTACATGGTGGAGAAGAAATATCACATGGTTCTACTATATTAAACCTTGGTTTTATGATATTGAAGAATGTGCCCTTTCTTGTTCTGTTCCCTAGGCCATTGCTTTGTGCTCTGTTGTGGATGTTGAAGTGATAACACAGTGGATGGGAGGAAAGCATGCTTTGTACTATAGCATAATACAATCTGGTGTCTCTGATGTCAGTGCATCAAATTACTTCTGTTTGCGTTCTGTTCAAAACTATAAAGGAACTGTTCAAAGCACTACACCTTGTCCTCAAAACAGGGTCAGCAACATGGGTAATTTGAAATGAAAACAAAGGGTGTGCTCACCTTTCCCCCGAGAATAGGGAAATCAACATCCACTGCCATAGAGTAATGGCTCATACCATTCAGATGTGTTTCTAAGTAAATAAAAAGTAAGAAAGTACTTGTAAGAAAAGTGCTTGTAAGAAAAGGGGAAATAATGAGACATATTTTAAAATGTAACTACAGTGATAAGAATTTACTTGGGTGCCTTGAAACTATATTGCAACTAGTTTCTTCTCAAAGGTAATCTCTCAAGGTCTGATGGGTTTTAAAATTTTATTTTACTTAATTAATTTATATACCACTTTTGTCCTGAATGGGACTCAAGTCAGGTTTATAACAATTGGCACAAATATACAATCTCTGCTGCTTGAAAGGCTGCTTTTTGGTATAGGAGCCTAAAGTGGGTTACAGCTGAGGCCAGGGATGCTAACTTGACCTCCTCCTCAGCTACCCCTGGGTAGAGCAGCCAAGCTCTGAGTACCAGCCACCATTTTGGCTGGACACTCAACCAGCCATGAACAAAGAAGACCTTCCTAAGGAACCTTGTCCATATCTCATGACATAAAGAGAAAACATGGCCCAGGCTGTCCCAAAGGGTCATCTACTTTCCCACCCATTAGGTTCCATGATCCACAGAAGCAAGTCTAATGGTGCTGATCATCACTGCCCTTTCAATTTCTCCTCTATCTGACTACCATGAACAAGGCAGCAGCACCTGCTTAGTGCATTTCATCCACCTGACTGGCCAGTAAGGCTCTCAGACCTTCCAGCACATCATGAAAAATAAATTGCTCCTTTAATCTGAGAGACAGACCCCCATCAGCCCTATACAGATACTGCATTTCAAATGGTATCATTAGGTGAGAAATAAAGTGCCCATTACCCAATCCCAGGAATTTTGCATCTCACTGTCAAGGCATTTCAGATTCCTCTCACCCCTCTAAACATGCTCAGCTAACATCAAACCAATGCCCCTCTTGACCATTCAGACAATTGCTCCTGAGTGAGAAACAGCTTGAATGAAGGGGCTCAATTGGTCACCACTCAGAATTGGTATTTCATCAATGGGTAATGGTCAGCATGATAGAACACAAGTCCTTCTCACTCATCCCTCAGCTCCAAATACTTTTTTCATAATCCTTACTGAATAATGTGCCACACCGATGCAATACCCAGTTGGCTTTCAATTTTGCTCTCTTTGGTTCATTTTTGACTGACATATTGTGAAGAAAATGCTGTCATACATAAGGTGCATATCTCTCAACACTAAAGCCTTATCTGATTGGTCCACCCATGAAGCCACCGCAAACTCACTCACCTATGGTGCATCAAAAAAGGCAATGAAACTAGCTGCATGAAACAATTATGGTTCAAAGAGCTGGTTTGAAATATCTGCCATGTACTCTGTAGGCTTCTCAGGATGACAAGTTAAATAGGTTCCTATGTGTCCTGGACTCTGCTGACTTCCCTTGTCCAGCCCACTAATATGTTCCTCAAACTGAAGCCATTAGCAGAATACCTCTGAAACTGTGGTGCGTTACACACCGCTATTTACTACGCGCTCCGCGCATCCTAGGGTTAGAAAGGGGCATGCTAGGGTTAGGAAGGGTCTCACCTTCCTAACCGGCCCTGTTCCTAGGACGCACAGAGCACGTAGTAAATGGCGGCGCCCGCCCACATGGGCGCCACCATATTTACGTCTCAGATGCACAGCGTCCAGATGTGGTGCGGCAGAAGTGATGCTGCGAGTGCGCGCCTCGCACCTTGCAGAGCCACTTCCAGGGGCCAAATAGGAGTGCCATTTCGGTGCTCCTTTTTAGCTGCACCGGGAAGCCTTGCGGTCTGGCCAACAGGGCTTTTCGGCGTAGCTAATTACGGCGGCGGCAGACCACCTGCTTTAGGGTAGTCTGTAACGTGCCTTAGTTCAAATGGCAAAGTAGCAATCTACCCTCAATCAAATTATTTTGCAGACTACATGTCCTTACTTCAAGAGAAATCAATAGTCCTCATGACCTCACTCCACCAAGCAGCCACCTTTTTGGTTAAACCTGCTATGACTCTATGAGCCCATCAGAACCAATTGATGAAATTGTTCCATCTAATTGTGAAGGTTGGTAAAATGAGTACCCACCTTTTTAAGGGCAATTAACTTACACCATTGTAAAGCGATTAGAGTACTTAGTTCAGTATGAAGCAGTATAGAAATGTAAATGCTACTGCTGTTGTTATACCCCAGCTGTATGTCTCACAGTGATCAAGACCTTTAACATGGACCAGGCACATGTTGTCAGAGTTCTAGAGATGAGCAAATTAATGACACTGACCAGAATTAATCTGTAACCAAGAATGAACTGACAAATTGTAAATTCAGCATCCTACAACAAAGTGTCATAATATTTGGAAAAATTCCAAGAGCTACTTCACATGTTTGACACCAAAACAAAAAAGCAAACCCTGGCACCATTTCTTTATATAGTAAACTGACATGTGAAGTCTTCTGATGCTCCCATTTTATGTTCAACATCCTCTCTCCAAACTGACACTTCATTAAAATGAAGTAGAACCTCACTCTAAACTTCCATGTTGGCCCTTTCCTCAGTATAACTGTAAGAGTGGCATTTGTGCAACCTCAGCCTTGCATCATTAAAACATGAAGGAAAGCCCCATCAGCCCAACCAGCTCCTGCAACTACTATACTATGACTTTGTTTAGTTCCTACAACTTGCATATTAAAGTTACATTTTAAAATGTAACTACAGTGATAAGATCAGTGAGAGGGTAACATTATTAAGTGATATCAATTTTGTATATTTAAACAAGCAAGGCAGGTGGAGAGTGCACTGAACTTTCCAAAAACAGAACATGAAACCAAACACCCCCACTAGAAGTTCTCAGTCCATGTACAAGCCACCATCCACTGAGAAGTCCAATAGTTCAGAATGCTTGGTGTGAACTAGGAGAAAGCAAAAGGCTGACTTAATGCCTCCTTTCATCAGTTCTGTCTCTATGCCAGTGTCTTATATTTGGAATATATGGTTCTTAGGAGGTATAGAAAACCTCCTGGGGGAAACCCTCTGGGTAAGAAAAATGAGTAGGTCTATATTTACCAGGAGTTTTCTTGGGCCAATATCTAATGAAGAATACTTCAAACCAGGAATTAGGAGCACAAGAAAGAAACCTACACTTTCCCCCCATGAGCCTCCTTGTCAATGTGCTATCTAATATGGGTTCCGTATTTTCTCAGATTTCAAATTACCATGAACAAAAAGGGGGTGAGTGGAAAATTTGAAAAGGAATACTAAAGCTGGAATTAAAAACAGCACATATATTATGGGCCTTTGCATCTTTAGACATGAACCATGGAACTAGCATGTCTAACCCAATTGGATCTGGCACATTAAGGAAGTGGCTGTCAAGTACCTTGACCCTTTCACCCTTGCCTTACTACTGGTCTATTGTTAGCTCAGTGGCTTTTTCTCTGTGGGTACTTCCTAAAGAAATCAGGGCCACTACAACTGGAGCACTCATGCTTGAATTTGTATGGGTAATGCAAGCAGAAGCCCCTGTAAATCAAATGATGGGGATGTAACTTTGGCACCATTCTCAGAGCAGGTGGCAGCTTTAGAGAAGGCCTATCAGTGCAGATTACAACCTCCAGGGAGAAGGGTACTATCTAAGGAACACATAAATGCACAGGGTATGGATTACTAATGAGATTCTTGACAGATGGTGGCTCTTGAGGAAAGATTGACAAAGACTGATGACACCATAAGCAATGTTTTGACGGAGTCAGAGCCTAGTCAACCCAGAAAAGCTCCTCCTCCTCCTCATCATCATCATCATCACCACCACCACCATCAGATACCACAACACAATATTTAGCCTGGGTAAAATTTGACACACACATACTTGAGAGTACATTCCATGGAAATCAGTGAGGCCTACTTACAAGACATGTATCAATTTAAATCCTAGGGAACCTAGGTGCTAAAATACAAAGAGATGATATTCATAGCCCAGCTTGTGTAACTCATCTAAAACACTATTTTGCTTATATAATAAGAAAATGTATAATTAAAACTTTAAATAGGAAAAAAATATTTCTTAAAAACTCCTCTCTCCATGGGATAAGATTATGTACCCCTGCTTCCCCACCCTAGTACAGAACCTGGCATCAATTGTTTAAAGAGTTTAAAGACAGATGGTCAGTTTCTCAAGCACAAGAAATTATTCCATATCAATACAGTCAGTCAGTCAGTCAGACAGACAGACAAAATAGCCAAAATGCTGTGCCCAGGCTAGGGAACACATAATTCCCTTGTAGCAAAACTGCGATGACTACTAGGCCATTTCTAGGCACAATTCCAAGTGCTGGTTATGAACTTTAAAGCCCTACATGGCTTGAGTCCAGACTGTCCAAAAGACCATATCTCACTCTATGTGCCCCCCCAACTTTTAAGTTCTTTAAAGGAGGGCTTCCCCCCCCCCATCCATGCACCATCACAGGTATATTTTGTGAGGACATGGAGACAACCTTCTTGATGTCTGCTCCTAAGTTCTGGAACTCTTTCCCAGAAGAGGCTCAGTTGGCCCCGTATGCTCTCTTTCCACTGGCAGTCAAATATATTTTTATTTGGGCACAACTTTGGTTCTTAACTTATTGTGGAAGAAGGATCTTTTAGCATAGCATTTTAGCATTTGCATTTCTATACTGGTTCATCATGAACTCAGCACTCTCTAAGCAGTTTACAATCTGTAACTCACTCACCCCCAACAACTGAGTACTGATTTTACTGACCTACAAAAGGATGGAAGACTGAATCAACCATGGAGCCCAGAGATCAAACACACAACATTGTGATTGCAGCACCAGCATTTAACCACTGCACTACCACTGCTCCAATCTTTTAATTGGATCTGTTATGTTTTTATCCTTTTTACTATGTTTTAATGTTAAATAAATAAATAAATGCTGGCCGGTGGCTCTAATAGTTGGGTTGGTAAATCTATTCTGGATTTCATTCCCAACTTTATCCAGATTTCTGAAGCTGTAATGGATCGCAAACATTTAAAGTTCACACTAAAGTTGAGTGGATACATTGCTTCACTGTTACTGGTGCCCCAACTGCCACTCCATCCCCCTCCCATGTTCCTAAGGGAAAGAATTTGGAAAAGATTTTTTTGGAAAACTTGGCACCTAGCTAATTAATACAGAAAGATGTTCAAAATGGTGAAAACAGAGGTTATTTATCTCTTGTGTAAACACGTGTCTGGACATAGCTTTTCCATATATAATTGAGGTCAATCATATGACATATATGAGTACAAATAGATGGTGGGCAGGTAGGTAGGTAGATAGACCTTTCCAGGTAGAGAACTGTGTGTCAAGAATGGTTATACACAAACTTTTCCTTTACATAATTTTTTTTCATATCCACATATGTGCTACTTTTGAAACAGAATTTGGGGATTTTAAAATGAAACCAGTAGTGTCAATTTAGCAAAAACTTTAAAAATGAAAACAGTTATTCTATTTGTTGTGGTAAATGTGTGGTTTTTATTATATTACATTTTTACTGCCCAATCATGTCAGATTCTAAATATAAAATAAGATCCCAATAGAATAGCCTTGTACCAATCACAGGCTTCCGTACCACCAAAATCAGTGGGCAGAGCTCACCAGGTGGAACGGGTGATGGTCAGGTGGCAGTGCAGCAGCAATTTTCTGTGCGATAACACCAATTTTTCCCCATTCTGTCCCGATCCCATCCCGTGCATGGCCAGGGTAAAAATGGCCATGCAATAATATCCATGCAAAGCCCCTACCTTGTATCAGTTCATCCTGAAAGTCCATCCTTGCCCGGAGGCAAGGAGCTCTCAGAGAATACATAGAGAAACCAGGCAAGGCCAATAATAATAATAATAATAATATAATAATAATAATTTATTTACTTATACCCCGCTCTTCAGCCAAAAGGTTATCAGGGCGGCGTACAAATTGTTAATTGGACATTTCCCTGCCCTCAGGCATACAATCTAAAGAGACAAGACACAAAAGGGAGAAGGGAATGGCAGTGGAGAAGGGGAAAAGTCCATTAGATCTTCTCTCCCTTGGAGGCCTGGACCAGGGCAGAAGGACTGGAGGGAGGGCCTTCTTCTTACTCTGGTTAGGCCCAATTAGGGAAGGTGTTGGGCCTACCTTCTCTTCCCCTCAGAAGCCAGGATGGAGTCAGATGCCTTCTGGGAAGGGCTCAGTTCCTTTCATAGAATGCAGTCATGAAACACAATTTATAGCACTTTGATAGCACCTGATCTGTCATGGCTCCATCCAATGGAATCCTGAGAAGTTCTTAGATTCTCTTTTAATGGGTGTAGTTATGTAGTTGAGAGGAATAGAACATTCTTGATGTAATATGAAGTTAACCTCCAGTAGTACAAAAATATGTGAATATGCATACTGAGTCAATGTGACAGGACTACAGTGATGTGGGAAATCCTTAAGAAAATTTGAAAATGCATGCCCTTGAAAGGAGTACTGTTGTTAAATTTTTCCTTCCAAAATACCTTTGGACAACACCTGCAAATAATAATGGTGACCAATTAAGAATGTAAAAGACAGCCTTGTTTTTCCAGAGAGACCTTTAAATCTGCATCTTTTATGCATTATTTGAGTAGCACTCTCCCTCTCTCTCTCAGTAGTTTGCATCTTATTTATATATTTTGTTTCCTGGCACAAGAGGATTATGATTAAGTAAATAAGACAAGCAGGGAACATACATAAGACACATTTAAATGGTACACCTATTGAGCACAATTCCATCAGGAATAAAAATATATTGGTGACCTCCACAGGGGAGCTGTAGAGTTTAAATCGATCCTCAGATTTAATCCAAGGGTATTTCAGTTTAAATGAGTTGTGAAATGGGATGCTTCTGGGATAAAAGTGGTTAGGCTATTTCACATTCTTATTCACAGCTCTTAAAATGGCTTTTAATATATTTATAGTTACTCTCTCATTTAGATGAAGAATCTGGAGGATAACCAAATCATTCAGACAATTGGACATTGGAATTGGTTTAAGTATGAAAGAAGTCCTTAAAAAGGCACTTCATATTTTTAAAAATGGCATTTGCCGGTGCTTGTCTTCACCAGGACCAGTCTCTAGTACTACTTTATCCTAGTAGTACATATTTATTTTTCTTTAACCTTTCCTTGCAGATCAATCCTAATTTAATTGGATCCATGTCTTGTGTATGAAAAGAAATTAAGCTGTGTACAATACAGCAAATCTTCTTAAGTCACTCAAATCTTCCTTAAAAGAGGTAGTAAACATACACATTAAAAATGAATAGAGTAATGATATTCATGGGGTACTACCATTAATTGGATTTCATTTTCTAGTCTAATGGATTCCTCAACTTCCGTGGGCACTGACCAAAGATACATTTGCTTTTCTCATGCAGGGTAATTGGATTACTAGCTAGATTGAGCCTTTAATCTATCGAATAGAGTGAGACAAATGTCTTCTAATGCACTAGGTGAATGGAGCAGCTTTAAAAAAGATGCTACACAAAGAGATAGCATCAAAATGATTAGCACAGGTTTGTTTACACAGGCACAGTAGGCTGTTTTCTTTGCCTGCACCTTGATACTTGTAAAATGGAGCCAGACTGACAAATTGAACTGAAATTTCTTCAAGGTTGGAACAAAAACTGAGAGAAGATGCAAAAATATCAAATACTTGGAAGTTTATGAATTGGGTGAGGTTTCCTCAGAATGTAATGATGTGTAAACTTTTCTGTGTTTAAAAACAGCAACATCTGCAAGAAGCAGGACCCAGAATTCCATTTGAAGTGGTGACCAGAAAGGAAGAGTGAAAAGCTGTGTAAGGAATGAGTTACCCGCAATGGAAACTTATTTTCTGCACTGAAAATGGAAAAACATAGAAATCTCTTTTCTACACAGAGAGCAGGTGGGTTTGGGACATCTTCCCTGCTTCCCCCACAGAATGATTTCTCTGCAATACTGACAGATGTCTGAATATAGGTAGAACAGTGCAGTGGAAGATTTATACTCTGCCCAAACACCTCCCTCCATACATTAGCAGGATATTTGACTTGAATCCTAACATGGGCTGCATAAAATTCAGGGTTTAAAATCAGGCTCAAAACTCACAAATAGTTTGGCCTGGTATGACAGGGACTTTACTATCTCTCTTCTTTTTCATTTAACCCACATTCCTCCTTTTGTAAGCTATGTTATCTGCCTGTCCCCGATCCTTCCTCTTACAGAAGTAAATGAAATAGTATAGGAAGTCACAGACATTTTTTGAGTAAACTGTTTTAAAACTAAGATCTGTTTGCATCCATCATTGCATTCCCATAGGGACAGAAACAACTGCTTAGATACCTGGATCCCCAGCTGATGGTCTCTAATGGTTTTACATGTTCTGCCAACCACCTGGCATATTCATTATTGTTGTTAATGCCATTGTAGTTGGCAAAAGGAATTATTGATAGAGATATTTGTCCTTCCCTGAACCTAACTTTGTACCAATGTAATTTCTCTGGCTGCCATATACGGTGTTCATATTGCATCCTAAACTATAACACACGCGAGGTTTCCTTTTCCCAATACTGTCCCTTGCTTTCCAATCAATTCAGTGAATTTCATTGTGTTTGAATAAATGTTCTCAGTTGGAATTTGTAGCAATATCTACAACTACTCTCTGGAGATAACTCTGGCAAGTTATCCAATTGCTTTCTCTCTCTGTGTGTATTATTTCACAAAGGGCATCTAGAAGTTTGCAGTGTTGCTTTTTATTGGACAAAATGAGTTTTGATTCCCTGAAGAAAACTGGCATCAATGCCCAAGTGTAGTTTATTTATCATGTCTAAGAAACATAATGGAAACTAATCATTCTAAGAGATGGATCATAAGCAGCACCAGCCTTTGTATGAGAAAATGAAGAAGCACTGCTGGAGACAGTAACATAACAACTGCTAATACAAGTTGTTATCCCTCTCATTAATCTGCACCCCCCCCCCCCCCTTTTCCATGATGCTTAAATTGCCACCTTGGATATACCAGTTCCATCTTGTCTCTTTCAACTATTATGAGTATCCCAATCTAGTAAACCACACCAACTCCCAACTGTAGCAATTTCAATTTCCTTTTGAAATTGCTAATCCATCCTGTCATTAAAGGACCAATGATGGTCAGCTTGTGAGTTGCAAGCCACACTACTATGTTTTAAAAATAGTGGGGAATCAGAAATGAAATCCTCCAGGGTCCTGAGGAGCTACTTATTTATATTATTTTAAATTTCCTGTTCTTACTGTCCTAGAATTTTTTTATAAGCCCAGTTTAATTGTGCTTAATGAAAAATTAAACATACACAGCTAATGAAGGTCTCTCAGCAAACTCTTGCCAAGCTATTTTTAGGCCCAACTGAATGCAATCTTTTCCATTTAAGGAATCAAACAGGGGGTTTATAAGGTTTCCTGAACCAGGGAAATCCACTCTTGCTAATGTTTCAAAGAGGAAAAGAAATACAGTTTCAGTACAACACAAAATTAGGAAGAAGTGAATTCTGTTTAAATTGTTGGGACTTAATCAGACACATAGGTAGCCTAGACTAGGGATGGAATACCAGCCAAGCGGGGTTGCTAGAAGCCACTTGATCCATGCTCCAGTCTTAATGTATACCAGTGTAGGTGGAAGTAAGTGGGAAGGATATATCAGTAGGTAGGTAGAGAAACTTAGTGATGAAGAGGGAAGATATTAAAGAAACAGTTTCCAGGATATAACTCAGCACGTAGCAGTACAGAAACAGCAGGAGGGAAAAAG
The DNA here is from genome assembly GCF_019175285.1 of Sceloporus undulatus. Taxonomy (NCBI): domain Eukaryota; kingdom Metazoa; phylum Chordata; class Lepidosauria; order Squamata; family Phrynosomatidae; genus Sceloporus; species Sceloporus undulatus. The sequence continues at coordinate 244,951,277 of NC_056522.1, read as the reverse complement.
AGCATTAGGAGCTGAATGCAAACTTGTTTAGATTAAGCTCATTGTTTCTCATTACTCTGGCTCGATTCTCAGTGGTAACTAATGCTATGTGTAACAAGAAAAACAAGACCACTGTCAACTTCCCCTTCCCCTTCCATGCCTGGAAGGGTGCAGAAGTGGAAGAGTGTGTGCACGTTTGTGTGCACATACATGCATATGTGTTTGTTTTGGGCACTAGCACTGGAGAGCAGCTATAATGGCAGTACTTTTAAAAATAGCGAGCTGTCCTGGGACAGTGACAGCAAAAGGGATTGGGAGGGGAGATACTGGTTCCTAAACTTTTCTTCTGGACTTAAGTACCAGTGAGACTATAGAATATTTTGGGGAAATCAGGGAGATCACTGGGAAGAGGCTGCAACCTGGAAGAACACAAATATGGTACCTAGAGGGTCCCTGGTGAAAACAAGATAACAAGTGTCTCCCAAATTTCACAGTCCCATAATTTTGCTGCAAAAATGTTGAGGTGTGTTTGGATCATAAGGAGAGCAGGCAAAAAACACACACACACAAAGGCTTATTTTCAGGATTGAAAATGTAATTGTGGGATCTTATTGCATGATGTTGTGGATAGGCAGTAGATATTCTCTAGTTAATCTGTGCTTCTGCCACAGAATAAAGTTGGATATTATCCCAGGGATAATGCTGCCAGTGCCAACGCCCAACTGCACCTCACCTAAAATCTGGTTAGAAGCCATTCTCAGATGTCAAATTGGCCAGCTGAATGCAGATTCTAGCAGGGTCTTAGGTGGGATGCAGTCAGGCAGTGGCATCGGCGGCATTTTCCCTGTGATAATATCCGACTATCCCGTAATAGACTTGAAAATGGAAGGGGTAAGTCGGGGTTGTTAAGCATGTGATATGCTCCTTAGCTAGAAAACCAAAGAACTAGCACTTTTGTCATGCTATGTATTTCTTTAATGTTGTGCTACAGCATTCCTTTCAAGGAGCACAAAGGTTTAGTAGTGCTGGTATTTCTAAACCAAGTTGATTCACAACAGTTATCAACTTTCTAATACTTGTATGCCCCCTCCACACACACACACACACACACACACACAAATCTTTATGGATTTGAAATCTGTTGCTCTTTTAAAATATGAAAGAAATAATAAAGGTCAAAGTTTCAGTCCCAACCAAATTTTCTCAGGAGTAAATCATATTAATTTGGGAAGGAATTAATTTAGGTATAGGTTCATACTGTCATTCTTCAACATAATGTAATGGGGTGACAAAATGTCTCACAAAACCAGCAGCAAGTCATTTGTTTAGGAAGCACAAACATTTCCAGTTCTGACACCAAACAATGGAAGAGGGGGCTTCTTTCTAACTGCCTCTTCTGGAAATCCATGCTTCTTAATAGTCTAACTAATGAACCAAAACAAGCCCAAACCCTGACACTGTGTGATATGTGTAACCTTTCTGGAGTGCTTGTTAGATTGGTAATCTTTCTGCTTTGTCTAATTCATGGGCATATTTTTCTTCCTATCATTTGTTTTAGTGCATTAAGTTAAAGTGCTTCTGTGGGGGATTCATTTGATTAATGACTAATTTCCATCATGTGTGCACTCAAGAGCAACCTGCCATCATAGTATTTGTGTGGAAATAAATCATATTAGAAATCTCACACCACAAGATGGAGAGAATGTGTGTGTGCATGTGTGTGTTTAAAGGCATAAACAGATGAAGCTACGTATAGTAAAAATAAAGATGTAGGGAAATGCTGAAACTATACATTGATCAAACAGAGGCCTTGCTGTTCAATGCCCTCCCCTTGCCCCAGCAGCTTACAGGTCCCAAGAGAAACACCTGCTGCTGTTACAGCAGCTTTCAGGTCCCAAGAGAAACACCTGCTGGTAAACAAGGGGGAAGAAAATGATTCACAATTCAGAGGAGAGAAATGACAGTGCACTCACAGATGGAGCATCCCCTTCTTTACCTTCTCCCAAGAGCCCAGAGCAACTGCATCTTCATTGTCTGAATGGCCTCACTCCTCCATTCTCTTCCATATTGCTAAAAAACAACAGCAGCCCTTTCTTAGAGTCTATCCCTGGGGTTTAGCGATGCAATTCTTAACTAAGGCTGCACCTGCATTGCAGAAATAATCCAGGTTGACACCACTTTAATTTTAAGTTTATTGTGGCACCAGAGCTTTCTGAAAGAGAAGGCTAAATGTCTCACACAACTGCAGTTCCTAGAATTCCATAGCATAGATCCATGACAGTTAAAGTAGCGTCTAACTGGATTATTTGTGCAAATGCAGATGCAGCCTACGTTTCTTGTCAGAGGTAACTACAAGTAATTTCAGCAATTTTCTTTCTGATGTAAGAAGAAATTCTAAAACCACACAAGTTTTTGAAGGCTAGTCACAGTTCAGGACTCATTCTGCACAAAATTTGCAAATGGCTGTTTTGCATTTTCTGTGCAGGAAAGAGCATTTTCTTCATGGAAAATAGTATTTCAATTCAGAAATATTAATTACTGCAGACATATGCATTTTTTTCAATAGAAAATGCTGTTTTCTATTCAAATCAACCATGTAAGACTTTTATGCAGAGTAAGGGCCAAAACAGATCGTCCTAAAGGGGTGGCATGATGCTGCCTCTTTGACCACTGGATGGGAGCTTCAGCAACCTCATGCCACGGCCCAGATCTGGCTGTTTGCCAGCTCATAAGTTTGCCCTCAAAGTGCCACAATGCTGCCTGCTGTCTGGTCAGGAGTGATGATGTGATACCGGCTTGGGGGCAGTGTTGGGGAGTGCCTCATCTAAATGCCATGCTCCCACACTGTCCCCAAACCAGCACTTATTGCCAGTTTGTTTGGGACCTAAAGCTGCAGTTATAGTATTTTCAGCAGAGAAAATAAAACTGTCCATGCAGGAATTGATATTTCTGTATTGAAATATTGTACACACAGAAAATGCTGTTTTTCTGCACATAATATGCTATTTCTGCAAAACAGCCACATGCAAATTTTGTGCAGACGTAGTCCCAAACTGTGAAGATTCTCATCAGTCCAGGATTCCTTTTGTAGGGGTATCTCAGCACTCAAATAAAAAGTCTTTTGACCTTTTATTTGAATATTTTTGAGTTTTAGTTCCATCTCTACTGAGATAGACATCTGATGGGGTGCTAAGTTCTTTGCACACCATCCAAAAAGAAACATGGAATCAAAGAATCGTAGATTCATAGAGTTGGAAGAAACCACAAGGGCCATCTAGTCCAACCCCCTGCCATGCAGGAAATCTCAATCAAAGCATCCCCGACAGATGGCCATCCAGCCTCTGTTTAAAGACATGTAGGGAAGGAGACTCCACTACATTTCAAGGGAGTTTGTTCCACTGTCGAACAGCCCTTACTGTCAGGAAGTTCCTCCTAATGTTGAAGTGGAATCTCTTATTGTGTAGCTTGCATCCATTGCTCTGGATCCTATTTTCTGGAGCAGCAGAAAACAAGCTTTCTCCCTCCTCAATATGACATCCCTTCGAGTATTTAAACAGGGCTATTTTATCTCTTAACCTTCTCTACTCCAAACTAAACACCCCCAGCTCCTTAAGTCTTTCCTCATAGTGCCTGGTTTCCAGATCCTTCACAATTTTAGTTGCTCTCCTTTGGACATGCCCCAGTTTCTCAACATCCTTTTTGAATTGTGGTGCCCAGAACTGGACACAATATTCCAGGTGGGACCTGACCAAAGCAGAATAGAATGGCATTATTACTTCCCTTGATCAAGACACTATACTTTTATTGATGCCACCTAAAATTGCATTGGCCTTGTTAGCTGCCACATTGCACTGTTGACTCATGTTCAACTTGTGGTCTACTTGGACTCCTAGATCCCTCTCACACGTATAAATCTCCTTCAGCCAGGTATCACCCATACTATATCTGTGCATTTTATTGTTCTGCCCTAAGTGCAGTACCTTACATTTCTCCATGTTGAATTTCATTTTGTTAGCTTTGGCCCAGCTTTCTAGTCTATTCAGGTCATTTTGAATTTTGATCCTGTCCTCTGGGGTATTTGCTACTCCTCCTAGTTTGGTGTCATCTGCAAATTTGATAAGTATGCCCCTAATTCTGTCATCCAAGTCATTGATAAAGATGTTGAATAGCACTGGGTCCAGGACAGAGCCCCGTGGGACCCCACTTGTCACTCCTCTCCAGGATGAAAAGGAACCATTGTTGAGCACCCTTTGGGTTCGGCTGGTCAAGCAATTACAAATCCATGTAACAGTTAATTTATCAAGCCCACATTTTACAAGCTCCTTTGCAAGAATGTTATGGGAAACAACATTTAAGCACATGTATGTCATAACATGATGCTGCCGTATGACTATAAGAGCTTGAGAGACCCAGCAGATACCACAGTAGGTGGGGAGAAGTTACTTGTTCAGACTACAGCTCCCACAAATTATGCTGGCTGCAGGTCCAGGTAGCTATAATCTGGGGGAAAATCTTTGGATGAGGCAGAGAACAAGTCTATATCCTAACTCACATAGAATATGCGTCAAAAATGTATTGAGTGTTAAGACATCCTTACACTATTGCTGGATATCAAGACAATAGCTTTTTATTCAGTCATCTGCATTCTCTCATTCTTGTGAGTGCATGTATGTGCTTTCAAGTTACCTGTCAACATTTGGTGACCTCATGAATTTCATAGAAGTTTTCTTAGGCAAAGAATATTGCAGACTTTTTCACATGGGATGCAAGCATCATTAAATTGTGATTAAATCTTGCTAATAGTGTGATCAGGGGGAAGATTATCACACCCCTGCACACTTCTCCTATTCGTGTCCTGTGCGTAAACTTCAATGGATGCATCATTGGGTAATAACGGAAACTCCTGTTATTAGCCAATGACACATCCATTACAATTTACATGCGGGACACATACGGGAGAAGCAAGTGGGGGTGTGATAATGTTCCCTCCGATTGTGTTATTAGCATGACTTAATAACGATTTGCCTCTTCCTTGTGAAAGAGCCCTGAGAGGTGGTTTTACCATTTCCTTCCTCCGAAATATATAGCATCCCGTTATTCATTGGCAATCTCTCATCCAAGTACTATCCAGGGCTGACCCTGCTTTGCTTTTAAGATGAGATGGAATCTGGTGCCATTAGGTTATTTTGACCCTTCCCTTCTTCTTACATTAGGTTTAAACCAGTTGGCATAGCATGTAATCTCTCAGTATAAATTCATAGCATACCAGCCATTTATATTTTATCCCATCTGCCACATCCATGTTTTCCATTTCAGCAACAACGAAAATAGGAGGTTCATTGTGGCCATTATTAGTAGCCCTGTATGAATGCTGAGCTATGTTAGATTCCATGGATGATGGTCACAGATTATAGGTGCTTGGCTAACATCATCACTATAGTTAAATATAGTTGCCTTTGTCTGTAAAACAAGAATAGTCTGAAGAGACAGGATGTAGCCAACTTGTTGAAGCTAAGTTGGTTTGGACCTGGTAGGTGTCTAGAGTGCGGTACAGACCACCATTAAGTGGTGTACCGGCTCCAATTCTAGGGTTAGGGAGCATGTGGACAGGAGTGGGGAGGCAAATGGGGAAAGTGGAGGGAGGGGGAAGGGAAAGAGTAGGGATAAGGGAAGGGAAATGGGAATGGGATGATATAAAATATACTTAGTCAAATTGTAATAGAATGTAGAAAATATGTGTATGGAATTATGTACTGTATAAAATTTATATGTATGAACTTTAGTTTCAATTAAAAAAAATAAAAAAAAAATAAAAAAATGAAGCCCACTGGGTGACCTTAGGAAAGTCTTAGGCCCGATACAGACCAGCATTTTGCGTCAGCCTGTGGGTGGAGTTAGGGCACAGTATACCCTAAACCCACCCCAGGGTGCCATTTTGGTGCACGCTGGTCCACATGACATGAGCTATCATGATGCAGCACCGAAGGGGTGTTATAAAGCCACATTGCTGTGACTATGGCACCCTTTGGAAGGTGCAAAAAAAGAACCACTTTTTGTATTCTCCAGTGGCCCGATCAGGGGTGCAGTGTGAGATTGCCACGGCCCTGATCTGGCCAATAAAGGGGCATCTGAAGACCACCCCTTTGGGGTGTTCTGTATAGCCCCTCACTCTCTTATCCTCAGAGGAAGAGGGTCGCCATAAGTTGAAGTCAACTTGAAAGCACTTATCAACACAGAATAGGGTTACACACCATGAATGTTTTTAAACGCACGAGTCCTCTGAGGCCACTTCATGTGTGTATACATTTAAGCAATTTTCTGCCTATTAAGGCCCCCAGTATAAAATCATTCACGGAGAGATACCACACACACACACACACACACACACACACACACACACACACACTTACTTTTTAAAAAGGCAAAGGCCTGGCAAGTAGTATAGTTTTGATTGTCTGTTGGAAACCCAGTAAGAATCAAGGCAACCTGACTTCCTTTCGGAGGAATTCCACAACTGAGATACTGCTGCAGGAAAGTCTCCAACTTGTTTACTGACCTACCTGGCATTTGGGGTGGTGGGACGTGCAATGGGGCCTAGTAGTATACAGTCTCATCATTGTAAATATTAAATAACATTGTGAGAAACTGCAACTAAACCACTTCAATGGTTTTAAACATTTCCATACTAAGGGACAGCACCCTAATCATTTCAGACAAAGACGGTATTAAACCAGAACAGCAATCAGATTTAAGTCACAGTTGTTTCCACATATAGTACTGGACCCAGTTGCTGCCTCCTATGGATGAAAAGACTTCTTTCCACATATTTTCTAATCCAATGAACAAAGCCCATCCATAGAGTAAGAGTCAATTTCCTTTGATCTCCCTCACACACTGCAACTCCTTATGTTGTAGTTATGTTACTTCAAGTTGTTTCTGACTCATGGAGACCCTAAGGCAAATCTATCACAGGGTTTTCATAAGAGGTTTCTTCAGATGGGCTTGCCATTGCCGTCATCTGGGGCTGAAAGAATGTGGCTTGTCCAAGGTAACCCAGTGAGTTTCCATGGCCAAGCTGGGATTCAAATCCTGTTCTCCAGAGTTCTAGTCCAAAGCTTAAACCACTACACCAAGTTGGCTCATAACCTCTTATACCTCTAGAAAATCTTTCCACTGGATTGGTGGCTCTTCAGAACATGTGGGAGATGGGTATGAAAGCTACTGTAGAACAAGTGGACTGGGCCCCCTCTGATTTGGTTCTCAGTAGAACACCACCACAAGAATACTACTAGTCTGCCCTCTATATTCACGGATTCCTTATGCATGCCCCTTCTCACCCCACAACAGGAGGGGAGCCCAACTGGGTGTCACACCTATTCTAAAGTGTCACCCGGTCTGGGTTGCACCCCCAGTATTTCCTAGTGATGCTTCTGCTTTGTCCCAGGAATGGAAATTATGGGACCACCCAAAGGTTGGAGTGCAAGTTCCAGTAGCCATGGGCATCTTACACAATAGTGAGAAATATTGGGAGTTGTAGTCCAGCAACATTTGGAGGGCCACATGATTTCCACCCTTACTCTAACCCATTGTACATGGTACCCCTGCTTGATGCCTATCAAACAAGGTGCCAAATGCCTGCAGTGATTGAGAAGTCATGCTGGTTACACCAAGATCAGTTGTTTATAAATGAGAGAAAGAAATGGTAGAGCACAGTAAAAAAAGAAGCTTCAGAATAATTAGGATTAAATGCACAAATGTCTTAACTGATTTCCTCTTTCTGTTGCTATCTATGCATCTAGTATTATAATAATTAGCATTTATATAACATTTCCTGAGTTTTCAAACTATTTTATGGACATTATCTCACAAATCCTAAAGAATTATTTTCCCCACATTATAGATGGGGTAAGAATGAGAAAGAGAGAGGGAGAAAGAGAAGAAAGGAGAGAGGGAGGATTGCTTCTAAGGCTGTCAAGAACATTCTTTGCTAGATGAAATTTGAACTAGGGGCTGGAACTTTCTTAGACACTGATGCTTTGATAAACTGCCTCTAGGGGCCAGTGTGGCCCAGTAGATAAGCATTAGATGTAGGGAAGATAGATTCCTGTTTCATCAAGGCACCTCAGCACCTTACACAGAAAATATCTTTACAATGTTACCAGTGTTACACAGGAGTTTCTTGCAACAAACAAGAAAACACAGATGATGTACACTCATGTAGATAAGTCTTTAATGAATATTATGTACACACACTAGACAATTATAAAACTCCTAATACGTTGTTTGATTGACTCATTGGTCATTTCAAAATCCCTTTGTTTTGACGTGTTTTAGTTATACCATAACCTTAAAAAAAAATTCCAAATGGTCACCAACATTTTATTTTCATGCATTATAGCTTAGCTTCATGAAATAGAGGTTTATCAAGTTTCTTCCTCATTTAGCAGGTCTCTTTCCCTTTCTTAAAAGTGTATCTGCATACTGAGGAAAGCTTTACCAATGACTATCAATAAAGTGTTTCACACTTTTAAAAGGTTCTGTTTTAATTCTATAATCATAATTTCTTCTGTCACTACCAAACTTCTATTCTGCCTTTTTCACAGCTTTGCTGCCCTTTCCCCACTTGATGATATAACACAGAGGCAGTTTGTGCCCACTGAGTATTATGGAGCAGAGGGTACAATCACAAAGTTGTAGCCAAGGGAACAGCAAAGGTGATGCCAACTACATCAAGCGTGCTACCCAGTAATCTCCTTATAAGGTTCAATTACACTACTTGTGCACTACTCCTTGTATACACTACTTCTAGTTGGGAGATGTGTTGGGGTTTAGGTGGGCAGTGCCCCATTCACCAAATATTAGGACCAAATTTTGTATAATGAATTTAATGGTTGATTCTTTGACAGATTCCTTCTTCTTAAACATTACAGGAGTCCTGACAAATAAAGGTAAAGCCAGTAGTAAAACCAGTGATACACTCATGATGAGACTTTGAGACAGACATCCAAGGTTTTACCAGAATGAGCAAGGGGGACCCCATGTCAGGATATTGTTTTTGACAAATTTTGAAGTAAGTAAAATCATACACATTTAACACACTCCCATCCTGCCAGCCTGTAAAAACAATAAATCTCTAGACTTTAAAACTGCCTAAGTGCTGTACTGTGCAAATCCTAGTTCCACATACACTTTTCCCTACACACACTAGTTTTGTTGGACAAAGGTAACTTGGTATCAAAGTGAATGCTTGGCAAATAAAGTTAAAAAAAGCAAAAAGATAAATCTTACATTTTGACCTTATAAAAACCACTAGGGACCTTGCTGTTCACAAATAACCTTTGGGATTGAATTTCAGAGATTGGCTACAATACACAACACACACGTGCACGCACACACAAACTGAAGTTCAATCACCCAGGGATTTGAGAATAAGTACATGGTGTCACACTGCCCCCCCTTCCCTAGAGTGTTGACCTGAATATAAAAGAAAAAGTAGGATGGTGATTCAATCAGGCAAGAAGGCAAAAATGTTCCACAAAAAGATGAATATGAAAAGAGGTCATTTATAATCAAATTTTTATTATGTGCAGCCAAATTAGTGGATATAATGCTGGGGGGGGGGGGGTGAAAGAAAGAAAAGGCTTGACTAAAACAGGTAAATTTGTTTTTAGCCTGTTTGAAAACAACTGTTTTCAGCTTCTCTCACAAAAGAAAACAACTGAAACATAAAATCAAAACACAAGAGAAGCTCCATTTGATCAAACCCCAGTGGTCCTTCACTACTGAATTCAGCAGATACTTTTTAGGGTTGCTTTGTAAGCATTTCGTACACTACTTTTTAACAGTAACTCAGTACTTATTTATTGATTGTTGTTTTTTAAATAATCCATTGCCCTTACTTATTATTGGTTATTTTAAGAGTACCTATTATATTGCTAATAACTTGCAAGTTGTTTTTTAATTATTTTTATTGTTATTTTATTTTAAATATATAATTAACAATACACATATGGATGTATATGTATTCCTGAAAATGACCCCCGCCAAGTTATTACTTTGGCACAACAAGTTAAACCTTGTTTACCAGGGGTATAGCTATGGGGGGGGGATGAGTGCATAGCCTCCCCAAAAAAATTTGCCAGTACAAATCAAATTTTCTTTTTGTCCACAAGTTTCTTGTATTGCAATAAATTAACATTTCAGTTCTAAATTTAGAAATATGGTTTAAGCATCCAAAGAAACTGGGCAGACCAAGAGGATGCAAACACAGTAAATGCAAGAGTTCTAGGTGTGAATTCTTTTCAATGTCTCGCTGTCTGAAGTGTTAGAAATTTGGGGAATGGAGAAAAATTTATTTTGGGGTCTGAATTCTTATGTAGAGGGGAAATTCCACCATAGCTAATCTCTTGTTATTCACAAAGCTCCCCCAACCCCACCCCCAGTAATGTCATTACTATTCATTGGTTGAGAACCTACATCAGGGTTCCAGCACATAAATCTCTGCATGTGGAATTACACATTGATTAGACTATCTGACCTTTGCATTGAATTGCAACATTACACAAATGAATGTTCACATGAATATGCAATCAAAGACACAACCAATGTCCAGCTTTATACCCAATGTCTCCACATGCACAGCTCAGCTTTTGGGACCTTGAACTGAATGCTGAATGTATATGTTGTGCATTTGACAAAAAAAAAAAAGTCTCCAATTACTTCCTTAGGATAACTTATAATTACATAAGACACCAATATGTTTCCAGCCATTATGTAATTTTTAATGTAATGCCATGTAGCATTGTTACCTACTGTAGATGTGACTCCTTATAGACTCACTGTGCATGTTGTGTTACGTACCAGCACTGTTCTTAATATCTCTTTCTCTTCCTCCTCTGGTTTAATCATTCTTGTGTGAGTATTGTTTTGAACCTAATAAAACTTTTCTCTGAGATCTCTTTCCTCTGTTTTCCTGAGCAGTTCTCATGCTTGGTACACTTTTTGGATTCTATCTGCTTTAAACCGTTATCCTTAAGGAATTTAGAGCATCTCCCTAATAATTTACGGAGTTGAAAATCTGTCACAGGGAAATACTTCTCCAGCACAGCTGTGTTTTCCTGCTAACTTGTTTTCCCCAAAGAAGCATTGTTTCCTTCAAATCAGAAGACATCACCTCCTCTCTATCACAATCACTAGTGTTTTCAAGTGGGAAACAACTCAACACTCTGGAGACACATGAGTGATTCTTATGCAAGGTCTTTCCAAATTATATGCTGGCCTAGGCCCACCATCCTGAAATGTTAGTTTTAGGGTTATTCTTTCTCCCATGAGCTTTGAAAGTCTTTGAGAATTGTGAAATTAACTGCTAGTAAGAAGAAGTCAGCTTGAGGTTCAGACAGTGTATGTCTGGAATTCTGTTAATGACATACAGAGACATAATCCCACTTTACACTTGTATATGCACTTTTTAAATCATTGTCAAGGTTGTACAGTGCACCCACTTGCCTCCCCCAAGGATGTACAGTGCACCCACTTGCCATCTGCAGATCTGAGCATCTGTGGAGGATAAACCCCATTGAGTTTAATTGCCACACATGCATGCAGTCCCAACAGAGTGGCTACACATGTGTGCATCACCACTGAAAACTGAGACTTGGGATCCCATGGTTTTTGCCATTTGCGGAGGGGGGTGAGGTCTGGAACCAAACCCCTGTGGATACGAAGAGCCCACTTTACTCCCTTCTTCCCTTTGCAAGGACCCTTCCCCCAAACTCATCATGTTGATTCCATTACACTTACCCCCAGAACCATTCCATTGCTGGTGGAGATTGTAGAGGCATCTCACTATGTTTCTATGGTCAGACACAGACCAATGACATCATCTGCTGAAACCTTCAGAGGATCCTGAAGGAAGATATCTTTGCTTTGTGCCTCCCTATGGGACAATAGATAGCTGCCCCTCTGCCTCCTCTCAGGAAATGCCCTTGCAGGGAGCCTATCAAAGCAATACGGTTAGTGCCGGAGCTGGTGACAGGGGAGTTGAAAGCACATAGAAACTGAACTTGTTTGTGTTTGTTTCAAACCAAGGGTGAGGCACCTTTGTATAGATACTTTCACCTACAATTTCTATGTGCACTCAGCCTCACCCATCTTGGCCAATGGCATAAGGGATTGTGAAAGCTGTAGTCCAAAGTTTATGGAGTATACTAAAGCTTCCCTAGACAAAATTTGTTTTAAACATATTATTAGAACACCATCCCATCTATCACATTAGATATTGGAATTCATGGCCTAGAAAATCAAACCTCTCTAAAATATCTTTCATGGTTCTGTGGCTTAATGTGCCCTTGCAACACTTCAAATCCTGCCCCCAAGCTACCATATACCCTATGTTGAGAGACTCACCACAAAGATTTCTTTGATTCTTAGTGAACTCTCTGTCTTGGGTTTTGCTAAGATGTTTGCTCTTCAACTATGTTAAGATAAGATCAGAGACACCTACTATTTGCCTGATATTTATGATCACTACCACCACTGTGGAAAAGATGGCAGAGATTTCTCAATTCTTCTGTTTAAAAAAAATCCTGACAACTTTACACTGTCTCCTGCAATGCTCTATTGTAGGCAAACAAAGTTCTCCTTCCAATTTGCTTCCAAGTTCAATCAAGGCACTACTTTTGACCTCAAAACCCTAAATGTCTTGGGTCCAGGATGTGTATGACAGCCTTCCCAATATTTGATTTCTCTAACAGAGGACCTTATTATAAACTCCACCACCTTGGGAGACGAGATTGGTGAGCACATGGGACAGATCTTTCTCAGTAGTAGCAATTCAGTTATAGAACTACCCTCAAAAGAAAATCAGTCTGGCCTCTTGGCTTCTGGTAATAGGCAAGACTGCACTGTTTTGCATAATCTTTGGTCCCTGAAACTTTGGTTACTGTAAGGGACTATTTTAATTGTGTGTATATACCTATGTTAAAACAGTTTTTAAGACATTTTTATTTATTTTCAAATAATATTTTGTCTTCTTTCATATGGTGTGCATCACTTTGGGGACCTGGGAGGATGCTGGCAATAAACAAATATTTTAAATAAATAAATAAATAAATAAATAGCTAGCTAGCTAGCTAGCATAGATAACCACAAGGTCAAGAAAAGATAGAGCTAGAATTGCTGTAATTCTGTCTGGAATGTATATCAAAGGTGGGGAGTAAGGGGGAATACACATGGGCAGAAAGGGGCAGTCAGACGCTGCCCCTTTCTGCCCCGGATGGAGGTTATAGCAGACAAATGCTGTTGCCTCTGTGAGGCTTAAAAAGAACCTGCTCCCAGTGGGTTCTTTTCCACTACGTGTGGGACGCCATTGGTTCACTCATGTGCAACGATGACGTCTGCACAACATCATGCTGTTTGGGTGCTGTGCCACATGGACATTATCATTGTGTGCTTCATGTAAGCAGTGGTGCACCAAGATGGTGTGAGTGGCACACAGTAGGACTCAGAAGCGTACAGACATTCCACTCTCCTGAACCTTACTTTTGGCCCCAGGCCGGTACAAAGCGCCGCTCTGTTCTGGGCCTAAGTCGCCTTCCAGATGTTGTTGGACTACAATTCCCCTCAATTCCAATCATTAGCAATCTACTTTTAGCTGATGGGAGCTAGACTTACAACATTCAAAGGACTGCAGTTTTCCTGTGTCTTATCTATATAGAGAACATATTATCATCTACCCTGTTCTTCCCGGTGGGGGAGGGAATGGAGTACAAGGTATACAGCTTTAGAAATAAGCATATTTTGCACACAGGATTAATATTTTACACATTTCAATCTATATCTGGCTCTGCTCAAGAGACACTAACATCTTGTGTGTTAGACTGTTTTTTGTGTATAGCAACTCAAACTGAGTAACTGAATCTGGGCCTTGGAAAGGGCAAGCCAAAAAAAAACACAAAACCCCACACTGGGATCCTTGGTGCTTCCCTTCAACAGGCTTTGTGATTTAGTAATGTGGTGAGGGACCTCCACCTTGGTGTCCTTCTGCTACTTTATCCATCTTTCAGCAACACTGAAATGTGCTTTTCACTCTTCTTGCACCTCCTTCCTTCCTTCCCTCCCTATTAAACATATTAATGTGAATCTTGACATCTTTATTTATAAATTTCTTCTATTTGGAGGGGGTGATGGCATTTATGCTGATTATCCACACAGTGTTCCCCCTGCCTCAGACTTTTATGGTGGTTGTATTTCTTCAGGACTGCTATTGTGATGGGCATCTGATTAAATGGGGTTGTGCTGCATTTGATGTATATTTGCTAAAAGAGAGCCAGAGAGAAAGCAAAAGCACAAAAGGTTTCCAATCAATGTTTTGCCTTTTATAGGCAATGTAGATTTATGCTTGGATGGTGCATAGGGCTTCTGGTACTGTATGATTTATAGTCATGTGGATTAATTTAATATTTTTGTACCATGTGTGCCAACATGATTACTAAACTGAGCACATAAATGACAGACAGCAGGTAAAGTCCAATGGATGACACAGACTTTAAGATGAAATGCTGGATTCCAAACCTGTATTCAGGAAAGGGACCAGAGCTCAGCTATAAAGAACACGTTTTTAACTCACAGACGATCCCAACTTCAGTGGATAATGTTTCTTGTTAAAACACTGGATGTGAAAGACTTCTGCCCAATAGCCACTGTGGTCAGAATAGATTAACACAGAGGTAAAAGGACACATAAGCTGAGACTGCTTCCAATACCCAGTTTTCTTGAGTCTATCTTGACACACAATGTGTATAATCCTATGCAAGTGCATGTTTCAGCATTGTAGAATGACATGAGTGACACCAATCGCATGGGCTTTTCAGGAAAAATCATGCATAACTGAGACCAACAGACAGGCAAGTCCTACCTATTATCCAAAATGTAATTTGGGGTTGGGTTAGGTTGGAATGAGAATTAGGCATTGTGTGATTATCATTTACTATGTGAGGTTCTTTTGTTCCCTGTTTTTTGAACCATTTCTTGTATTGCTATGTATTTTAGATGTATTTTCCTATTATCTCTTAGATTGTACGCCATAGGCAGGCTTTCTCTTATATATTTATTGTTTTATGTACAGCGCTGTGCAAATCTACAGCACTAAATTAATAATAATAATAATAATAATAAATTTAGCACAAGTAAGGCTACGGTTGAATATTAAGAAAACAAAAATACTGACTACAGATATTTACAGAACTTTGAAATGGTTTAATGGTTAAGGCTTGGAAGGGCAACTATTAAGGAATTAGATAAGATCCTAAAATATAAAGACACATCATTATCAAAGTCAGAATCATGTGGGGCATCACATTTCTATGTATGGTTATGAAGACTAGCCAATGAGGAAAGCTGATAGGAAAATGATCAATTCATTTGAAATGTGGTGCTGGAGGAGAGTTCTATCAATACCATGGAGTGTGAAAAAGTCAAATGAATAAGTCCTACAGCAATTCAGGCCTGAGCTTTAATTAGAAGTCAAGAAGATTAAACTGAGGCCGTCATACTTTAGACATATCATGAGATGACATGAATCACTGGAAAAAGCAGTCATCCCTAGTAAAGTGGAAGGCAGTAGGAAAAGAGAAAGGGCACATTACAGATGAATTGTTGCAAGACCTAGGCAGAGCAGTAAAAGACAAAGGATTTTGGAGGTCTGTCATTCACAGGATTGCCATAAGTTGAAGTGGATTTGATGGCAAATAGAAGCAAACAACAAAGCTGGATAAAACAACAATAAAAGATTAACTAGGGATAGCCATCAACTTGAGCATGTACTGTAAGTTATTACCTATGTTGTTGTTTTTTTGGTGAGGGGAGTTACTGGTTTACATAGCTATATCTCTATGTGTCTAGAGGATATAGGTAAGAGAATTTTAGGATGTTACTGAATGAAAGAGGAGTTCATAACAACTGTATTGATATGCTTCAAAGCTGATGTAACTCTGAGCAGGAGGTGAATACTTCCACCCAAATGTTTTCCTTTATTCCCAGAACTTCTGATTTCTCCCCTACTTTTGAGGCATCATGAGAGTAATGTGCCTGAGATTTCTTGGCAGAAATGCTGAAGATCAACCTGTGCCCCTGGAAATTCTGGAGTTGATTAGGTTATGCCAAAGGATGCCACGTATTAGCCACCTCAGCACTGGTTTCTTCAGGTTTCCATGCAATTCAAGGAGATGTATACATGGATTGAGGCTACTGAAGTAAAGCAGAGTTGGGAAAGCAAACCCAGTATTTGTGGGGAATGACAGAAAATCCATTTATAATGCCTATATAATTCCCTGCTTCTAAAAATTCAGAAGATTTCTGTAAGAGTCCCAGAGTAGTTCAACACAAGGAGCTTTCTCTGAGGAAATTAATTAGTATCACATCATGTATAGATATTTTTCCTGGTACTGCATGAAGAAACACACCAAAATGCAGGCAGTAAAAACATACAGGTTTACAGTTCTCAGTTAAGTAAAACTCCTAATGCTCTCCTGTTGGTGCTTATTTATAAGCACAATTTATTCTCTTTTCTCAAAACTGGTCAGGCAACGGTTGCTGCTATCAGGAAGATTTCAATGACTATATGTTTTATTATCCTCATATTTCCTTTGCTACATTCCACCTTAGAAATAAAATATTTCATTGGCATGTCCATCTGATAAAATATGTCCCTATAGACATATATTTACTCAGGGAGTATTTGAAAAGTAAATGTGTGTAATATTTAAGGTAGAGAGAGATGCCAGAACCAGTAAATTAATCTATGAGCTAACTTTCAGGTTGGTAAAATGCAGGGTAAAGAAGCCTGCTGGTGTAAGACGTCATTCATAGTTGTTGTGGTGCATGCTCTTGTCATTTCTGCTAGGTTCAACAAATCAACCATTGAACAATTTAACAGACTATTTCATACATGCTTAAAGGTAAGACTGCTGCAATAGCCAAATGACAGAAACAAAGGAATTATAAATTCATGAGAACATGGCAATCAGTGGCCATGATGGCTGTATAGTACAATAAAATTATTATTATTATTATTGTTGTTGTTGTTGTTGTTGTTATATTATTATTATTATTATTATTATTACACCAATATGCTTCTGAACACAAGTTTCAGGAGAATATGGTGAAAAGGTGTTATTTCAGTCATGTGGTTTTGGGTTCTCATGGTCATCTGGCTGGCAACTCTGGGACAAAATGCTGAACCAGGTAAGCCTTTACTCTAATCCAGCAAGGCTGTTCTAACATTCTGAAGCAATTTAGGGAACTCTTAGACACATAATCCTACCTGATGTTTAGAATCAATGCTTTTTTGCTTTCTTATACTCTCTGTAGTCCTGCACTCCTTATCATATCAGAAGAAATAAATCCAAAAGAACAAATCTGAAAGGTTATATCCATAATGTGCAACACATGATACAATTAAAATTATTTTCCCCAGGACTTGGTTCCCCCTTCTTCCCACCACTCTCCTTCCCACATCTGCATCCATGCTTAAAATCATAATCCTCCCTTTCTGAGAATCTCACACAGCAGCACCAGCTGTGACATTACAAGCTAGAGGATTAAGCTTCAACGCAGGCAACAAAGGAAGTACAAAAAGAGCATGCACTCTCAAGAGTTCATTACATTCCTGTTTCTTGTGCACAGTCTTAGTTATTAAAAAAAAAACTGTAGAAGGGCAAGCACATGCACACATGCACACAGCACTTTCTAAACTGGAAAACAAAGTGGGAATTATACCTGTTACAAACTGAATGCTTATAAATGAAGATCTTCACATGGAGTCAACATGGAACCAACATAAATTTTACAAGGACATTATAAATGTTCACAACAGGAAGTTGTTGCAGCTTCCAAACTTTCAACCATGGTTGCATTTGTTTTTCCTTTTGTTCCCTTTGTTGTGTTTATGTTCAGGGTAACAGAGAATCAATGTGATGTAGTGCTTTGGGCATTGTACTACAACTCTGGAGATCTGGGTTCAAATCCCTGCTTGGTTGTGGAAACTCACTGAGTCACCTTAGGCAAGTCACATACTCTCAGCCTTAGATGAAAGCAATGACAAACCCACTCTGAACAAAATCTTATGAAAAAGCCATGTGATAGATTCATCTTAGGGTTGTCATATGTCAGAAATTACTTGAATTCCCACAACACACACATGTGATTACATTGCATGCTTGAGGCTAGCTAGGCAAGGGATAGTTTGTTGTAATGAAGTGAGGAGTGTGGGAGCAGGCCTACATCCTGTACTTTGTGGTATGGAGGCATAAGGTATTGAATCAAAGCTTGGATGAATTCATTCTATGAACTGAGGGAGCAGGGATGGACCCAGGACGGATCCGGGTGCTGGATTTGGTGGCAAAATCCTTATGATAATATCAGGGTACCACCCAATTTAAAATTTAAGCTGGGAGAGGTAATTCATTTTAATAAGCAATGTGATAAGCTCCTAAAACAGTGTTATGTGAACATTTGAAATATGTCCATTTTTTCCTATGAAGTTTTTCTTTTCAAAGGCATCCAAAGTATGGGTATAAGTCTGTCAAAGTTAGGCTTCCAGATGACACACCTTAAATAATGCAGGAAAAAATCCAATGAACTTTGAAGTGAAATCAGATTCCTCATATATTCTTAACAGAAGGTGCATGTCCTTTCTGTCCCACATATGCTTCTGAGAAAGAAAGAAGTTTGGGGTCTTCTCATTTCCTTCATAATGTATGCTTCCACTTTTTGATCAGTAACAAAACCACACTGAGAATAAACAATTTCCACTCATACACATTTCCTCAAGTGCTAATAGCTCATTTAATGTCTATGCCAGTGGCTGTTCATCTTCTCTAACAGTATTTTTTTTTAAAAAAAGCAAGTTTTGTATTAAAACACAAATTAGCTAATTCATTATAAATTCAAGTTTGATTTATAAAGTAATATTGCTTATTAAATAATGGCAGATGGCACCACGAGGAATTAATTCCCAACAATAAAATCTCAGATGATTGAGAAAATGAGAGAAATGTAGAAAACAGAAATGGGTAACAGCTTTCCACCACAGAATGTGAAATCAGCTGCAGTCATCTGGAAGCTAGAGTGGGCAGAAGAGGAGAAAATAGTCATTAAACTAAGAACAGAAAAGTATGCTGTGGGTTCTTCAATCCCATGAGCACAGTCTATCAAAAATGTCTGAACAACTCTGACACAAATCATTGGAAGTATATATAACAATAATTTAGAGCTCCCCTTACATTTCATCTAACCACTAATTAATTTACTATCTAGCCACTGTGAACACAGCCCATACCATCTGCTGGTTAGAATTTGAACAGGGTTGGGCTTTGTTAGTTTTCGGATGGGAGACTATAAAGGGAATACCAGGGATCTTCAGGTGAAGTTAGGAAAAATCCCTTTTCAAAATCGTGGAGAGCCAGTGCTGGCAGTCAAGATTGTCAATACTAGGCTAATATGCAAAAGGGTCTTGTAGTACCTTTGGGACTAACTGTGTGAAAGAAGTTTTAGCATGAGATTTAGTAGATTTCCTCAGATACATGGTGGAAATAAACCAAGTCTACAACAAATTATGCTGCAGCTTCTTTTGCACAGTTGGTCTCATAGGTGCTACAAGATCCCTTTTCATACTGCTATTCCAGACTATGTCTCTGAATACTAGGCTAGATAGGACAATAGTCTTATTCAGCATAAGGCAGCTTCTTATGTTTATACATTCATCTAAAATGAACCCATTAAGGAAAGTTTGTTGGTATGTGGTGATGGGCCATGTTTATGGAATGCTTTCACTAGCAAAATTTGCATAGATACATTAATTGTCAAACTACTTGTTACTATAAAGATTTAACTAATAACAATGTCCAGTTTCCTTCATTCAAACACCTCCATCAGGTCTTATGTAATTATTCTTTAGTGAGAGAAAATATCTGGCTACATCCTTCAAGATACCCTGTGACACAAAGTTTAACTGAAGGTAAACTTTAATGTGGTACAGACCATCCAAAAAAGGTAGCCTCCTGGTGCCTGTTTTTCTGGCTGAGGGAAGCCACAGCCACCAAACCACATGGCTTCCCACCGGCGGAAAAAGAACAGCAGAAAAGCAGGTTCTTTTCAAGTGCAGCAGTGGCATAACCAGTGCGCCACTGGTGCACTGGTTATGCAAGCGTTGTGTGTTGCTGTGCGGATGCCGCACGGCGCTTGCATAACAATGGCAGTTCACATGTATACAGGGTGCTGCCATTTTTATGCCCTTGTCACGTGCTAGGGTTGAGGGGCGTGTGGGCGGAGCGCCCCAAGGCAACCCTGGCATGTGACGAGGATGTCGCAAAGGGCTGGTATGTACCAGCCCTGTGTTGGATCCTTCATGGTTTTACTGTTGCAAAAATGTTTATACACCAAAGTTGGAAAGGTAAACATTCACTGTCTACTGTTCAGTGCTCAGCTGCTTTAGCTAGGCATGACTCCATATGTTATAGACATCAGTTTCAAGACAATGTAATTTCTTTGGAAATATGATCAGTTTGTATTGATATACAGAATGTGATTGGAATATGGGGAAAAGATATTAGGGGAAGCATCCTTGTGAACTTTCTTCCCCAGCTACTGTATATTTTGTTCCATCAATGCTGTTAAACATCTGTTTCACATGGTACTGTAAATGTCATTGGAATAAGAAAGAGGGTGGATGAGAAAATCATCCCCATATGCCTTCCTCCTCATACCAACCATTCTCTATGGAAGGAATGGAATGGAAAGAATAAAAAGCATAGTTCAAAACACCTCCTCCCCACACACAAAGAAAAAGATCAAAATTATGTTTTTCAATTGCCAAGAAAGCTTGATATGAAGAATCTTGGACTAATGAGAATATTTGTAATTCATGACTTATCCTGCAGAAAGTTTGCATGTGGTTGTTTTGTGGATAACTTTCTAGACAGGAAGAAGCATTTCTGCACAACAGTTTCTGTACTTCAGGGCTTATTATCTGCAAAACTCACACATGATTGACTTGCACAGAAAACAGCATTGCACAGGCAACAGAGCTTTCTGTAAATGAAATAATATTTCTATGCAGAAAACAGCATTTTCTGCACGAAGCAACACTATGCAAATTTGGGGCTGAATAAGTCTTGGACTGTGAATAGGTTTCAAAAATGGTGTGATTTTTCTGAGACTTTCTTGCAGCAGAAAGAAAATTACTAGAAATGCTTGTTGCTTCCTACAAGAAGGAATTAGGAAAGAATGGCATCCCTGCTCTAGCTACTCTCTTTAAGATACCCAGGTCTATCTCTACCTTATAACTGATGCCAAGGGTCCAAAACACGCTGCAGAAATAATCCAGTTTAAGACCACTTTAACTGCCCTGGCTCAATGCTAAAGAATTCTGGAAACTGGTTTTGTCATACATTTAGGGGCTCGGCAGACAGGAAGAACAGGGCGAAGAGATGCTGCCCCTTTCTGCTCCAGAAGCAGGCTGCCGTGACCACATGGCCTGTGCATGGAGCAAAATGAATCCCTGAAAAGGGGATTTTTGTGCCACAGAACAGGCATCACTGGCACACCCACACACCATGATGATGCCCCTTATACACCGTGCCATTTGGATGTGGTGCATGAGGCACATCATCCATGTGTGCGCCATTTGAACATGCACGTGCCAAGATGGCACCCAGACAGTGTGGTAGGGCTCAGGTGCATGCGGATGCTCTGCTCTCCCAGGGCCTGATTTTGGCCCCAGGTTGGCACATAGTGCCAGTCTGTACCGGGCCTTAATCTTCTTTATCAGAGAGCTCTGGTGCTACAATAAGCTACAATTCCCAGGATTCTCTAGCACTGAGCCAAGGTAGTTAAAGTGGTCTCAATCTGGATTATTTCTGCAGTGTGTTTTAGACCAAGGAGGCTGTGGTAGTACTGAGTCACTGTCTGGATGCAATAAAGGATTGGACATATGTTAATAGACTGAGGCTTAATCCAGACAAGATGGAAGTGCTGTCACCAGCAGGAAAACTAACCTGGGATTGGGATCACAGCCTATTACGGATGGGGTTACACTCCCTCTGAAATATCAGGTTCATAGACTGGGTGTGCTCTTGGATCCAGCTCTGCTCCTGGAAATTCAGATTGCTGTAGTGCCCAGAAGTACCTTTGCTCAGCCTTGACTGGTGTGCCAATGGCACACTTTCTTGGGGGAGGTAGATCTGGACACAGTGGCTCATGCCTTAGTTTTCTCCTGATTAGACTAATGTAATACACTCTATGGAGTTTATCACATGGGACGGATCCCATGCAGAAACTAGATTTAAAGTGAAAACAACCCATTTTTGCGAGCTGTTTTTCACATGACATTTGGGGTTAACACGAACAGAAAGTAGAAAAAACCTGCAAATGTGGGTTGTTTTTCAGACAATATTTGCGTGAAAGAGAAATAACATGAAAATAACCCAAATGGAAAGCCAACAAAACCCATTCCTTTTTACTTTCAGGAAATTCCAAAAGTAGAAAGAAGTGGTTTTGTTGGCTTTCCATTCAGGTTATTTTTGCATTATTTCTCTTTCCGCCAACGCATCTGAAAAACAACCCGCATTTGCAGGTGTTTAGTAGATTTTAAAATCCTGTTTCTTCATGGGATTTGCCTTCGTGTGCCTCAGTGTGATAAACTCCTATGTGAGACTGCCACTGAAAAGTTTTCAGAAGCTGCAGCTAGTGTAAAATGCAGCAGCCAAACTGTTGACAGGTATGCATTTTAGAGCCCATGTAACACTAGTCTTGTAAGAACTGCACTGACTTTCAATTTGCTTCTCAGCTCAATTCAAGATGCCCTAAATGACATGGGGCCAGGATATCTGAAACACTACTTCCTCCCATATGAGCCTGTCAGAAATGTAAGATCTTTAGAGGAGGCCCTGTTGCATGTCCCAACATATCATGAATTAAGGTTGGTGGGTACATGTAACAGGGCTTCCACCTTGACTGTGGAACTTCCCATCTTTTTAAAGCTTCCAACAGGCTTTGGAACTGCTGTTGAAACCACTGTTCAGTTTTAAAACTGGAGTTTAGGATTATATTTAGACTGCTTTCAGAGGTTTTAATTTGTTTATCTTTGTATTGTTTTAATTAGTTTGTATTTGTTCATCACCTCAAGAGCCCTTGTGGACTAGGAGGTGATACAGAAATTCTATAAACAAAAACAAACAAACAAACAAACATGACTTGCATGACAGAAGTTGTCTACATGTGCCCTACCTGTTGGTTGCTCTGAATCCCCCCCCCATATGTTGTATTTGTTCTTTTAAAAGTTGGTTGTTTTTCAAATTCTACTATACCTACATTTCTATTGCTTGTGTGTGAAACTCTATTTTATAGGACATTTAATATATAAATAATAAATAAATGAGATTTTGAGAGAAGCAGAATGAGTTTCGATAAGGCTATAATTATTTCATATTCTTAAGTGGGTACTTCACATCTCAACTCAACTGGAATAAGTGGAAGGTTTCCGGAAACTGTGTTTGGTGGACATAAAATATTAATATCATTTTCATGAGCACAGTGTACTGCTGCTATGGATGGAAGAGTGAGCTGTTTTAACAGTGCATTCCTCTACTTGACTACTCAAAAGTAAACCCATCTGATTTCAGTGGGATTTGTTCCCATGTAGGTATGTATAGAATTTCTAGTCTAATCATTTTAGCAACATGTTCCTGATATATTTTGTCCCTTTCATTTTACTTTTATTTGTTTTACTATATACGTTTTGCTAGAATTTATGTTCTTTCCTCTTTTTCTACACAAGACTTCCACATTCTGAAGAAAGTGTTCTTGCATTCTATAGCTTCCTTGATTTTGCTCCTTAATCACACTGACATCCTTTGGGTAACTTTACTAATCAGCAGATTGTATTATTTTTATTTATGTTTCCATTATGTTTTTAATAGCCCCAAGAGTCCTAAAGTTACTAGATTCTTTCTAACTCTGTCTTTCCATTCCGTTTTAGGAAATATTCTCATTTTAAAAACATGGGACAGAATTTACTAAGACAGTTATGAATGAATCCAAGAGTTACACATTTATGACTCGTTCCCATTCACGATCCCCACATAGGGCCTGAACAGACAGGCCAAAATAAAGCTGCTTTGGGTCACTTTGGAGGTATGCTGTTTAAAGATTGCATACATCCTAAGAGACCGGAAGCTGCGCCAAAGCCACACTCCGGTCCTTGGGAGCAGCTTCTGGCCTCTTTAGAGCAGCTTCTGGCCTCTTAAGATGTGTGTGTCATTTAAACAGCATACATCCAAAGTGACCTGAAGCAGCTTTATTTTGGCCTGTCTGTTCAGGCCCATAGTTACTAGTTTAGGGAATATATTATTGTAGTTGTGTGCTTTCATTTTGAGCATAGGTTGACCCTAAGGTGACCCTATCATGGGGGTTTCTTGGCAAGATTTTTTCAGAAGGGGTTTGCCTTTGGTTTTTTAGGCTGAGAGAGTGTGACTTGTCAAAGGTCACTGAGTGAGGGACTCAACAGATGGGGAGAAAGGGGTGGCAAGATGCCGCCCCTTTCTGCCCCCAACAGAGGCCGCAGCAAACAAATGGTACGGCCTCCACGAGACATAAAAAGAACCGGTTCATGATGTATGCATGGCACGGTGCCATTTGGAAACTGTGCCATGCGTATGTCTTCGTGGAAGCCCCCATGTGGACGGGGGTGAACCATGATGACATCTGGAAAGTGCGGTAGGGCTTGGGAGTGTGCAGATGCTCCACTCTCCCAAGCCCTAAAATTGGCCCCAGGCCGGCGCATAGCCCCAGTCTGTACCAGGCCTAATATTCCATGGCAGAGCAGGGATTTGGTTCAACTTTCAGGACCAACCTAAAAATATATGGGAACCATAAAAGTCTCCCCCACTGGTCAACCTGAAAGGCCGGCCTGAGGGTGAAGTCAGGTCATCACGTCCAGATATGACTCCACCCCAGGGCACCATGATGCCACACGCCACTCCACATGGCACGAAGGGCCATAGTGCTCTTCTTGTGCTGCGTCCATACGATGCAGCACTGAAGGAGTGCCATATATCTGCACTGCCACATCTATGGCATCTTTTCAAGGGCGCAAAAAGGAGCCGCTTTTGCTGCTCTTTTTTTTGCACCCTCAAAAGGCCAGATTGGGGCCACGGTATGAGGTTGCTGTGGCCCCGGTCCAACTAGGAAAGAGGCAGCATCCCGCCACCCCTTCAGGGTGGTCTGTTGAGCCCCTGAGTTAAGTAATTTAGGCAGCCTAAAGGGGATGACTAGTGCAAGCTCTCTGCAAGGAATTTTATGGGTTGACAGAGGCTGGAACTTGCATCTCCCAAATCACTTAGTTAGTGACTTTCCTGGAAAGAATGAAGCACATTTCTAAAAGCATACAATAGCCAAGGTCCTTCAAAAGTTCTGGGTAGCTGCCAGTGGACATATATTCTACTTCCTTTACTCATTCCTTATTGTGGATAGCAATGTAGTGCAGTGAATGCACACTGGAAGCCAATGTTCGTGATTGTTGTCATGCAGTGTTCATAGAATCATAGAGTTGAAAGAGGCCTCAAGGGGTATGAAGTCCAACCCCCTGCCATGCAGTAACACACAATCAAAGCACCCCTGAAAGGTAGCTATCCAGTCTCTGTTTAAAAGGAGAAGGCTCCACCACACTTGGGGGAGTGTGTTCCACTGTCAAACAGTTCTTACTGTCTGGAAGTTGTTCCTAATGTTTAATCTGTTTTCCTGTAGTTTGCATCCATTGTTTCATGTCCTAGTCTTTTACACTACCCTCTGTATACATTTGTACTTTATACTCTGAATATCAGTGTACAACCAGCCACACACTGGTTCCACATATAAAACTCCACTTCTGTGGCCATCAGCTAGAGGCACTCACTAAAACACCCCATAATGGATAATGTAACATATCATTTTACATTTTGCTAGCAAGCTGTGAGCTCGTGGTTCTGAGAGTCTCAAGGCAATAAGGGATGTATTCCTGTAAGGAGAGCATTCCCTCTTTTAAACCTATTATAACTTCTCACAACTTCCTAACAGCTAAGTCTGGACAATCCTTCCTCACAGCTGGCTCACTACATGGATGAAAATAAGGGCACTCTTCACTCTCTTGGCACAGTATCCCCATCCTGAGAGAAGGGTCATACTCCCTTGCATTTGATTATTTGTGCTGGAGGCTTAGTTCATGAAGGGAGTCTCTGCAATGGCAGAATGAAGGAGCCATCCTCCTTACTATGTAATTTTAGTTCTGGGTGCTGCTGAATGCTTTATTGAGTGATTTTGCCAGGGACTAAATATGCAGAGTTTACCATCCAATAACTTAAAATGTGTCAAAGGAACATGTGTGCATTTATAGAAGAGTGAATGCTTGCCTTAAAAAAAACCACACCATCATCCCTGTTCTTATATCTTGTTTCAGGATTTTTGAACAAGAGTTGAAAGTTCTCTATTACTTGTTATGCACTGAAAATCTCAAAGCATAATCATCTCAGCATATGTGCTTTTACATGCAAATGCAATCTTTTCCCATTCCCATTTGCTTCACTTCCATGCAGCTTTTAAAATCTTAATTCAGGGTTGTTGTTTTTTAAAAGAGAGAGATAAAAAGACATTCTTCCCTCCTGACTTTTTCTTTTTGTTAGAAGTATCCCCCACCCCCACCCATAAGAAAAGGTGAAAAACACGTTCAGATTTTACAAACCCATTTTTGTGATACAAGAGGTAGTTTTGACTATTAAACTAAAGTGAGTGCAATTTAATCCATTGTATATATTTGAGAGGTTGCCTGCAGCTATACAACCATGGGATGTGGTCTTGTCATATTTCATAAACTAGGCAGAACATGGCCTGGGCTTTCCCTGTAAAAGAGAGCCATGCCATGGATATCTAAAATTATAGGTTGTTAATTTTGGATTTCAAAAATTGGAGTTGTGGGGTCTTACATCCTGATAATAATTCTATGGCTAGAATTCTGCATTATTTATTTAGCTATGTAATAACATTAGTTACATAGCTAAGTAGTGTCTCCCATACTGACCTTCCTGGTCCCCACTTAATGGGCAGAAGCAACTGCAAGCCATCTGTTCCCTTGTTTATTGGGAAGCAGGTGGTTGATATTTCCATCCCACCCTCATGAAAAATTTCTGGTTGTGACAACCAGAAGCCAGGCCCTGTTTCAATTTTCCCATGCACCAGAGATGGTTTGTGACAGAAGGAATGAAAAATTGCCAGTTAATAGAACAGACCCCTGTTGCTAACAGTAGTTGCTGCCTGATAAGTGAGGTTGGGGAGATTTAAACAGTCCCTATGGAGACCTTATAGGGATTGAGAATACAAATGAGTCACAGATATTTAACTCTAGGTTACACATGCATCTGTAACTTCCTTACTGAATTCCAACCTATATTTATTCAACTTCCCGTGGACTTCTTTCACTGGATACAGTTGCTACAACACCCCTCTGCATTACTAGAACACAAAGATATAGGGCTGTAGAGGATTTATGGTGGGATAAAAAGATAGTGCTGTGCTAGAACTGAATCCCAAGGTGCTGTGACACACTGGAATGAGGGAGGGAAGAGACAAAGCATGACAGGAAAAAAAAGTGGGAGTACTTGGAATCAACTCCAGGACCAGCCTTGTTGTTGTGCAGGGAAGTTGCCTCAGGAAGCAGATGTTGGGAGGTGCAGAGAACTGGTAGAATGGTGAGGACAGAGGTACCCCATAAATTGCTCTGCTTTTCATAATGTAGTCTGATGCCCTCAGGGACAGAGGAGATTTGCAGAAAGGTTGAACTGTTCATCCAAAAGGTTTCTGTATGTGTACGTGGGAGAAAGAAAAAGATCACCAATAAACCAGATTAATATGTGGAATATATGGGAGGAAGGGGGCTGACATAGACAAAAGGCATCTCAAACTAAACTGTGTCAACTATTTCAAATAGCAAATAATCACCTTATGTTTGGGAGAGAAGAGTGGAATGGGCTAAGGCAGGTGTAGGTGACTGGCATTAGGAGACTGGATTGGTGCCCCACAATATGTTAAAGGGCTGAAATCTCCACCACACCTCTACATATTTTTTAAAAATACCCCCCTCCTAATGGTATCCAATGCTCTCTAGTGGACGAGGAACATTTTTGCCATGTTTTTTACTTTCTCTGGGCCATTTTAGGACCTGGGAAAACCTTCTATTAAATGGTGGATGCAGGAGCAGCAAGTCTAATGACTATACTTTCTGAATATCCTGGACATCCCCTGCTTCATACAGTCTGTCCTCATGCCCTAAACCAGTATACGACTCTGTTCCTAGTATTGCCTTATGATGCAGCTAACAGTCCAGCTAGCTGCTGTCTGTGGAACGGTGGTGAAGGCACCATCTCCTCCTTCACCCCAGACAGCAGAACATTTTTTGCCAGTGTTGCCCGAACCGTTAAAAAAAAAAGTTCCACTGGGTCACATCTTCTTCATATCACCAAGAGTATCCTGCCTGATCTTTCATCCAAAAAAGGATTTGGGGTGCTAAGGGTTTTCTACTCTAATAGGTCCCTTGAACATTGATTTCTGCAGCTTCTTTTCAAAGCCCAGAGAAGAAGCTCCCACGGAAGAAGCTGATCTAATGCACACTATGCAATTATTCTAAAGCATCTGCAGATTCTGGTACTGTAAAACCATTAATATAATGTAAAAAAACAACAACATCAGAATTAGTAGCACTAATTACGATTATAGTGAGATGCCAGGACTAATTGGAAAAAGTGTTTGATCAAAAGCAGATTTATAAAGTTTTTCTCTCCTAGCATATGTGTGTGTGTGTATGCATTTGTTGTGTTTTATGTGTGTGTGCATATGTACTTGTGTGTGTGTGTGTGTGTGCACATGTGTATGTATATATCTGTGTCAGATATAATTAATTTGAATGTGTAAAGAACCGAGAAGCAAGGTTAGGAAAAATTAAGCTTACTACTTTGTTGAAACAGGAGTAGAATTAATTGCACATTTATTTAAACAATCAGTCATTTTCTGCTGCACTCCCCCTCTCACCATGCCGAGCTCTGATCTGTATTAATCTTTGTATAATAACAATGCCCTTGCAGGAACTACATAAATAAGCAACAATAGCAAAGACAATTAGTCACCATAGTTGACAATGTTCATTCCCCAAGTAATGCTTTAAGTAAAAGACCTTTATCTGTGAGATTACAGAAAGAACCTGATGTCACTGCTGATCTCATACTGAAGCAGTGTGAAATCTGCATTTCAAGTATCAGTTGGGTCCCTTTTGCATGTGTAGGAAATGAGATTATGTGGCTGCATTCCATATCAGAATGGGCAAAACCACATCAGCATGACCAATCATGTCAAATGTTGCTATTTCTAGGGCTGACAACATTGGGCAGCTCTAGGGTCCCATCGCCTTGATCGGGCCTACCAGTGACCCACTTTGTCCCATAAATTGCTCTGCCCAGTGAATAAGACTGGGAGCTTAACTGTAGCTGCCATTTTAATTTCCCTCAGTGTCGCTTACATGGTGTTCATTTGGGGCATTGTAGGAAATCAGAATGGTGGCTATCATCAGTCTGATGCATCTGCTACCAGCTGCCAATGCTGGCAAATAAACTTTTCAGCAGGGCCAGCCCTCTCATCAGGAAGAGTGAACCACCTGCCACAGGTGCCTTAGATACAAAGCTGCACAAACAAGCTGCTGGTGGACAAAGATCCACTTTATATCCACTTTTCCTTCCCAGAATTGGAACTCAAGGTTGAGATACAGTGTGGCCTGTATCCCATAAGCTAGACTATTACCTCTCAGGTAATGTGGAGAAGATTTTCCTGTTACCAGGTACAGAAAGCTCTTTACCTTCTCACCGGAGTGGTACCTATTTATCTACTTGCATTTGCATGCTTTCAAACTGCAATGTTAGCAGAAGCTGGGACTAATGATGGGAGCTCACCCCATCATGCGGCACCCAGGCCTTGACCTGCCAAACTCCCTTGCAATCAACAAGGTTAGTATCTTAACTACTTGAGCCACTGCATCCTTTGCTGCCATGCCCCAAATCCCCTAAAATCCCATATTTTTGTGTTGACTCCAACCTGACATGGTCATGTAGCAGCCGGTGGAAGTTGAGGGGCAGCCTATTACCTCTCAGGTATTGTGGAAAAGATCAAATGATGGGGCAGGACCCCCAGAGGGGCATAATGATGGCTCAAGGGGGGCACAAGACTTTGAGGTCTTTATCCCCCTTTCTCTTTTTACCAAACATTTTCTTTCATGGAGGGTATGTGTAAAATTTAGATTCAGCTGAATTTTTTTTTAAAAAAACTGTTCTAATTTGAACAATGTTATTTTCTTATTGAATGTTAAAATATGAATATGCATGAATGTGCAACTGAAAATAGGCAAACTAAATAAATATAATATTATTATTTTTGTATACTACTTTGAGGCATCCACATATAGATGTAAAGGTGGTCACAAGAGCAAAAAAGTTTGAGAAGCACTGGCCTACAGCCAGACACATGAGGTTGAAGGCGTTCTCTAGAACATCACATAGCTAAATGCTTTTCAGCTGTACCCTGCTCTACCACATGGTCATATCAGGGGTAGGCAGCATCAAAAACATGGGTTTTCAGGGAGAGTTTAGAGAACCAGTGTGGTGTAGTGGTTTGAAAGCTGGACTATGCCTTTGGAGACCAGAGTTCGATTCCCAGCTCAGCAATGAAACCCATTGGATGACCTTGGGCAAGTCACATGCTTTCAGTCTCAAGAGAAGGCAATAGCAAGCCTCCTCTGAAGAAATCTTGCCAAGAAAACCCCATGAAACCTCCATAGGTTCATGTTAGGCTTGCAATAAGTCAGAAACTACTTGAAGGCAAACAACAACAGACAGACAGATTTGGAGCAGCTCTATTTGGGGAAAAAATTACACATCTTCTTGATGCAAGATCTTGGCTGTTATTTTTTTTTCCCTTGGGCAACAATACGTCTTGGGTCAAACCTTATGTTAGGGCCCACCAACAGAGAAAAGGCTGTACATACTACTGCCCTCAGATACCCAGGCCACCCTGGCTATTTCTTCCTTAACAGGCTGTGTCACTGACTCTAGCGATGTGACTTCTGCTTCTTCAGACAGTACTGTGGGTGGCAATATGGATGTATCCTATCTAAAATCAGTTCTGCTGCTTCAGCAGTAATGTATGAAGGAAAATAATTTAAGAGGCAACAAATTTATACTTCCTGCCAAATGCTGTGCTTTGTTGCATCAATTTATTTGCACTTAGGTGGCAGCAAAAGATGGAGCGTAATTCTATACACTCATGTATCATAAAGCAATTCAGGATGGAGAGTCTTCAAGCCAGGAAAACATGGAAACAGATGCAGGAGTAGTCAAGTGCTGCAGGATTAGTCTATTGTTGTTGTGATTCTTGCTGCTGTATTATTGTTGTTGTTGTTGTTCCTCAGTGTTACTGCATTGTAGTTTTGGATCATCAATTATTTCTATTCTACCCAAGAATTTAGGATTCACTGGGGTATCATCAAACAATGTGGCATTTTCCAAGCAGTGCCACCTGCTGTAATTGTGCTTATGATTCTATATATGATGATTTAATTCAGAAATCTTGTCACTTCACCACTTTAACTGCCATGGCTCAATGCTATGGACTTCTGGGATTTGTAGTTATGTGAAATATTCAGCCTTTTCTGTCAGAGAGCTCTGGTCCCACAACAAACTACAAATCCCAGGATTCCATAGCACTGAGCCATGGAAGTTAAAGTGGTGTTAAACTGCATTAATATTGCAGCGTAGCAGATGCCTTAGAGATCAAAGCTACTTTACTATATGTTATTTGCATAAAAATTGAAAATGATCTTCCACCTCAAAACTGAATACATTCTATCCACTAACATGTTACACTTGTCCTGAAATTTGAAGAGTTTCCTAACTACAACCACCTCCATTCTACATGTCACTGCCATGAACATGAATGACCATAAGAAACATAAGTATGTCCTTTGTTATAAATCCCCAGACTGCAAAGGCTTTTCTTCAGCAAAACTCACTGCAACTATTCCTCTGAAATGTGGCTTGATCCCATCAGAAGGTGCAACTCTGTCTGCAAATTTCATCTGATCTGCCAAGTAATAAAAAGCCAGTTCCTTTTTTAAAAAAATCAAACTGTCAAGGGAAAACAGCACTTAAAAAAACAACAAAAACCACTTGCATCTCTTTGTCTGAAACTTGGCAGACATCATCCTAATATACTCGCAAATGCCATCCAGTTCTGATCAGCAAAAGAAAAAAAACTCATAATCTTATAGCTGTTTGTTGATTTCCAATAATAGTCAATGAGGGGCACAAACAATGGGAGCTGGATTCAGACTCAAGTCAAATCAGATAATGTCTTAATAATGAAGGTTCAAAGCATGGTTTATCACTTCTCAGTTATCACTCCTTGTGAAACAGGGAGTTCATTAATTTAAAGCATTTGTGAAATTTCAATTCATTGGTGTCCCTGAGGTTCTGGGTAAGTAATCCTAAAACTTTAAATACATGAATAATTGGGGGGGAAACTGACTATAACCTCCTCTTTAACAATAGCTTTAAAATAACAGACAGTTAGAACAGCCATAGGAATCACTTCTAATTTTAAGGACCGAAAGCTGAGAGAAATTCCACAAGCTTAGCTGTCCACCAGAAACTTAGAAAGTAAGGAAGTAGTCTGAATTCATTTAGGAAAGATTCCCACAGTTGTAGATCAGCTACAGAAAAAGTCTTGTAAAGTATCTCCACTAGCCTAGACTTGTGCAGTGAAAGATACTTTTTCACATATATCCACTGATATTCTTAAATTTTAGGAGAACTCATATGGGAAGGGGAGGTCTTTCAGATGTTTTGTTCCCAAGTGTGTCCACATGAGGGTGGCCAAAAGGAATCCACCTCAACATTAGGAGGAACTTCGTAAGAACTTTTTGGCAGTGGAACACACTCCCTCAGAGTGTGGTGAAGCCCCCTTCTTTGGATGTTTTTAAACAGAGGCTGGATGGCCATCTGTCGGAGGTGCTTTGATTGTGTTTTCCTGCATGGCAGAAGGGGGTTGGATTGTATGGCCCTTGAGGTCTCTTCCAACTCTATGATTCTATTAAAGGTCTGGAAACCATGCCCTATGAGGAGCAGCTTAGGCAGCTGGGTTTGTTTAGCATAGGAAAGAGAAGATTTAGAGGTGACATGATAGCCATGTTTAAATATCTGACAGGATGACATATTGAAGAACAAACAAGCTTGTTTTTGCTTCTCCAGAGACTAGGGCATGGAGCAGTAGATTAAAACTACAGGAAAAGATATTCCACAAAAACATTAGAAGAACTCCCTAATGGTAAGAGCTGTTCCACAGTAGAACACATTGCCTTGGAGAGTTGTGGAGTCTCCTTTTTGGGAGGTTTTTAAACAGAGGCTGGATGGCTATCTGTCAGGAGTGCTTTGGCTGTATATTCCTGCAGGAGTTGGACCTGGTGACTTTTGTGGTCTCTTCCAACGCTATAATTCTATGACTTATGTTTCTATAAGCTATTTTCTGTCTCCAGATCTTGTTTTAAACAGGTCGAACATCACTTTAGTACAATTTTGCCAATGAATACCAAGTGCTGTAGGCTAAATGTCAGAAGGAAGGACTGGCAAAATCATCTCTGAGAATTCTTTGCCTAAGAAAACTATGAAATTAATTGGGTCACCATAAGTCAGCAGGCAACTTGAAGTCACTGGAATTTATCACTTGGGATGGATCCCATGCAGAAACTGGATTTAAAGTAAAAACATCCCACAAAAGTGGGTTGTATTTCATATGACATTTGGAGTTAACTCGAACAGAAAGTAAAAATAATCCGCAAAAATGAGTAGTTTTTCATATGATGTTGGCATCAATGGGAAATAATGTGACATTAATCAGAAGGGAAGGTTGACAAAACCCACTCCTTTTTACTTTTGGGGAACTTCCAAAAGTAAAAAGGAGGTTTTTTTGTCAACTTTCCATTTGGATTAATGTTGCATTATTTCTCATTGACATCAATGCATCTGACGAACAACCCGCTTTTTCGAGTGTTTGCAGACTTTTAAATCCTGTTTCTGAACAGGATTTAATCAATTTGCCCTCAATTTGCCTGTGTGTGATAAAGTTCAGAGAGAGAGAAAGAGAGAGAATGAGAGGGAGAGCTTTTAGAATCCACTGCATTTACTGTGGATAATGGCAAAAAAATCTAGTCAGACTAGCCCATGAGGAGCAATGAAAACAAACAAGGAACATCTACATTTTGAACTTAACTGAGACTTGCTTGGTTGTTTTTAACGGCCTGGAGAAGCTATGTTAAATGTGAATCATTCATTTGAATTCCAAGAACTGATAGATTTGAAGTTGATCAGGATCTTGTAGAAACAGGCCCACATTCTATTAAGCCTGCATTTTTCATGACTCCAAGAGTAACATTATGAAAGACATTTCTGGATATTACTATCTCATCAGAATCCCATTTTTAAGTTGAACAATCAAATAGTCCTTGTACTGCTAATTAAAATTCAGCAGTGAATTCCTTTAATCATCAGCTGCATTGAAAATTCTAACTTTGCTTTTCCACATTTATTCTAGTAATAAAGTGCTGAAGAGCTCATCAGCTTTGGAAGGAAGATGGCAATTTTTCTCATGTATATAATCATTAAACTGATAAATAGGCAAGGCACCATATAGTTATCTGTATTAACACTGCAGCCTCTGTCACTATTAAGAACCCTTAGTACAAGTCTGAGCTGAGAAACACAAATAGGAAGCAAAACATACAGTACACACACACACACACACACAGAGAGAGAGAGAGAGAGAGAGAGAGAGAGAGAGAGAGAGAGAAGATGGCAGCAACCAGTTTCTTTAAGTCCAGCTTTTTCTCTTTTTCTTTCTTTGCTCACTTAGCCATTACCTTAAATCATGTCTCTTCAAATGGTTCTCTCACTTTCTTTGTAAAAACATTGAGATAATTGAGTATGTTTGCTTCTATAGACAATTAACAGCCTTATTTGCTTTCCCTTTGTTGGATTGTCATTGAAGGCTGCTTTGAATACAAAATACAGATGTTCCTTTATCTGTTGAGATCATAGGATTCTAAAGCAAAAAGATGACAGCTACAGCTAGCTACTGCAAGGGGATTTGTAGAACACAGGAAACATATAAAGAGACCATTTTTAGTGCGGATGGAGGTGGGAGTGCTTGGCCCCAAATTAGGATGTTCACCAGGAGTTCTCAAAGATTATTGTCAATGGCTCTGATATTACATTTGCCAGTTCTTTTAATACCCTTGGATGTAGTTCATCTGGTCCTGGAGATTTATATTCATTTAAGATTAACCAGATATTCCTGTACTATCTCTTTACTTATCCTATGCTGAAATTCCCCTATTCTGTCCTCTGCTCCATTATCCTCAGGTTGAGCACCCTTTGCCTTTTTTGAGAAGACTGAGGCAAAGAAGATGTTGAGTAGTTCTGCCTTTTCTCTGTCCCCTGTTAGCATTTTGCCATCTTTTCCACGCAGTGGCCCTACCGTTTCCTTCTTCTTCCTTTTGCTGCGGACATAGCCAAAAAAGCCCTTTTTGTTGTTCTTAAACTCTCTAGCAAGCCTGAGTTCATTCTGCGCATTAGCTTTTCTGACTTTACCCCTACATGTGCTCACTTTGAATTCCTTCTTTGTGATTTCACATTTTTTCCATTTCTTATACATGTTCCATTTAAAAATTCGCTCAGTTGAAAGTTCCTTAGTCATCCATCCTGGTTTCTTGAGACACTTCCTACTTTTCTTCCTCATTGGAACTGTTTGAAATTGTGACTTCAGTATCTCCCTTTTGAGAAAATCCCATCTGTCTTGAACTCCTTTCTCTTTTAGTATTCCTGACCATGGGATCACACCCAGTATTTCTTTAAGTTTACTAAAAACAGCTTTCCTAAAGTCTAGAATGTGTGTCTGACTACGCCTGGCTTCTCCTTTCCATTGTATAACAAACTCTAGGAGAACATGGTCACTTTCACCTAAGGATCCCACCACTTGCACCCCATTAACCAAGTCATCCTTGTTGGTTAGGAACAGATCCAAAAAAGCTGATCCCTTTGTTGCCTCTTCCACCTTTTGGACAATGAAATTGTCTCCAAGGCATGTGAGGAATTTGCTAGACCTTAAGTATTTGGCTGAGTTTGACTTCCAGCAATATCAAGATAGTTGAAGTCACCCATCACTACTACATCTCTCCTTTCTGAGTGTGTAGTCATCTGTTCTAGAAAGACACCATCCAATTCCTCAGTCTGACTTGGGGGTCTTTAGTAGACTCTCACAATAATATCCCTGTTGTTTCCATCCCCTTTAAATTTTATCCACATGCTCTCCACTTGGCTTCCAGGATTAATGTCCTAGATCTCTTCACTGGTGTAAATGTCCCTCCTTTCCTGTTTGGCCTATTTCTCTTGAAAAGGTTATACCCCTGTATTCCTACATTCCACTTATGAGACTAATCCCATAAGGTTTCAGTAATGCCTATTATATTATATTTGCTTTGTTGTGCTAGAAGTTCAAGTACATCTTGCTTATCCCCCATGCTCTGTGCATTAGTGTAGAGACATCTTAGACCATGGGTCCCCCTTACTTGCTGCCTGTGCAATTTTTTTTGCTGCCTACTTTTGGGTCCTTGCACTGTTCATCTTGTTCCCTCTATGACAGTTTGACTATTTTCTCCAGCCCTTTTGCCTTCCAGAATACTGTCTCCCTCCCACACATAACTCAGTTTAAAGTCCTCCTGATCAAATTTTTGAGACTATTGGCAAAAACATTTTTGCAAACTGGCGCAAGATGCAACCCATCCCTTGCTAGAAGTCCTTCCTCATGGAACCTCAGACCATGATCCAAAAATCCAAATCTTTCTTGGCGGCACCATCTGCAGAGCCAGTTATTCACCTCTGCTGTTTTCCTCTCCCTTCCTGGAACATGCCCTTCGACTAGGAGAAGAGATGTGATGACAACCTGTGCCTCCATCTCTTTCAACTTCCTACCCAAAGCCTCATAATCCCTTATAATATTCTGAAGGCTGTGCCTTGCAGTATCATTGGTTCCCACATTAACCAAAAGAAAGGGGTGATGGTCAGTAGGCTAGACAAGTCTTGTCAACCTCTCTATCACATCACGGATCTTTGCCCCAGGGAGACATCACACCTCCCAAGATATCTTGTCGAGCCCACAAACCACTGGTTCAGTACCTCTCATCTATGAGTCCACCACGATCACCACATGCCTCCTCCGAGGCTTAGCAGTAACTGCTCTTTGTGGTGGAACTCTTTGGCTCCCCTGCTCTGTCCCTGAAGTCTGTCCCTGCTACTCTTCCTCAGCATCCTTGATAATAGAGAGAGATTCAAATCGATTCTGTAGCTGCAAGCTCACAGAACATTCCCTGGTTACCCTACTTCTGTGTGTGACATTCATCCAACTATCTACTTCTGTTGCATGTGAAGTGACCTCCTCCTCCCAAGCAACTTCCTCTGTGTTTTCCCATCAAATATCCTTCAAAGACAATGAATATAGGACTTCTTTTCCTATAATTCCTCACCATTGACTCTGCTAGCTTGATTGTATGGTATCTGAGCCTGGATTCTAACTAGAGTAGGTCTATTTAATCAATGGTTGAATGATGAGTCAACACACAACCCATTGATTCAATGGGTCTACTGTAGTTGGAAGTCACAATACAATTCTTACCTTGAGAGGCCACAGTTCACTTCCTTCCATTAGAGAGATGGTGCCAGTCAGAGTAGAAAATACTGGTCTGGATAGATGCACTGAATAAAAGACCATTTTACCATTTTTCTAGAAATGTTTTTTTCCTTTGTTTAAAACTATTCTCAAATGTCTCTTGGAGGGAAAATTTCCTTTCTGGAAGCACTGCATCTAAGTGACATGAGGTCAACAGCAATGAAATCTATGTGACTTTGACAAATGCTGTATTGATTCATTCAATCTGCCAACATAGTAAATAACATCATCTGTGATTCATCATTCATGTCTAATATACTGATGTCCCTAGGAATTGAATTTCATATGACCAATAACATACAACAAAAATATGAACACAATAGTTTGCAATTAATGTTGGGATTATTAAACGCCAATATTTGCACATTTCTGCCACTGCTTGGTTATGAAAGGCTCAAACATGCTGTTATGTTCATTTTTTAGAAGTTGCTTTCTGAGCAATGCCATTTGATTTTTGTCATGGGGGATTGTTTAATAAATGTTCATATGACTATGGACATCTGAACATAATATCGATAGATGATGATTTTAATTTTGATGTCTTGATATTAGCCTGGTGTGCTTTCAAACTATACAATCATAGCATTATTATTACACTATAACTACCATGGCAACATCCCATGGAATCTGGGTTTTATCATTTGGTTTAGCGCTCTCCTTAAAATATAAACTCCACAATTCCATAGGATGAAATGATGACAGTTAAAAGTGGAATCATAGTGCCATAATTATGTAGTATGGACGTAGTAATGTAAGGAAAGACTTTTTGCCACATGCACTTGCCTGATCAAGTGTAATCAAATTATTCCTGCCTGTTAAAGTTAATTTCAACTTCTTCTATTGTATTTTTTTCTACTCTTTAATCTGCTTTATTTATTTATTTTGTCATCTGTAACCAGAAAGCAGGCATAGAACAAAGCTGTCACAAGAAATGATTGAAGGCAGGGTCATACCATCAGTTGAGCTAAAAATTCAGTTCCACCAGGTTCTCTATCTTCCTAAATTATTTCTATTTCATCTGGTCTTTCTTAAGATGTGCTATTGAACTTTAAAAATGGTTAAAGTTGTTTTTAAATGGTTTAAAATTATTCTTATGTTTTCACCTTTTCACCATGCCTCTCCCGCCCCCCTCATGTCAAGACTTTTAGATTGAAAAGCTGCAGATAGGAAATGTTATTGATGCCCCATGTGTTCTTGGAGCCTTTTGGTTATGGAGTGGGAGAAAATATTTTCAATAAATTCATTGATGAATCACTTTAAAATTTCTGTATAGTCAGCATTTCCCATCTGTGGATGGCTCTGCCCTGTTCTCTGCAGTGGTATTGTGTGCACACAGCTGTGCCAGCATGGTTGTGCATTCATCACACCTCCATTGGGAAGAATGGAACTTGAGGTCCCATGTTTGTTTTTGTTTTTGCCATCTGCAGGTCCAGAATGAAGGGCCTACTGTAATTTCAACCGTGTCCAACAGCGATGGCGATGGCGTTCAGGCAGATTTTGCTGGCTTCCACCTCTCAGTAACCTTAGCCAATGGTGAAGAAGGTTGGGAGTTTCAATCCAACAATATCCAGAGGACTTCATGTTTCCCACCACTCCTGTATATGATATATAGAAGAGTGATGGCATGTAATATGTTTAAATATGACAAATTACTTTCCAGTTAGAGGAGAATAGATTGGATTATTCCAGGCTAATCTAGGCAGAAACAGGGGTGAAATATAGTGATGATGACGAATGTGATTGGCCCATGGCATGCTTTTGGTTTCTGTATATGGGATCAGACATTAGTCTTGTGCAGATAGTGGTGTATGTGTGTGTGTGTGCAGCTGGCCATACAATTTGACATGCGTAACTGTCATCCACTGTAATCTGTATCTGTGTACCAGCCTATGATGTAGATCCAGATCTGAACAGACCACACTGGTGTACTTCTGTCCACTGAAAAAATAGGGTGTATGGATCTCCTAGTTGGGATCCATGTGTACAAGCCACTATGCACACATACCTTCCAGTATGTGGGACTGTCAGAATGACAGTCAGCTGTTCCAGTATGCTTATAAAATTGGTCTCTTATTGCAGATAGAAGTGAGCTGGAAAGGCAATGAACAAAGATAGCAAGACAGTCAGATGTAGCATAATCTGCTGAAAATAGCTACTTGCTTTATGCAGCTGTTGGTGCTGCTGCTGTATGCTTTGAAGTTGACTTTGACTTATGGTGAATTTATCATAAGGTTTTCTTTATTGGCAAGATTTATTACAGAGACTTATTTTCACTGCCTTCCCCTAAGGCTGGGAGACTGTGACTTGCCCAGTGGATTTCCATGGCTAAACAAGGATTTGAATCCTGGTCTCTGAGAGTCCTGCCTGTCAATGTATGGCAGCCCCATGAATTTCATAGGGTTTTCTTAGGCAAGGAATACTCACAGGTGTGTTGGCCAGTTCTTTCCTCTGAAATATATAGCCTACAGCACCTGGTATTCATTGGTGGTCTCCCATCCAAGTACTAACCAAGGCTGATCCTGCTGAATATGTCATTGGATATATTGATACATCTGGGGGGATTTTTTAAAAAAAGAATTAACTACACATAATACAACCCCCCTCCCAAAAATGTATCGAAAAAGAAAAGACTGACACAGGCAAGAAAAAATACTACTACTACTACTACTACTACTACTACTAGAAACAGTCATAATTAGCTAAAACAATAATTTCCAGTGATTATTGTGGCTAATCCTAAACATCCCTGGAATCATTTCATAAATCAACATGTACACTTGAAGGATGCAACATTTGTTTGTTACCATTTACAGAGGTATTGAAAAAGCTGGAATCTGTTTATAAGATCTTCCATGTGAAACAGGAATACTATTAGTACTATTAGTACTAATACTATAAGTATGTCCCTATTTTTTTGAAACCTGAATAGAAATTATATGGCTTGTTCAGTATTTCTTCCATTCTCCCTTTGAATGTGTGGTCCCTAGACAATTGCCAGTATGTGAAATGGTCCTTAGCCTCAAACACCTTCTACATGATACTGTGTTTGGTTGCACCCAATTATGCCTCCTCAGGAACTAGCCATATCATACACATGAGCTATTTCAAGGAGCACCATATAATCGTATAGAGAAAGGAAAGATTTGGTGTCTTAATGTAAAGCAAGCCTTTTAAAAATGTTGGTTGTGATGAATGGGACACTATATAGATTAGATTCTGACAACAAAATGTCTTGGCCAAGCACTGCTCCCCTTCCCAAGAGTTGGGCTTCTATATCCATGGATTTAAGTATCTACAGCTTGAAATATATATATTCCAAATAGCAAATCTTGATTTTGTCATTTTATATAAGAGACATCATTTTACTATCCATTGTATTTAATGGG
Source organism: Sceloporus undulatus (assembly GCF_019175285.1). Lineage (NCBI taxonomy): Eukaryota > Metazoa > Chordata > Lepidosauria > Squamata > Phrynosomatidae > Sceloporus > Sceloporus undulatus. Next base: position 244,910,016 of record NC_056522.1, on the reverse strand, counting down.
AGCTGAATATCCATTTTGGCATTCATGGGAGGGGGGGGGGTGTCCTGGAAATAAACTGCAGTGGATACCAAGGGCACACTATGGGATGGTACAGATGGGCAGCAGAGTGCCGCCCCTTTTCACCAAGGCCTCTGCAGAATGCAAAAAGAAGCTGCAAAAAGGGGCATCATCTCCACAATGGGGTGGCATGATGCCCTTTCCGCGCTGTGCCATTTGGACTCTGTGCTGTAGTCCCACCATGATGCCACGTGCTGTCTAGAAGGCATGCAATATCATGGCATGATGGGGCAGAGTCACAGCAGCCAGCGTGTGGATGCTGCGCCGTGGCTCCAGCCTGTATTGGACCTATATCTTGAAAAGTGTCCCTGTATTTCAAGGCTTTATCTGATTTAGGGAAGAGTTAAGTGGGGTAAGCTAGCTATCCATGGACTGAAGCATCTACAGCCTGGTACACTGGTATGGACATATGCACATCACCACCTATTGAATAATATGGAGATTGAACATCCACATTTTGCTCCATCCACAGAGGGTGGAGACGAAGGCAGACCAAACCCTTGCAGATGGGAATTTTCCACTGTAGACAATGATTTTGTTGCCCTCAAGATTCTTGTCTGTGTTTTGCACCTCTCATGATTTGTTATGGGACAAAGCATATTTTACCTCCAAAATGTGCTATTTCACATCTCTGAGGCTTTTGGTGCATTTCAGAGAAATAAAATAATAATAATAATAAAATGTATTTGTATCCCGCATCTCTACAAAATGCAAATGATAGATTTTTTTTAATTTAAAAAAAGCACACATGGCCAAACATTTGTACAGTTCAACAATATAGAAAAGCACTCTAGTCAATGAAAGAAATGAGTACAAAAATGCAAACATTAGAAGAAGTACATAGATAATTGCACACATTATGAGAAATACACACAATTGCCCATGAAGAAACTAAAAAATAATGTGTTGCACAGATATAAAGACAAGAAGGTACAGGAATGCAGGCGGGATTTGCAGAAAAACAGAAAAATTGAGACCCAGAAGAATTTCCTTTTCTTTTCTTTTGCTTTGTTTATTTGTTGCTTTTGTTAGTTTTTTGTGGGGTTTTTTGGGCTATGTGACCATGTTCCAGAAAAGTTTCTTCCTGATGTTTCACCAGCATCTGTGGCTGGAATTTTCAGAGAATATTTGCCTGGAAAGGACTTGGGTATATATAATGTTGCTTTTGTTGTTTACAATTGTAAGTACAGGCTATCATGAACATCACATCTACCCCATGTTTTACCTTTGTTCCTGTTATGAAAATGTAGTAGCATGATAATTTGAATCCATTAGAATCACTAGCAGTCAGCATAAAAAAAAATCAATTTTTATAGTGTTCATAAGCATAAATGCTACAAACAAGAGAAACACAAAAAGCTGAGTTCTGTGAACTTGTAAGAGCCACTGTGCTTCCCATTTGTAGTCTGCTAACCAAGAAGCTTTTAACGTGCTCAGACCCTCTGGGCTTTTACTGCAATACGAGAGGGGATTCCCTGCCCCTGAAGTTCAAGGGCATGCAATGCTTATATTGTAATATAATGTTTTAATACATGAGCACGACCATCTATATGTTCCTATCCAACATGAAAGAGAATTCTCACAGTGCAATATTCTGAATATCTACTTAGACCTTCAGAGGTAAGACCTGTTGAGTGTGATGGGGCTTATTTCCATGTAACTCTGTAAAGGATTGCAGCATAATTTGCAAAATGTCCTCATAGGTTAGGATTTTAGAAGCTTAAATGCAGGAGGCTTTTTGAAAATTGTTTCCAAACAATAGGTATGAAGTTCTAAATCAGATGTATGCAAAGGGAATCCCTGGGGTTTCATACAAACACACAGAGAGATGATGTTTTTGTGGACCATGACATCTCTAGAATCTTCATACTGATCTTTTTCAGGCTAAGGGGTTTGACAGACCACTCCAAATGGGCAGCGGGACAGTGCCCCTTTCCTAACCAGTTCGGGGCTGCAGCAACCTTACACTGCAGCCCCAATCTGGCCTTTCAAGAGCACAAAAAGGAGCCACAAAAAGCAGTTTATGGCACAATTTTAATACATGGGACTGTTGGCATTATACTTCTTAGATGAATGATATAAAGCATCTCTTGCATTGTGTTCTACATTGCAGGATTGAAGGCTGAGATAACCATTTTTCCCGACATCCAACCTCCATTTAAAAAGCTCTCCTTTTCCCGGCGCACAGATTTCACAATGTCAGAGTAGGCAGGAGTATGTAGATATTGTATGCCTGATCCACCCACTTCCCTCAAGCTGAAGTACAGCAGGGGAGAGGGGGCAGAATGAAGCTTCCCAAGCATTTTAAATGTCAGCCAGAAATAACAAGAGTGACAAATGCCTACAAGAAAATGATGCTGCTTATTTTCTTCCAGCTCTGTTTTCTCTCAGATAAGTGCTTGGTTATTGTTCATGTTTTTCTTCTGTGAAATGTGTGCAAACATTTATATGGCACTTACTTAGCCATATAAAGAAAAGTTTTGTGATGGCTGATCGTGTCCAACTATCACTCAGTTGTTAAACTGAGTGGTCTCCTAATCAACAGATTAGAATCAAGCTGAATAACTAAGATCTTTCCCTGTCATAATGAGTTTCTGTCATGCAGTTCCCATCTGTGAAATATCAGAACTGGAGAAAATTAAGGAGAAAGAAATGTGTCAGCTGGAAACATGGGTTAGTTGCAGAATATCAAATCTGAGGAATTCCCTGGTGGGCACTGTGCTGCACCTTCAAAATTATATGAAACTTATAGGCTGCTTTGTTGGTTTAAACGAGGAGCTCAAAGCTCTCTCTCTCTCTCTCTCTCTGTGTGTGTGTGTGTGTGTGTGTGTATTCATTCCTTTTCTGTAAACCAGACTGCTCCCTTTAACACATTTATTGGAATATGCTCTATTGCACATGCTTGAGCAGTGTGACTCAGTGTGGGAGACACTCCTGCTTGTTAGGTGTGAGATTCCTGCCTGAATCCTTGAGATGCCATTCAAGACGCTGAAGTCCAGATAATAGGTGCCTGTGGCCTTCCAGGTGTTTCTGGACTCTAGTTTCTGTGTTGTTCAATCACTTGCCTCTTGCTAGGAGCTGATGGGATCTGGGAGCCAACATCATCTACAGGTTCCCCACCTTAGGCTAAAGCTTCAGCTGGTTCTTCAACACATTGCTGAATCATGGTTGGAATCCAGAAAAACTGATGTGCTAAAATGTGTTGTGGTCAGTGCCTTTCATAGGCACCAGATGCAGCAACACCTTACAAATCAGACAACCATTCCATCACAAATAAGAATGGACAAGAAATATTCACATCTAAACTAATGTTATCCATCCACAGCTGAAGTGTCCCCTCAAGTGAAAGGCTTTCTGCCTTCAGGGGGAAAGAGAGAGAAATAGAAGAATCATTCTTTCATATCATCATGCAATGTTCTAGTTTTCTCAGTCCAGCAAGACCCCAGATTGGTTTATAAAAACTTTGGTGAATCTGCACTGCTCTCATCCAAGCAACAGACATCCATTTAAGTTTATGTACATACATATTGTTTTTCTTTGGGTGCACTATGCTTGTAGTTACAGATAACGCTTGGAGATAGCAACAGCCTTAACAGCTATGTTTGCTTAGGAATTTATTACTCACATACATTCATTTGGTTTCTGTGCTTAGTTCCATGGCTACTATATGTCACAGCAGGGGGAACAAAAGTCTATGCATTGATCTGCAAAAGTGCATTAACATTAGAATTGCTCAAGCACCCGTAAGGAGGAATTTCCCCCACCATCATCACCACTGCCTGAAAATGGTTCCAAAATGCAAATTCCGATACCTTTTTATACATAAATATTTTAGAGTAGGAATCGTTTTCAGAGTCCCACGTCTTTGATCTTATTTGTATGGGCTGGTTTTTGCATGCATATGCCAGCATGGTGTCAAAAATGTTCTTATCAAGTGAGTCTGAAAGATTAATTTTTGTCAAATGGGTAAGCTTTTACAATTCCACTGTTAACTTTTCCCTGAAGAAAGATTTACCTTCATTTTAAGAGACATGAATATTTAAATTTGATTCAAACATTTGAGCTTCCAAGTCTCTCCTTCCCTGAATTTGTCACTCTCCTCAACCGTTGCCTAGATCTGCATACTTTAAATGTAAGATATAGTGAAGTAGTACCAGTGGGCGCATGAGTTTATTTTATTACATTTTTAATCTCACCCATCTTTTGAATGTTCAGGGCATTGAGCACAGTTCATCACTGCCCAACCAATTCTTTGTAACAACCCCAACAGGAAGATTAGGCTGAAAGATAATGAACAGCCCGAAGTCATCATGTATTGTAGCTCTAGATCTGATTTTATCACCATGTATTGTAGCTGTAGATCAGATTTTATAACCAGATCTCCTCAGTTATAGTTCAGTATTCTACTCACTATATAACACTACCCCAGGTATCCCTGTTTCTAGCTAAAGCTTGGCCACATGGCCAGAAATAAGCATGCAAATGCATGTCATTAAAGAAAAAGGTAAACTTAAAACTTCATCACACACTATTTTCAAACCATCATAAAAGTTCAATTATAGCACCTTTGGTGATTGATACCATTTGCACAACAACATCTCCCTCTCATAGCTGCCTTGTCGCCCAATCATGGTTAGTCCACACATTACCATTGATGGAGAAAACCCATCAATAAGCTCTCAATCATTCTGGTATAATGCCAGTCCACAGTTACTGTAAATTATCCTGTGGCAGTTCTAGGACTTCACAATCATGTGTCCTCAGTGTCTCCTCCCCCCCCCCACTTCCCTTTGCTATTCCAGAACAGCTGTGTTTTGCTTGTTTGTTTTACATTGTTTTATTTCCATTTTTATTTTTATGTCTTGTTAAACTGCATTAGTGCAACTCTGAAAGTGCATTTAAAACATACGTTCAACGAAAGGAACATTGGGCAAGGGCAAGGAGGCAGGGTAAGGATGAGGGTGGAAGAGAGTGTTTGGAACCAGCAACAGCCTGGTTGCGCTAAAGAAAGGATGTGTGATATGGAGTGCTACCAATCTGATATGCATACACTTCACTTCATTAATACAATCACAATGTGAACAGGGGGGATGTGATAAAGTCCATAGAAACCTGGAATTATAGAGCTAGAAAATATATCAAGGGGCATCTAGTCCAACCCTCTGCCAGTTCAGAAATCTACAGCTAAATCTTCCCTGAGAGGTGACCTTCCAAGTTTTGTTTAAAAAACTTCAGTGAAAATAGTGTGCCACTGTCTAAGATAGTCTTTGTCAGTGTCAAATAACTCTTACCATTAGGAAGTTATTCCTATACTTTAGCTGGATCTTGTTTCTTGTCATTTAAATCTCTTGGTTTGGGTCCATCTTCTACTGTGACAGCCATTTAGATATTTAATGGCAATCCTACCACCATTCAAGCCTTCTTTTTTTCCAGGCTATATATACTGAATAGCTTTATCTGTTATTCATAGTACTCAGATTCCAGAATTTTAACCACATTGGTCATAATAATAATAATAATAAAAGTTTATTTCTATCCCCCTTTTCCAATTCAGATCAAAGCGGCGTACAAATCCAGATAAAATTACAATAATCAATAAAACAGATAAAACAAGATATAAAACAGCATATAAAACTAATACTCGAGTAGCTGAGTAGAAGAATCCAGAAAAACATAGCCAGAGTCATTACCAAATAGAGGGGGGAAACCAAAGTCACATTTCATGGGGGGAAAGCTTGGGAAAAGAAGAAGGTCTTGAGATTCTTCTTAAACAAGTCCAAAGATGTGGTGGAGTGGAGCTCATCAGGGAGATTATTCCATATTCTCGGGGCCAAGATTGCGAGGTCCTCACATAATGTGCAGTTGGGACCTCCAGCAAGTTTTTCCCTGCAGACCTGAGTGTGCGGGGTGGATTATATGGGGAGAGGCGGTCCTCCAAGTACCCTGAGCCCAAGCCATTTAGGGCTTTATAGGTAATAACCAACACCTTGTATTGTGCCCGGTAGCAAATAGGCAGTCAATGGAGATCTTTCAAAATAGGTGTTATATGGTCTGACCTGGAACCACCAGCGACCAATCTCACTGCCATGTTTTGCACTATCTGCAGCTTCTGGGTTTGGTACAAGGGTTGCCCCATGTAGAGCGCATTACAGAAATCCAATCGAAAGGTTACCAGAGCGTGTACTACAGTTTCAAGGTCCCTTCGATCCACATAGGGTCGCAGCTGGCGTATCAGCCGAAGCTGATAACAAGCGCTTCTGACCATCGCATCCAGTTGAGATGTCAATTGGAGCGATGAGTCCAGAAGCACCCCCAGACTGCGAACTGAGTCCTTCAGGGGGAGCGTGACCCCATTCAGGACAGTTGGACAAATTCCACTACCCGGGCCCGATGAACCTATCACCAGTACTTCCGTTTTCTCTGGATTCAGGCTGAGTTTGTTTTCCCTCATCTAGCCCATTACCAACTCCAAGCAGGCATTTAGAGGAGAGATGCCATCCCTAGTCACTGCATCAGTCAGAGACACAGAGAAGTATATTTGGGTGTCACCAGCGTACTGTTTAAAAGTCTTTCATGAAGAAAAGTTCACCATCTTCTAGGATACTCTATCCTATTGTCAAACAGATTTTACTATCCAAAAGGACTTCCTCTTGCTTAGTTGGAGCTCCTTTCACAGTTGGAGCATCAAGAGGAATATTGCTTATGTGTCACTACGTAACACACAAAAGAAGAAAGGAAAAAATAGCTTGTACATGTGGCAGATACTCAAAGAAGGGGGGGATTCAATCTAATGTGGGTTCACATGCTCCAAGATTTCACAGATGAAACCCAAGACATATGTTGTCAAGCAAAGTCAGAATGGGGTCAAAATTGCAAAAAATTATTAATGAGGAAAAGATAGAAGAGGGTGTGGTGCAACAGTTTCTTTTTGCCTAAATCTATTAGGAAGGACACCATTCTGCTCCCTCTTCTCCTCTCCTCCCTGCTGAGTCAACTGAGTGCAAACTATTTTTGCTCTTTGCGTTCAGTTTGCAGGAATAGAACTAAGGACAATGGAGGAAAGTAGGAGGAGAGAGAAATTGGTACATTTTAAAAGCAGTGGGGTGGGGGGAAATGGGATGGCGGGATTAATGTTGCCTATCCCTACCACATCAGGACAGTTGGAGGATATGGAGGTCATAGATTTGTGACAATTCCAGCCAGGACGTGAATGACTTGGTTAAAATGGCGGAGGGAGCCTGAACAGTCTGTCATGAAGACTGTGTGGATTTAATTCAGGACCCTTTGTCACTTCCCCAAATAATTTCCAGAGCTTGTTAAAGTAATTTTTAAGATTTTCCAGAATCTGGCTGGGAATTCTCATCATCTTAAACTTTACTGTATGTAGCCCAAGCCCTTCACAATATATGGAATAAAGCATTAACAGCACTAAAAATAAATTAAATAGTTTATTTTAAAATACCAGACATAACTGGGTATTCTGGAAACTGTAATCCAATAAATTACTTTAACAAACTGTGGTATTTTGCACCCTACCCTTTACGTGTTTTACTTACGTAACTTGCCTGCTGTTCAGTTAACAGAAATATTGTTCCAGTGGGATGGAGTCAAAGACTCACCCTACAGCCTTAAAGTCATTGATTTCAGCACTGGCTTGAAACTGAAATGGCTCTCCCCATGCCTTCCTTACACACACACACACACACACACACACACACACACACACACACGTCTTGTTTTGTTTTTGTCATCACAAACAACTGATCCATCCCCCTCATACAATAGTTCACTGATTTTGAAGGAATTTTTATTTGTGTAAAAAAAAGCATAACGAATCTACATTTTCTATTGCTGATCAAAAACATGTCAGTAGATGGCAGCTCAAGAGTGTATAGTTTTTTGTTTATAGACTTTCAGAGGGAGCCTTTGCAAACTGACACTGCTGTTATGTTGCTGGAAAAGGGTTTGCTTCCATGTAACCCTGTGCTATGCTCTTAACACCATTTCTCCCTAGCCTCAACATGGTACCAAAACACTGCCAGTTGTGTAGAGAAAATGATTGTGTCTTCTCCACAGAATTCCTAAAGATGCTGGTTTCCAATAAGGCAAAGTTACTGCAAACAGTAGGTTTCAAACAAAGCTGAAGATGGAGGTGGAGGCAAGTCAGAGCTGGGCATATTTCTGGTATGCGTGAAAAATTAATTGCAAATGTAATGGCAAATGAACTCTACATAAGGATCTCACATCTCCCACCATATCCTGTGAATGTATGGGCCTTCCAGTCCGCTGTTGACTTATGGCAATCCCATAAGTCAATATAAATTCCATTAAGTTTCCTTAGGCAAGTAGTGGTAGGGTGGTTTTGCCATTTCCTTCCCCTGAAAAATAAAATATAGCACCTGGTATTCATTGGTTGTCTGCCATCCAAGTACCAACCAGGATTGACCCTGCTTAGCTTGCAAGATGAGATGGGATCTAGTGTCTTTATGATATTTAAGTTATCTCACCCCATTCTAGACAGAATGGATGCTGTTACTTCTTACAGAATTTGCAGAGCTATGCACAAATGGTCTTTCAAAATTTGTTCATTATCTGAACAATGATGTAGGGCAATGAAATTTGCTGGTGAAATGTCAGGAATAAACTCTTCCAGAACATGGCCTCATAGCCCAAAAAACCCACAAAAACAGTGAGAAAATTACTCAGAAAAAATTTTTATGCCATACTTCACTGAACACATTTGATACCATTTGTTTTCAAATGATAAGCAGTGTCAGAAATAAGTGATACATGGGTGGGAGGCCACAGCAGAATCTGTACTGCAGAAATAATCCAGTTTGACATAGTTCTTCCATGGTTCAATGCTATGGAATCCTGGGATTTGTAGTTTTGTGAGATATTTAGTCTTCTCTGCCATAGAGCTCTGGTGCCATGACAAACTACAAATCCAAGGGTTCCTTTGTATTAGGCCAGGACAGTTAAAGCAATGTGAAACTGCATTATTTCTACAGTGTGGGTGCAGCACATTAGGGTATTCCAGGGATCTGTAGGTCAGGCTAGGAAAGACTTCTTCTTGAATCCTTGAAACTCCATTGCTGGCAGTCAGAGGTGGGAATATTGGGCAAGATGGACCTCTGATCTGGCTCCCGTATGAGGCAGCTTCCTGTGCTCCTGCATCTTCTGAAAAAAATCAGTTCAGCCTTACAAGTACTGGTTATCTGTTAAAGGAGAGGATTCCTTGCCCCCATGCAGATAATCAGTGCTGATAAGTCCATTCATTTGCCTGGAGGAAATCACATGCATTCCACATTCTGGTGCAACATATGTGTTATTCCCCTTTCCTTCTTCAGCAGCCTCATCAAAGAGGTCAGGGTAAATACAGAAGACAACTCAAGTACAGGAACCCATTTCAGTTGATGGATCATCCTTGCTGGGTCAGTGATAGGATTATTCCCCTGTATAAATTGAATTTTCCTCCTTGGATTTCCAGTTCTCTGCCCTAAGTCAATTTGCTAGTGATACCTGCAACTCCTCCAAAATGAGAACTAGTGGGTATATATGGGCTGTTTTTCTGGATCATTAACAAATTAAGAGGACATACGGTTCCCTACCCTCATTAAAAGTGTGTTATTAATCAAAACAGCTGGCAATCAGTCCCTTGTGAGATTTTGAAGGTGGTCTAATTTGATATTCATGCCTGCATATTCTTAGCTGTGCTACAGTCTATGGAAAGGCCATTGCTGAGGTTTAATGTGAGGAAAACAAGCATTGTCACCTGCCCTGAAGGAAGCTGTACAAGGAGATTTAGCCAAGCATAGACTTCAATGGTGGTCAGTGGCTTTTATATTAAGGATGAGGTGATTCTATCTTAGAAAATATTGGAGGCACTGAAACTATTTGGGTGATAGGGAGTAGCACCTAGGATAGTTCCTTTAAAATCTGGAATAAAATCCAGAGTGGATTCCCCTTACTCTTAATATGATGGCCACCAAATGTTTGCCTCTGTTTTTCTAATCATTTTTTGCTCCTGCATCCTCCAGTCCTATCTGTTTTGCCCTCTCATGCTGTTTCCTAGTCCTGCCCCTGGCTTCATCCTCTCTTGTTAATTACACAGCAGTCCAGACTACTTATTCTCATCTCTTGCTTATTCTGACACTGTACATAGCCTAGCCCTAACAATGACTTCAAGAGACAAAAAGGCATCAGTTTTGAGTTGACTCTGGGGATTATCACATTGCTGAAAAACTGCTGCTGAATTGAAGCTTCATTCGCACTGTACCCTGGTGTTATTTCACAGCTTTTCTCCCCAAAACCACCATCTGGGTACAACCCAGCTTCAGTGCACATCTCTGAACTCACTTTGACAGTCATTTTTCAAAGTCTCCCAACATTGAAAAATGGCTGTCCAAGTGAGTTCAGAGATGCGCATTGAAGCTGGGTTGTACCCAGATGGCGGTTTTGGGGAGAAAAGCTGTGCAATAACACCAGGGTACAGTGTGAATGAAGCTTCAATCCAGCAGTGGTAAGATGCATTTTTCAGTGTTGCAATAATCGTCCCTGACTCTAGAGAGGTCTCAACCTGATCCTAACCAGATAATAATAATAATAAAATATTTATTTCTAGCCCGCCTTTCCTGTGATCAAGGCGGGTTACATACACGTGCCAATACAGCATAGCAATACAATATAAAACACAATAAAAACAACAAATACATTACATTAAAAATTGCAATAGCAATTACAAATTACAAATTACAAAATCTAGCTAGCTCGAGATACTTCAACACATACAGTAAGAGAGGGGAGGGCTACATCGGGGAAGGCTGCGGAAAAGCCTGTTGAAACAGGTAAGTTTTTAACTCCTTCTTGAACTGGTCAAGAGAGGTGGCCGAGTGGAGCTCACCGGGAAGTGAGTTACAGAGCTTTGGGGCCGAGATAGAGAAGACCCTCTGCGTTGTTATGGCATATTTTGAGTCTGGAACTCTAAAGAGTTGCTTCCTGGCTGATCTGAGAGCGCGGGGCGGATTATATGGAGAGAGATGGTCCTCCAAGTACCCTGGGCCCAAGCCATTTAGGGCTTTATAGGTAATAACCAACACTTTGTACTGGGCCCGGAAGTGGATAGGCAGCCAATGAAGATCTTTAAGTACTGGTGTTATATGGCTGGCCCTGGAAGCTCCAGTGACCAGTCTAGCTGCCATATTCTGGACCAATTGCAGCTTCCGAGTTTGGTACAAGGGTTGCTCCATGTAGAGAGCATTACAGAAATCCAAACGAGAGGTTACCAGAGCGTGTACCACTGTTTCAAGGTCCCCCCTGCCCAGGAAGGGTCGCAGCTGGCGTATCAACCGAAGTTGATAACAAGTGCTCCTGACCGTCGCATCCACCTGAGATGTAAGGTGGAGCGACGAGTCCAGAAGCACCCCCAAACTGTGAACAGTGTCCTTCAAGGGGAGCGTGACCCCGTTCAGGACAGATGGACAAACATCCAGTCCCGGGCCGGGGGAGCCTGTCACAAGTACTTCCGTTTTCTCTGGATTCAAACTGAGTCTGTTTTCCCTCATCCAACCCATTACCGAGTTCAGACAGGCATCTAGAGGAGAGATGCCATCCCTGGTCACTACATCAGTCAGAGACACAGAAACATATTTGAGTGTCATCAGCGTACTGATAACACCGCGCCCCGTGTCTCCGGATGATCTCTCCCAGCGGTTTCATGTAAATGTGAAATAGCATGGGAGACAGAATGGCTCCTTGAGGGACACCGGATGTCAGGGCCCTCTTATCGGAGCACACGTCTCCCAGCTGCACCATCTGGAATCTACCCGAGAGGTAGGAACGGAACCACTGGAGCGCAGTGCCCCCGATTCCCAACTCCCTCAGGCGTTCCAGAAGGATACCATGGTCAATGGTATCGAAAGCCGCTGAGATGTCCAAGAGCACCAACAGGGACACGCTACCCCTGTCGATGCCCAGACGAAGATCATCGACCAAGGCGACCATGGCAGTCTCAATTCCATAGCCCGCCTGAAACCCGGTTTGAAATGGGTCCAGATAATCAGTATCATCCAAGATCGATTGAAGCTGGATTGCAACTGCTCTCTCGATCACCTTCCCCAGAAAAGGCAATAGCGAGACAGGCCGATAATTGTTGTGCATCAGGGGGTCAAGGGAGGGCTTTTTGATCAGCGGTTTTACAATAGCCAATTTTAAGCTGGATGGAGATTGCCCATCCCTGAGTGATGTATTAATTATTCGGTGTAACATTGCTGTTACAACTGCTCCCCCCTGAGCCGCTAGCCACGAGGGACAGGGATCGAGAGAGCAAGTTCTCTTCCTAACACTTCTAAGGATCTTGTCCACATCCTCGGTATTTACAGACTCAAAATGATCCAGTACAATTGAGTCCATTGAAGCTCTGGAGACCTCTACTCTGATTTCTGACCCAATAATGGCATCGAGATCAGCTCTTATCCAAGAGGTTTTATCCGCGAAGAAGTTGTTAAACTTGTCACAGGCACAGCAGGCCTTGGATGGTTCCAAAATAGGGTTCAGGGAGAAGGGAAGCTGAGTGAGCTCCCTCACTACCCTGAACAGCTCTGCTGGACGCGACTCTGCAGACGCGATATGCGCAGCACAGAACGAGTTCTTTGCTGCGTCTATCGCCACTCCGTAGTCCTTCAAAAGAGAGGCTAGGAGTGCCTTTTTGGCTAAGTTATGGTGTCTCCGCCATTTGCGCTCTAGTCGTCGCAGGACCCGCTTCCTTGCCCGGAGATCTTCCGTATACCAGGGCTGTTTTATGGAAGCAGGCCTGAGAGGACGCTTGGGAGCGATACTGTGTATAGCCCTGGAGAGATCAGTGTCCCAGATGTTTGTCAGGGCATCAACAGAATTGCCGTCACATCCAACCATATACCCCTCTAGGGCTTCTTGGAACCTTTTGGGTTCCATCAGCCTTCGAGGGTGGACCATTCTAATAGGTCCGCCGCCCCCGGGAGGGATCTGGGTAGATGCCTTAATTTTAGCCTCTGCCAGATCTAAGAGGAATAACAAGATCATCATGGCAGACAGATAGATCTATAGTCCTGACATAATAGAAACAGAATGATAAACTCCTGCAGCAACTTTTTAAACTACTTCCTATTGCTCTTCCTCCCAAGCTGCCTGAATAATAATAATAATAATAATAATTATTATTATTATTATTATTATTATTATTATTATTATTATTTGTATCCCGCTCTTTCCCCAAAACTGAGACCTAGAGCAGCTCACAATATTAAAAGAAAAATTAAAAGCATATAAAAGTGATATATTAAAATAGAATCAAATAATGCAGTTTGACACTGTCATGACTCTGTCCTATGGAATCCTGGGATTTGTAATTTGTTGAACCAGAGCTCTCTGACAGAGAAGGTTAGATATCTCACCAAACTGCAAAACCCAGCACTCTATAATATTGAGCCATAGCAATTAAAACAGTGTCAAACTGTTTTAATACTGCAGTGTAGACACAGCCTAAGAGAACTACTCTGGTGATTCTGACTTAGGAAATATTGCAGGCATTGAAACTATTTGAGAGATAGTGAGCAACCAGGGCTTTCTGATTCTGGGAGCAGATATGTATTTGCATGGGAAAATTGCATGTTTGAACCAGATAGCCAAGACCAACAGTAATTCCCATGATTGCTGTAGTACTCCTCCTGGACATCACAGCTATGGAAAGTTGCCAGCCATATGACTTGCTTGCCTATGTGAAAGCATTTCCCTTTGTGGAGCATGCACAATAAAGGGTAGAGCTATTCACATAGATAGAAGAAATTTTTCTTAGTACTATACGCATAATAGACCCACCACCAATCTAGTGCAAATCACTATTGGAATACTTTTTGTCCCACACAATCCAGTGCATTGGCCTAAAGCCAAAATCACATGTCATTTCATGGTTGAAACATAATGCATAGAAACTGGTGGTGAGAGTGCTCAAATGAGAAACAACCCTTCCAGAAAGATCATGTTTGTTTGTTTTTTCCCCTCAGAGTTTATATACATTTCTGGATTGAGATGTATGTATGTATGGTTTTTTGGCTGATTATTTCTTTTGACTTAGAAATAATGGTTATTTAACAAAAACATGGTCTGTGAGCTAGGGATGTAAAAATGCTCACATACATACTTACTGAGAAACATGTGAAACTCTCCAGATAAAGGGGTGGGAAAAGAGACCAGCTGCTAAATTTTTGCACTTTGGAACTTCATGAGGAAAAAAATTTTTTGCATAAGAATACTAGGGTTGGCAGGCAGATAATTTTGCATGGGATGTCCCATTTGTTTGGGCTTAAAATCTGATCCCATATTGAGATGATTCAAGGATGTCCCAATTCAGTATCACTTGATCTGAATGAGAGTGGAAACCAGCCGCCTTCACAATTGGTTGACCTGCAGCATTTTGTATGTGCAGCACCCTGGACTGTTAGAAACCAATTGCTGGGGTTTGGGCTACTGAAATCTGAAATCTCATGAGAACATGGATAACCTACAAGAGGATTTCCTCTCATTAACCTTGAGGAGACCTGGCAACTGGAAGTACCAGCTCTATATTGCTATGTGAAAAAGCTGTTGAATGTAACTTTTCTGTACAGACTATGTGTTATTTGGAGAATAAAAATTACGTTATGTCCAAAATACACTCTCTAGAGTGCAAGAATACTGCTTTTTGGACAGAAAACATCTTCCCCACAGCCAAGTTTATTATATAAATACACTGCTCAAAGCAATTCAAATTGCACAAGAAAGTTGATTTCTGTACGAAAAACTTTTTCAGGGTGGAAGTAAACCTGGTTTTTATGCAAAAAGCTGGAATCAACAAAATACTAATTTTTATGCAGGAAACACCTTTTTTTCTCTATCCCCCCCCAAAAAAAAACATGTTTTTTCTGTACAAAATAAGTATATTTATTTTTCCATAATTCTTTTCCCATATTCTTTTGTATAGTTGCATAGAGCAAAATGATGGGATGCTTCTTGAAAACTGCATAGTGTTCTCACAGGAAATATCAGTGAAACTATTTGTTCTTCCATGGAGGAATAAAGTGAGGAATTGCATCCCTATTGTTACTAGAGTTTCCAAACTGAAAACTGAAGGGAGCTCCTAGATCTTTTATGGATGTGTAGGAGAGGGAATTTTAGCAAGTGTTGCTTGTTACCTGGCTGTGTGAAAAGCCACACCCCCTGAGATTCCATTTTCTACACAGCCATGCAGGAGCAGTCTCCAGTTTTCAGTGTGACAACACTAATGGTTAGCTGCTTAAAGCAAATGCTTTTGTTTTCTTGTGCTAGGTGTTTTGGTATTGAGGAATATTCTTCATTTTATATCTACAAGCACACCTGCAATGTGTTTTTTTCTTTAAAAAATCCTCCTCCTCCTCCAGCACCACCACCACCAACAACAACAACATATTTATTAAATAAATAATGACATCCACAATCACAAGCTGAGATTTGCAAGACAACACAGATACTACTGAGGAACAAGACTGAACACATTTCTATAAAAAGTCGAACATGACACTAGGAATCCCCTCCCCTCTCCTTTTGAAAACCTAGCAACCACATTTACCTTTACAGGTTTCTCTTTGCAAGATCAAGAGATAATTCCTCAAGGCAGGAGAGACAAAAGAGATCTGTTCCAACACAAAACAAAAAGCATTCATTTTATCCCCATTCCTATTTCATGAAACAGAGGCAAAGCCTTTAACCCATCTTGTGAGAAGAATACCAAGTTCTGTATTACTTGAGGTGGTATGACAAACAAAAAAAAAGTGTGGAATGAGAGGTAGTCAAAACTCCCTTTTTGTTATGATCACAGTTCACCTTCAGGTTTATTGGCAAGATCAAGAAGAGGGATTGTGTCAGAGGCTGAAACACCATTTTCCATGACATGTCTCCTCACTGCATCCACAGATGCCCCCCTCCACTGTTTCTTTTAAAATAGCTAAAATCAGGGATTATTTTATTTGTATGTGACAATCAAATTCTCACCACTGCATGCATATTTAAGCTCTAGGAAATGCAGATAGAATGTATTTGATAAGGATGGATAGTTTTGAAAGGCAGGGATGGGCAACTGTACCCCTCTAGATTTTTTTTAATTGCAGCTCCCATGATTTTTAACCATCAATTACACTGGTTATGGAAGTTGAAGCCCAACAACATCAGCAAATCCATGTGTTCCTCAGCACTGAGTACAGAGATGGACAGGCAATGGTGGAATGATGGATAGGTGCATTTTGAAAGTTGAAAGAATGACTGGGGGAGTCATTTGTACTGAACTATCATTCCAATTTATCCTACCTTTGCAGGATAACAATTTCTCTTACCCCTTGACTATGCTCTACAGGGGCGGAAATGGAAATTTTCACTCCTTTGAAAAATTTATGGATTTCTATTATTGTGTATCTTGTATTTCCCCCCCCCCCCACAAATTAGTGCTTCAAAGTGAGGTCAGGACTAGAATAAGTAAAGATTGATGGGATACAGACCGCCCAAAAAGGTCACCCCCCCTGATTTGCTCTGTGAGGGAGCCACAGCAGACAAACCACACGGCTCCGTCACAGAGCAAAAAGAACCCACAAAAAGCGAGTTCTTTCTGTGGCGTGTTTGTGATGCCACAAGGCGCCGATGGTGCACTTGCAGCATCATAAAGGCACCGAGACGTGCGGACGCTACGCGTCTGTCACTTCAAAATGGCGGCACCCGTATGTACAGGGCGCCGCCATTTTGACACCCTCGTCATGTGCGAGGGACGAGTTGCATCTGGAAGCACCGCCCCTCGCATGTAATGATGGCGCCCCGTAGGGCTTGTCTGTACAGCACCATTGATTCCTTTTTCATAAGCCTAAAAAACAGCTCTTGCTTCAGTTGCATTTGTAAATGTAAAGGCTATATTATTTAAATAAACATTTGCTGGCCAATAGCTTCTCTGTTTTCCACTTTAACACACATGTGACATTATCATTAGCACAAGAGAGATTGTAGGGCAATTTCAGTCTCGCTTGTGATAACATTTGAAGAATGTTTGTTCTTGAAGGGCTGCTTGTGCTCCAAAAGAGACAAAAATGTCTTGTTGGTGAATCAACCTTCTCTGAGATGAGTCAATGTAATCTTCATAATAAGTTAGAGATGTATCCAGGAGTAGCCATGTCAGCCATACAGCAAAATGCAATAACATCCAAAGTCCATAAAATAGCAGTATCTTTACTGGGCCAACTAATAATGAACCAAATACTTCAAGCAAGCTTTTGATGCTCCACTGGCTTTTTCATCAGGCAAACATGTTAAAAATCATATCGGAGAAGCAAAGCAAAATGATACTGTTAGAGTCACAGGCGTATATTTTGTCAAGATGTTTTTGTACTTGGCTTTTCAGAAACAGCCTGGATTTCAAGGGAAGTTACATTTTCTGCTGCTAATGGACTTGCAAGTTTATTGCTTGGATTTTATTATTTTTGTTTGGACACATGGCCTCTGCCTGTACTAATATTCCTCCAGACCACCATAGCTAACAACAATAAAAACAACATCTTGACAAAATGTAGACCTGTGACTCTAACACAATGGTTTTCTTCTATATGATTTTCAGCATCTTTGCCTGATGAAGAAGACTAAAGGTTTGTACGTGTGTGTGATGTATTTTGTACATCTTTGGTTGGTCCAATAAAGCTATCATTGTTTTGTGGATTTTGGATTTATTATTTATTAGAGTACTTATACCCCACCCTTCAGCCCTAAAGGCTATCAGAGTGGTTTATAATTATTATTTTTAATTAGACGATTCCCTGCCCTCAGGCTTATAATCTAAAAAGACATGACACAAAAGGGGAAGGGAATGGTGGTGGGGAAGGGGATCAGGTCCAGCAGTTCTTCTCTCTATCTGAGACCTGGACCAAGGCAGATGGACTGGAGCGAGGGCTCTTCTTCTTTGTTCAGGCCAGGCCTGATGCAACTGGCAGGCAACAGTCTCCCTCTGATGATGTAGGTGGCAAAAGGAGGGCTCTTCTTCTTAGTTCAGGCCAGGCCTGATGGAGCTGGCAGCCTCACTCTCCCTATGATTATGCTTCTCCCCGACCATTTGGGCTGGGGAGGAGATTTTGCTGGCCTCTCATTAGAGACCAGCATGTTAAAGGAAAACAGCATGCTCTGCTGGCTGTTGGGAGAGGAGGGGGCGGGGTTTAGCCTGCTTGAGGCTTCCCTGCCCAAACTCCTCTCACTTGGCTTCAAACGCTGGCCCACCCTCCCGCCTCGACATCAGTGTGAAAATTAATTTTGGTCGCCTCGGGGCCGGGTAGGAATTTTCTCCCCTTTCCAAGGGTTTTTCGCCTACCCCACACTGTTGGTTGAGGACTTTGACAATTGGCATGGGTGTGGTCATAAATAGGTTCCACGCATAGGCGGGGGGAGATAGACGTTTTGGTGAACACCTCGGCACCCTCCTAAAGGGTGAAGCTAGGTCTCTGGAAATCACGTTTAGGTCTTGCGAGTAAACGTGAAGGGAAAGAGACTTGCCTTGGGGCTGGCTTGAGATTTAAACCCTCACTTAAGTCTGGCGAGTTAAGTGGGGGAGTCTTGGGTTGGCCTTCCGGATGCCGGCCGGGGAGCAACCCAAAGTATGGATTGCCCTTGGGGCACAGGTGTTTTTGCCCTTTAGAAGCTGGGGAATTGGTCTTGGAGCAGACCATCTGCCAGCTGTTCCTACACAAGGTTCTCCCCCCTGGTTTTTTGCAGTTCTCGAAGAAATAAGTTTAAATAAGTTGAGTTAAATAAAGTTGCCCATTTTATAACCCAGTTCTCTTGTGTCTGGTCTCATTATTAATGAGTTGGTCAGCAATGTAGATGGCAAAGGGAGGGCTAATCCACTTGGATGTTGTATTTTGGATGGGTTTTGAAAGAAGGAGGGTATGAGACTACTAGATCAAGGCAGAGCATTCTAGAAGGGAGACATAGCCTGTGGAGTGGAGGGTGGAGGGAATAAAAATGACTACTACCAATGTAGAAGTCAACTACTACTATTGTAGTGGTGAAATTTTTCCTGTTATAATAGAAAGCTATAGAAAGATGGAGTCACTTGGGTTAAGAGAAAATTAATTTTTAAAATGAGGCTTGAAAACTAGAAAACTGGAGCAAAGAATGGGGAGGGCATCTTGACCTGTAGGAAGTTTGCACCAGCAAAATAGACATAATATACACAATTTAAGATAAGGAGACATTGTTGATGTAAAAGGGAAGGTTACTAAAAGACTGCTGAATTCCTGAGGGAGGAGTAATGGGTGGAAACTATAGTTTTAATATATGCATGTATCTCTGTCCTGATTGTAAGAATTCTGTATGTTTAAATTGTAATTGGCCAATGAAAAGTGATGAAAACCTTTCTTTGTGTAATTGACTATAAGATTAGGCCATCTTGTCTTGTTCGGGGCCTCAGATTTTGGAACTTTGAATTCCACTGAGTTCAAGTTTCCTTTGTCGCCAAATTGGAAATAAACTTATGGATTTTCAATTTACTAGGTCCTCTTGTCAATCTTTTGTTCTGCCAGGCCTAGAACTTTAAGTTTCCTGAAATTTCTGTTACACTATGTAGTTCACTGTGTAGAAAACTACATACTACTGCATACATTCATACACACACACAATGCAGTAGTCAACCTAAACAACGAGGAAACTGAAATAGTTAAACATTGACTGTACCTTGGGTCAAACATTGATCAAAATGGAGACTGCAGTCAAGAATTAAGAAAACTAGGAATAGAAAGGGCAAAAATTAAAGAACTAGACAAGATCCTAAAGTGGAAAGACATACAAATGAGCACTAAAGTTAGAATCATCCAAGCCATTATATTGCCCATGTGAAAGCTGGGCAGTGAAGATAGCCAACATAAAATCAACTCCTTTAAGATGTGGTGCTGGAGAAGTTCTGAGGATACTGTGGACAGCCAAAAAGACAAACAAATGTGTCCTAGGTCAGAAGCATAGAGCACCAAATTTTATTGCATTCCAAACTATTAAAATTATCCAAAAATATTGCATTCCAAAATATTAAAATTACCCAGTGCTTTTAAATAATAAAAATACATACATAAATATATAGTTACATTTTATTTCTGTTTTAGTACACTTGCAAAGTAATCTACAGTATGTCAACACAGAAATACGTTGTGCTCTGTGATCAAGCCAGAACTCTCCCTAGAAGCCAAAATGACTTAGGCCATCATATTTTGGGCACATCATGAGACAACATGACTCATTAGAAAACACAATAATGCTAGAAAATGTAGAGGATAGTAGAAAGAGAGGAACACTGCACATCACATGGATAGACTCAACCTGGGAGGTCATGGATCTGAATCTACAAGACCTGAGCGAGCAGTCGAAGACAGGAGGTCTTGGAGATGTGTCATCCACGAGGTTGCCATGAGTCAAGGTCGACTGAAGGGCAGTTAACAACAACAACCAATGTAATAAGAGAGAGCAGGTTTTTGTTCTTTTCTGTAGAGAACCATGTAAATGGCTAATATAAATAACCTGGGAAGAGTATTGATAGCCCTTTGTGAGGTGATAAAGCAGATAGCATTCCTTAGGTGCCAAAGAAGTGACAACTAGCACAACCAACCTTTTGTTTTTATGGATCCAAATGTGCTTACACCAGCCTTGTGATTACTTAGCACTTCCCAGGTCAAATGCCTGTTTGAAAAAACTTTTGAGGACATGGTGAATGACTTTGGATATGTAGCATTATCAGGAATAATTCAGTGGACCCAAATGGGAATGATTTGCTTATAACATTGTCAAATGTTTCTCCTTGCATTTTAATTTTAATCTAGTTTTTAGACCTTTTATGATACAAAGCTGAACCAGACTATGGTCTCTGCAGGGAAAAATATGAGCATGTTTTTTTACCTGAAATTGAAACAATTACAGTAAAAGTTCTAGCATTCATTGGGGTCTCTGAGTCCCAGAGCACATAGAAATTATTACAAGGTGCTTCAAAGCATTTCCCCCCAACATCTATTTTTAGTTAATTGCTTCCTATGTACTGCTGCTCTGTGGAAAGCCTGTAAATGTTTCCCAAATAGGAAGATGTTATTTATCCTTTAGGCATTAAAGATCCTAATTACTCTCCAACTATCTTCTTTCACAAAGCATTATATTTATGCCACTTTCTCTTAAATGATCAAACATTTATTGCTTAACAGTTTGCTAAATGGAAGGTCAGCAAAGTTCTGATGAAAGCTCCCCATGGAATAATAAATTAGTAGCAACCACAACAACAAAATAGTTTTGGGGAGTTGCATCATAGTGTAAATCAAATGTATATGCCAGAAGCATAGTGTACCAGATTTTATTGCACTCCAAATATTAAAATTATCCAGTGCTTTTAAATAATATAAATACCACAATTACATTTTGTTTTTTCTTTAGTACACGTACAAAGTAATCTATGGCACATCTACACAGAAATAAGTCCCATTGTGTTCAGTGAGGTTGATTCCCAATTAAATGGGCCTGAGATTGTGCAGTTCTTCATCAACATGCAATTGAAAGTTTGAAGGTGTAAATTGGCATAATATTCTTACATTGTTAATTGAATTCACCATGCTTGCTCTTACTTCAAAAGATCCACCCCCCTGGACTCTTTTTCAAAAAGATATCTTTATTAAAAAGCTGAGTTTTGTGTGTCTGAATGGGGAAGCAAATATATAGAAGAAACAAAAGTGAAGTATAAAGACCAATTTAGAAATGGCAGGTGCTGGAATGCAAAAATTAATACAAAAAGTATTAATTGCATGAGACAAATAAGATTACATTATGACTTGATTTCTGCAGAATATTTTGCTTCAAAGAGATTACCAATTACAGATAAATACACTACATAAGGGTTAGCCCAGTGTGATGTAGTGGCTGAGTGTTGGACAATGACTCTGGAGATCAGGGTTCAAATTCCAGCTCAGCCATGGAAACCTACTGGGTGACCTTGGGCAAGTCAGATTCTCTCTTCCTTGGAGGATGGCAATGACAATCCCTCCCCAAAGAAGTTTGCCAAGAAAACCCTGTGCCTTGGGGTTGCCATAAATTGGAAGTGACTTTAAGGTACACAACAACAACAACAACAACAACAACAAGGGCTAGCCCTACCATTTGGGAGAGTGAGACAATCATTTTAGGCATATGCTTTAGCTATCATGAAAGCACAACAAATTACCAAATTTTATTCATACCATCAGAGAGTTGGGGAAAAAGGGAGCTGGGTGCAGTTTCTTTCTTTCTTTAAGTCACCGTTTTGTTGCCCTGGATCATTCCATAGTAATTTCCATAGCTGCTGCCACTGCTGCCTCACCAGCCAAGCAGGTCCCTGTAAGAGCCTGGTCATCACTGTTGCTTCGGCTGAGGTCAGAATGAGGTGCCACACCATATGATCAACAAGAAGGGTTGCTCTACCCCCTCCTCGTTGATGATACAGACACCCCATTCTGATCTCATCAGAAATGACAGTAACAGTGAGGCTCTTGTACAGAGTTGCTTGGTTGGTGATGCTGCAGCAATGGCAGGATCAAGGAGAATTGACCAGTGGGATGATGCAGTTGGTTTGTGGAGATGGGTGGATAGCTGAGTCACTCTGGATTCAGCCAGATCCAGCTGTCTGCACTATCAACACATCTGGGTTTCCTGGAAATTCCAAGTGTAAACAGCATTTTTTTGTTAGACTGGATTAACAGTTTAGAGAAGTGGATATGCTGCATGCATCGTGAGGACTCATTGCCCCAGATATGGTGTGAGTCTGGGGCTTGTGGTTAGTGTAGACAATCCCTTTGAGTCTCTCTACCATTGCATGTCCCATAATGTAGTTCCTTGTTTCTTGACACCTCTGAAAGCCATATTTGCCCCCCACACACACACACACACCATATTTATGTTAGATTTCTTCTTCTTCTTCTTCTTCTTCTTCTTCTTCTTCTTCTTCTTCTTATTATTATTATTATTATTATTATTATGCTTTATTTATATAGCGCTGTAGATTTTCTAAACATGTATGCACAAAAAGTCAAAATAACCAATCAATTTTCAACATTTTTAACCAAGCAATTTTCAACATTTTATTTGGGATTCCTTTAGCTTTCACAGTATGATGCCACCTACTTCTGTGTTTCTTTCTGGGAAGGATACTGCAAAGTTGTAATGGGGAATATAGTGTTGCCTTCAGTGTTGTGTGAAACCACACTGATAGAGGCACTTTCAGCAGATTGCCAAATACCAATTGCTTAGCAACACTAAGGGGCCCTTGTGTGGAATTCATGACTGAGACAAAGACGAATGTCACCAACATTTAGTACATGATTTTTTTTAAAAAAAATGTTCAGAACATTAAGGTAAGAGGAGTGGCTCCCATGGAAATCTCAAATACAACCTCAGGGTGCCTTAATAACCATGCTAAGTACATCACTAAGCAAAGTCTTTTCTAAAGTGGAAATTTCCATCTTTAAAAGTAATCATAGCTCACACCAGAAGTGGGCAGGAGTATGTGCAATCTACATACTGTGGAGAATAATCATGTTTTTTCTGCACCATGGGAATTTCACATATAAGATTAGTGGTACAAAGTAAGGGTTCTGTACAGATTACAGCTATATGGAGCCCTTTGAATACCTTTCAGCATACAACCCCTGTTTCAGAGTAACTGCCACTCTTAAATCAACCAGTCCTATTGAGAGTGAAGCACTCTCCTTCCTGATTCTCTCTTGGGGAAAAAACCTCTAACTTGATGCTAACTTCAGAGCTATTCAACAGTGGAAGATGCTGCCTCGGGGTCTGGTGGAGTCTCCTTCTTTAGAGGTTTTGAAACAGAGGCTGAATGGCCAAAGGTTGGGTGTGCTTTGATTGCATATTCCTGCATGGATGGCCCTTGGGTTCTCTTCCAGCTCTATGATTCTTGATTCCCAAGATCAGCTGTCAAACCTTCCAAATAATATTGTTATAGACCTCATACAACTTAAAGTGTCCACGTGGGTCAAAAGATGTAAACATCTAAGCAGGAATATTTATGATGTAAAGGAAGACTGACTCTAACCCTGTGCTGAAGTTATGCTGGGCACTCAGAGCTGGGTGCCATGAAAAGGTGGGAAATTGTTATGTATTTATTTATTTATTTATTTATTGGTAATAGTTTGACTTTCAGTTATTGCATTATGACTATGGTGAAGAGGGAAAGGTGCTTTCTACATATGTGTTTTTCTACCTCTAGTGCCCAAACAATTTAGTAATTATGGATAGAAAACCCTGTATGGGATTTACATGTGTCTACTATAGTTATGGAGCTCTACAGTAAATCCTGGCTCACTCCCCTGGCATCCTCACTTACTGGGAAATGGCCACTGTGTTTGATAGGGGGTCTATTTCCCTGTCATTTGGGAAGCAGATAACTGATGTTCCCACCCACTCCCATGAGAAATCTCTGGTACAATAGGCAGAAGTAGGATGCCATCACAGTTCTCTCTTGTGCTGGAGATCCTTTGCATGAGGGAGGGTGGGACCATCAGCCAGCTGCTTCCCAATCAACAGGGCAACATATCTCTGTTGATTTCAGTGTCTGCTACCCAATAAGTGGGGATTGAGGGACTATATTCCTCCTGCATTAACTTCTACACTAAACCTGTGGACTAACACCATTGCAGGGTCATTGATAGGTTCCCCCTATCAATGAAAAGTGACACCCTAACTATGATTTGGAATACAGCAGCTATGATTTGAAGGTGGTGGCATGTGCTAGGTATCAACAAAACCTCTTTTTTCTAGCTGTAATCACAGTTTAATGCCATTTGTAGTAATCCCCTTAGAGAGGCATATAGACAATACACATATCAGAAGCACTTAGCCACAAATAGTTAAACTGAATATCACATACAGTGAAGATAGAAAGTTTGTTAACTGTAACAGTAAAACTATAGAAATTCCATAGTTTTGCCATGATAGCCTTATTATTATTATTATTATTATTATTATTATTATTATTATTATTATTATTAACCTTTATTTATGAAGCGCTGTAAATTTACACAGCACTGTACATACAATCTTTTTGATTAGAGGGTTCTCTGCCCTCGGGCTTATAATCTAAAAAGACATGACACAAAAGGAGAAGGGAGAGGTGGAGGGAAAGGGTAAGAGGTCCAGCAGCTCCTCTCTACCTCCGAGGCCTGGACCTTCATAAATCAAAAGCATTTCTAAATATTGTAAGAGGTTTATAATAAATAAATAAATATTATAAATAATTAATAATTAATAATTAAATACTTGAAGGGATGTCATATTGAGGAGGGAGCTAACTTGTTTTCTGCTGCTCCAGAGACTAGGATCTGGAGCAATGGACACAAGGTACAGGAAAAGAGATTCCACCTCAACATTAGGAGGAACTTCCTGACAGTAAGGGCTGTTTGACAGTGAAACACACTCCCTCAGAGAGTGGTGGGGTCTCCTTCCTTGGAGGTCTTTAAGCAGAGGCTGGATGGCCATCTGTCACGGATGCTTTGATTTAGATTTCCTGCATGGCAGGGGGTTGCACTGGATGGCCCTTGCAGTCTCTTCCAATTCTATGATTCTATGATTCTATACACAATTCCATACCTTGCAAAATAATATGATGTATAAATTAGACAAATAATGAATCCTCATGAATCAGGGTAGGTACAAATTAAATAAACCACTGGGTTCATCAGTTCCGATAAAGGGAATAAAAATCAGGTACTTATGTAATTAGACAGATCTGTAGATCTACTTGTAGATATGAGTTTGGGAGCCTTCATCCTGTAGAAGGATAGTAATGTAGCAAAAGCAAGTACAGTTCTAGACCGCTTATCAATGCACTTAAGCATTCCCTAAGCAGTTTTCAGTGTGTAAGGTAATTGCCTTCTATAAGGTGGGTACTCATTTCAGCAACCTTGGAAGGATGCCAGGCTGAGTCAACCCTGGAGACCCCATCTAAAATTCATCATTTAAAATTCACAATTTAAAAAGCATATGGATAAGTCTGCTGGACGAGACTAATCTTTAATACTCTTTCAAATTCAGACTTTGTATTCAAGTGTTGAATCTCTTCTGGCAGGTCATTCCACAGTCTAGGAGCGACTGAAGAAAAAGTCCTCTGGCTGACAAATAAAGTTCTGCAAGATAGAGTAAGTCAAAATTCCATGAAACCAATGTGAAAGCCTGTTCAATAATTACATTTACCTACATCATTGTTACTGAATGGGATGGCATAAGGCACAGAAACTAAAGGTTCACATGATTTTCACACATGGATAATTGTTGAATCAGCACTGGTTAAATATTGAAAATGCACAAATTTTGAGGTGCTGTTGGGTCAAACTGGTTAGTTGTTGATCTTTATATAGGATCACTATGTGGGAAAGACTAACATCTAGTGACATTTTAAGTTCAAAATACATGATACATGTTCTTCACAGTGTCATGTAGCTTACTACTTGTAGAAACAAAATACTGGACTAGATAGACAACTGGCTGAATTTAGCGGGGTTCTTCTTATAGTCTTCATATGGAGATTAGAGAAAACGGGGGGGGGGGTAATACAGGTACAGCTTGACATGGTATATCATAGGTTCATACAGATATGTGTCCTATATCACTGTGGATTTCATTTATCCAGTTGCAGCCAATTACAGGGAGCATATAACTCCCTTGTTAAAACAGCTTCACTGGCTACTTGTTCATTTCTGGACACAATTCAAAGTGCTGGTCATGACCTCTAAAGCCCTACATGTCTTGGGCCCACAGTATTTGAGAGACCATATTTCCCCATCTGAACCTGCGAGAGCCTTAAGATCTACAGGACAAGGCTTTCTCTTGGTCACACCAAGATCACAGTCTCTCCTGGTAAGGACATGAGAGATAGACTTCTCAGTGGCTGCTCCCACCTTCTAGAATGCCTTTCTTCAGGAGGCTAGACTGGCCCCCTCCTTGCTGGCCTTTCACCACCAAGTAAAATTTTTTTTATTCAAGCACACTTTTTAAAATCCTGCAGGCCTGGTTTTATTTGAGGGGGGAGGATATTTTAGATTATGGTTTTAACTTTTGTATGTTTTATGTGATTATTTATTGGTTATAGGTGCTTTAATTGTTTTGAATTTTATGTAATTTTAAATGTTTTATCTGTGAGCCGCCTTGGGTCCCTCCAGGGAGAGGGCGGCATATAAATGAAATAAATGAAATAAGTAAATAAATAAATATTATTAGCATTGTGTATTATTTTGATGTCTTGGAAAATGTCATACTGGAAGTTAATCTAAAAAAACAAACCACAAAGTAAAATAAAAACTAGCAATATGTCTTATGGGCTTCTTATCACTTTCAGCAGTGACTGCAGAATTTCTGTGAACTCAGTGACATTTAGCCTGCCCCCCCCTCCTTATGGCATGGAAATGAAAATGTAATGTTTGGAAGATACATGCATTTTATTGCCTCAAACACCATTTATTATACAATAACTTGAAAAATTCTACATCTAGTTCCTGTTAAGCACCTTCAGCACAACCTACAATTGCAGATTTTTAATTAATCCTTAAATGATAATTATTCCCTTGGCAAAGCACCAAGCCAAAATCAAAGCAACGCGGTGTGTTCTGCATTAAAGTTCTCCTTTACAGATGCTCTCCTGTTCTCTTATCTGCAGTTGTTCAGGAAGGCTGAAAGCTGCACTTCTGATACAAAAAGCCATAGTTCTGGAAGCAATTTGGGAATAGGAAGACTAGCAGGGAAAAAATCAAGAGGATTACTTCAGTGTTAAGTATGTTTTCAGGGGAAGGAAAAGATGCATCCTACATGCTTTAGCAGAGCAGACACTCCTGGCATCAAATTATATTAAGTGTTCAGAGAACAAACCAACCAAACAAAATAGAATTTAAAAACAGCAAGGAGCAATGCTCACTCACCCAGTCAAACTGATGTACGTGAAAGAGTAGTAGGGCTGACAAGTGAGGTGTTCTCCAGGCCTTCATATTTTAGGGGCAACGTTTAAGATGGAAGGATCGCTACTGGTGATGTCATGGGTGGATTCCAGTGAAATTACAGAAGGCAAGCCCTTAAGTTGTCACTCAGCATGATATAAGGATCAACCACAATTGCTTAGAGCATGTCATTCAAACAGATAAGACATAGTCTTGCAAATGAGAATATATTTCTCTCCTTCAAAATTAAACTGTCTAACCTCTGCACTGAACAACAAAACAGACTTATATATACATAATTTCCCCAGCTCATTTTAACACTTTTGTGGGCACTTCTTTTCAGAACATATCACAGTTGTAGTCCAAAGTTTTCCAAGATCTATTTTGAAAAGATAAACCCCAAACTTTTCCAAGTTCTGTTTCTAATATTTTCCCAAGCATTGCTTTTAGCAACACATCAAAGCTGTAGTCCAGAATTCTAGAGCTGTAGCACTCTCCTTGATTTGAACAGAAAAATGTGAGCTATTTTTTAACATTTTTTCAAGACTGATTTTAACACTTAAGATTTGTAACTTAATCAAAGAAATTTTCCAAGCTAAAAGAATTTTTTTCCAAGCTCCACTTACAATGAATGGCTTCCATTAACTATTGCCCTTCCAATGGCCACTTCTCTCTCTCTCTCTCTCTCTCTCTTCCTTTCTTTCTCAGTTAGGATTTTGAAATCTTCTCTCACCCCAAAGTAATAATCTACAAAATAATTCCATTAATAATTACTAAATATTTAGAAGAAGATGGTGGTAAGGACAGCTACAGAAAACCAACAGGACATTAGAGACCATCAAGGCAATCTTATCTATCCATATCTACTCATAAGTAATCCCTATTAAGTTTCATGGGATCTACAGCTTTCAAATGCTGAGAACCAGACATACTTAACTCATGGTTTCAAGGGTGATTTTCTTGAGGGAAGGCAAAAATGATAAAAGGGGGTGGTAAAGAAGAAAAAGTTGGAGAAACAGAGAATGGGAGGAAAAGTAGGAAGATGGCGATCATAACTAGAAGAAGTGGTGAGGAAAAAAGATTGTGGGGCTGTTCGCACAAGTGATCAAAGTGCAAACTATTGCACTAGTATGCAGACTGTGTGCCAGTGCTGTGATGGGAGAAGTAGCCAGTAAACCACTGGTGGCATAGCTGCCTATATTGCACATGCACACAGCTGGTCAGCTGCACCATCCACCCATTGCATACTCCATGAAGTGAAATGATGATCAAAATGGGGTGTGACCAACAATACAATAGATTTAATCATAACATTAACAAACTGGCAGTCCAACTGGGGGCATGGAGAAGGGGGGAAAGGGTGCATGTATGTGACATATTGGCACATGCTTCTGCTGTGCCAATATGTCACTGGGTATACCAATGTGCCATATAGGTGGTTGATCACTTCTGTGTTCAAGTAGGCAGTCACACACTTGGCTATGCAGGGTGTCAAATGGGCTGGCAGCTGGGTGAAAAAGGGAGAAAATTGGTGGCTTCTGACAGAATGTTTGTGAATGTGTGCACATGTGTTTGAGGCACAAGAGAAAAAATAATGGCATAGCACAACATGTACCTGTGAATGCACCATTTTGACAGGTCCATCCTTTCAGATGAAAGGGAATGGTGTAGACTTCCCGTTGGGTGTTCAGCCTGTTGTAGGAGCAGGCAGTATGGTTAGTAGGTTTCCCTGAGAATTGGGAAACCATGGAGGTAAGCCAACATTTCCTCTTTATCTGCTCAGGCCCAAAGAGGGAGAAAGAGAGGGATGAAGAAAAAGGAAGATGACAAATATAGCTTGGAGAATTAAAAAGAAGGAGAAAATGAAAGAGAGGGAAATTAGTGGAACTAGTAGTACTAGTGCCACTTGGAGATGTAGGGAGGGAGAAAGTGGGGAGAAGAATGGGGAAGATGAAGGGAAGGAAGGGGAAATTGTAAGTAGGTAGAGAAAACAACATAGCACCAGAGGGACTGTAGAAGAAGGGAGAAGATGAAAATAGGTATGAGTTGAAGGTGGAAAGAAAAAAGAACATGAGAAAGAAAGATGATATGAGTGTATGAAGCAAAACTGAGTGACAAGTGACCATCATACTCAACTGTGAATAAGTGCTGTACCAACTTTCAGCATGGAGATTTTTAGACTGTGGCAAGTCCCAAAATTGATGGATGTGTTCATGACATGATTTTGGCAGATTAGCAAATCTTGACTAAAACAATAGCTGAGACGTTAGACATAACCTGGGAATGCACTGTGTTTATAATTCATAAACAATGTCAGTTGAATAGATGATAAAATAGCAATAGCAATAGCAAATACATTTCTACACCACTTATCTATACCACTTAAGCATTCCCTAAGCTGTTTACCATGTGTATGCTATGGGAAAAGGCACAAAGAGCCAATATTCAACAACTCCTGAAGAGCAAATGCTCAGATCACATCCTTCTGTTGAGCCCTGATACTGGCCAAATTTGAGAAACTTTGAAATGGGAGGAGGAGAAATCAGAGAGGCTGACCAGGATGACCCTGTGAAGAGTCTCTAACAGCCACTCCAAAGCAATGGTGGTCAATAACACAAAATAAAACCCTGAACTTTCCTTCCCAGGGCACCATTCCCCACCTGAGATTTCTCCCCCTGCCCTGAAGATGGGAGAAAATGGTTAGAATTTAAGAATCCTAATCCCAAGGATGCTTTGCAGGCATGCTGTGTCCTATCTGTGTCATCCATGAATTTTGGATGCTGACAAATCCTATACAGTGTCATGGTAAAGGCAGACTCAATTACTAGCTAGGCAGTCAGTCACAGGACTGTCTAGACTTTCCACATTTTCACTTTGCCACTTTGTTGAGGAAAACCACACCATTGTCTTTAGGGAAGCAAGTAACACATGCCCTTTCTCTACACTGAGCTAAGTTTAGGATTGCTGCAGAGCTATGTGCTTGTACCCATCCCACACAGATAAATTAATGTGTACTGTAATGTTTCATTCACTCACAGTGTTGGCTATTGGTGTCCCCTTGTATCAGCCTCATTTCCAAAGTTTGGCCTTCAAACTCTGTTCATCCATTGCTTAATTTATTTCCCCCCCTCATGATGCCTGCCTCTGACACTACTATCCCTGCATCTCATAGCCTTCCCTGTGCCTTTCATTTGTGGCATCGATATTCATTTCTGCCTGCAGGCAAGGCATGTAAGAATAAATAGATCCAGCCATTTTGCTTATCTTCACACTAAATGAACTTTTTTGTTTTGTCAGTTCCACAGACACATGCTGCAGAAGCAGAGCACAGAAGCAGAAGCCAGAAGATCCTTGAGGACAGGGGATGATGATTAGATTCCTATAGTCTGCATCATGATAGATTAATGTAGAGGCAGGCCCAAAGGGAAAGCAAATACAAACTGGCTCACTGCAGCTTCATGGATCACAACAAGTGGCAGAGAAGCTCAGGTGAATTGCATAAAAATAAAAGGCCCATTTGATGCCTGAAGATTTTCCCTACATCAGTTTTAGAGGTTATCCACACTACACACTTATGGTAGTTTGATACCACTTCACTCCCATTCTCTGTTCTACAAAGTCTTGGTATTTCTTGTTTGGTGAGGGAGTTAGAATTCTTTGTTAGAGATGTCTAGTGCCTCATAACTGCACCAGAAAATTCTGAGTCCCTTACCAAACTTCAGATCCCATAATTTGTTAGGATGGACCCATGATAGCTAAAGTAGTATCAGTCTACTATAATGATACTGTACGGATACACTCTTAAAGGCTTGATGCTGTTGGGAAGCCTCCTTTTACATTAGACACATATCCAAGCTGGACCCTGGAGAATGCTCTGGAACTCTAGGAATTGTTTTTGTGTAGCTTCAAGTCACGTCCAACTTATGGTGACCCTAAGACAAAGCTGTCATGGGGTTTTCTTGGCAAGTTTCCTCAGAGTGGGGTTGCCAATGCCATCCTCTGAGACAGTGTGACTTGTCCAAGGTCACCCAGTGGGTTTACATGGCTAGGCCAGGAACTCTGGGAGACCCAGGTTTAAATCCTTGCTCAGTCATGGAAACCTGCTGGGTGATTCTGATCAGGCCACAGTTTCTCAGGCTCAGAGGAATGCAATGGCAACCTCAGTATGCTAGGAAAATCCAGTGCCATGAGTCAGAAGTGACCTGAAGGCACACACAAGAACAAAAGACACCACAATGCATATTTGTATCTATATACTGTATCTATAGATTACTATAGATAGATACATCTGTATAACTCCAATGTTGATTTCATAATAAAGAAACTAAATAAAGACACACCCTGCCCTCAGTACAAAATAAAGCCCTTCCCCCTTTCATTTTCAAAACTCCTTGCCAAGCTTGGATGTACTTTGCTTCCCAGTAATGACAGGAAAGCCTTAGCCAGTACAGTTTTGTTAAGCACCCCGATTATAAGATCAATTTCTTCTTTGCTGTATTTTAAAAACTATTTTTCAACAGCCAGATTGTTGCCATTGCTTTCAAGGTTTAGGGGTTGCTGCTGGGATTTTGAGAACTTTTATTAAACCCATAGATACTCTTCTATACCATATGTAAATAGGGGGAAATTTCCTTAAAACAAATCCATAATGTGTTTGGAGCACATACAAACATAAGAGGGTTGTCTCCATGTTGCCTCCCACCATAGGACAATTTTCTTTCTTTCTTTTTCTTGGCAAAATACTTTGGAAATCTCATTTTGAGGGGTAGGCTGTGAGAAAAGCAGCTTCTCCAGCAGAGGTGAAATAGACAATTTCTGTAAGTAAAGCTGCTTGTAGAGGATATGTGACGTGTTAATTTTCCATGCAAATGGAGGCAGGACATTGTTGCTAGGGATACAAGCTCTCATCTTTCTCCACATATATTAGGAAGTTGAGGGACCATATCCCTCTGATGTATGGCAACACAACACCATCTTTTTGCCTAGAAGTATCTCCTTACAGCTGTCCTGAAATGACAGCTCAAATGTTCCAGGGGAAGAATGAGTGGCCTACACCAAGTGTAACTTTATTATGTTTCAAATGGGCACATGCAGGGAAATTGTTGGTCCGCCCATGCCACATTCATTCATAAGTTCCTCCTATTCCATTTATCCATGAATCAGTCTCTCTCTCTTGTTTTCTCTCTCCTTCCTTCCTCCCTGTCTCTTCTCTCTCATTTTGGCCACCCATATCTAAAATAGGTTCAGCACCTTAGATTCACTGTTCTACTGACTTGGAAACCATTAGCCATCACTGATTATACGATCTCATCTGAAATGTGTGTGTCATAAAGAGTGTTTAAATACAAACTAAAGAGTTAGTACATAGAGAGATCTTGTAGTACCTGTGAGACTAACTGAAAGAAAAAAATTGGCAGAATGAGCTTTTGTAGACTTCAGTCTACTTCCTCAGATGCATTTGGTGGAGTAGAAGCAGGGTACAGCCATATACAGTGGACCCTTATTATACACTGAGGTTTGGTTCCAAGATGCCCCGTGGATAACAAAATCCGTGGATGCTCAAGTCCCATTAAATATAATGACATAGAAAAGTGGTGCCCCTTATAAAAAATGGAAAATCAAAGTTTGAAATTTGAAATTTATTTTTTTTAACATTTTCAAACCATGGATGCTTGAATACGTGTATAAAAAAAATTGTGTATAAGAAGGGCCAACTCTACATGCCATTGGTATGTGAGCATTTCAATTTAAATTACAAATCCTTTGTATATGGAAATGAAGTTACATGGTCATTAGTGCCCAAAGACATAGGAAACTGGTCTTTGTGAATGGAGATGAACTAGAAGATCCAGTTTCCTATGTCTTTTGTGCACTAAAATACCAAAAGTAAAAAGTGGTGCGATTTTGTGACTTTCTGCATGGGTTAATGTTGTGTTAATGCTCAATTAGCCTGATGTGTCTGAAAACAATCCCACTTTTGCAGGATATTCCTGAGATCTAAACCCCATTTAGCCACGGGATTTTGGGGCTTTGCTTCCTGTGTGATAAGGTCCTTTGAAAGCTTGTACAATATATTTTGTGCATTTCAGTCCTTGTCTACTTGCGTTTTTTACCCCTAGTTCCTCTTGAGCTTGCTGCATTCTGCTTAAATGATGCAGGACCAATTCCCTGAATCAAGCCTGGAATATCTTCATGATGCCTGCACCAGATTCAGGGCTTCCTCTGTCTAACCCTCATTTTAAAAACCCACCTTTTGCTGTGGGTTTTCAATGGGTTTTCAGCAACAATGGGCAGCTGCCTTTTCACTTGCAATCCCCATTCATTGCCTGGTACTGAAGCTGCAGGTGCAAGTCATGCTGAGTCAGTCCGAGGCATCCAGCATTGATAGTGTGGCTGGGTGCTTCATTCTGCTCTCAGCAGCACTGGGCAACAAACAGGGACCACATGGGACCCCCATCATCACAATGGGAAGAGAGCAAGTTAAGGGGGAAATTTGGGGGGAAATTTGTGATTCATAATACTTCAGGGGCAGCCTGGAGTATTTTGTCAAGTATAGATGAGTCCTTCATTGGTCGAATAAAGGTATCACTGTTTTGTGGATTTGAAATTTTGAATAGGTTTCCTCTGAAACAGAGAATCTGTAACTTCTAAGCATTCATTATCAATTTGGGACTCAGAGGCACAGGAAGTAAGTTTCTAAAAACTGGTATATTTCTTCTGAGGCTCTTTATTTAAAGATAAGACTATAGTGGGGAGGGATAGCAGTACTGTGTGGGGTCTAATTTGTGACTGTCAGCATAACAAGTGGTTTCATTGGAGCTCTTCAGTCCCAGAACTTTAAAGAAAGGATGCTGTTTAGGGTTCCAATGTGTTAATTTGAATTTACTGCTAAACAAAAAACACATTTGCCACATGATTAGTGGGTACCACACAACAACCTGGTTGCCATTATATCATAAATTCCAATATAATATGCACCTATTCAGATTATATTTAGGATAAAGATGCCCTAAATCAAATAAATATTTTTAAAACAACTATCTTGTCCACCCTAAGTGAAATAGAAATATGAATAACATGGTGTAAACACTTGGCTATAAAGTAGATGGCCTTCTATACATGGGCCAAACCTTCAGCACCAAGGAGCAGGATTCCATTATTTACTTTAAGTTGGCTGAACTTTACAAAGCTATTTTGGAGGAGATGATTACATCTGAAAACAGGGTCTTTCCCAGCACACTGCTGGCTGTAACCTCATGGAGGGAAGCTGATCAAATACAGACATTCAGCCTGAGTTTCACTTTCATCTCATCAGGAGGATAGATGAGGAGCATAGCCTTGCATCTTCCATAAACACTGCAGTCAAGCAGACATAAACATATTTCCCAGCTTTCTACAGAGCAAAAAACACCCATTACTTGCAAAGAGATGAATCAAGGTTTCATCTGGTCTGGTGTAAGTTTTGGTTACCCAGTCTAGCTAGGCTCTACAGTATTTCTTTTCCTTTTCCTTTTTTCTTTTTATACAGAATTTCTTTTCTGAAAGACGATGTGACAGAAGCAGAGACAAGGGCTTTGACCTGGACTGGAAACCTGATGCAACCCACAGACTTGATTATGCCTTTGGAAGCATTACCACTGAGCTCATAAAATTGTTTGGGAGCAGCTATTAAAAACGGTGAGGCATTTTCAGAATTAAAGATAGCATACCCACTGCCAGTCATTGTAGTCAAGCTATCCATTGGTAGCATGCAGGGATACAGCTCTTGGTGTGTGTCTGTGTGTCTATGTGTCTATGTATCTATGTGTAAAATCAAGGCAGTATTCCTCCAAATGTGAAGTCTGCTCGCCAATTAAATTTTCCTTCAGACTTTTAAATTTTGAGCATTGCAGAGAATGAGACACTGAAAATTGTTCACACCTAGAATGCTTCT
The DNA here is from genome assembly GCF_019175285.1 of Sceloporus undulatus. Classification (NCBI taxonomy): domain Eukaryota; kingdom Metazoa; phylum Chordata; class Lepidosauria; order Squamata; family Phrynosomatidae; genus Sceloporus; species Sceloporus undulatus. The sequence goes on along the minus strand of NC_056522.1, from coordinate 244,874,019 downwards.
ATTTACTATGTTTTCATCACCTTGGTGACTTTGCCTGGCCCTTTTGATTGGATGCATACATTTTTCTTAATGCTGAACTAAAGTTTTAAGTTACTGCAGTACTGGAAATCTGGAGAGTAAGTAAACCAACTAGAATGCAGATAGGGAATCTTGTTTTCTACCATTAAGAGACAACTATATTTTCAAAGCACACTACTTTATGCATCAGATAGTAGGAGAGGGGTAGGGTTATCATGGAAATCCACTGGGTGAGTTGGGCTGAGCTACACACTTTCAGCCCCATGACGGGTTTGCTTTGTTGCTGTTGCTGTTGTTATTGTGTCCTTTCAAGTCATTCCTGATTTATGGCAACCCTAAGGCAAACCTATAATGGGGTTTTCTTGGCAAGATTTCTTCAGAGGGGATTTGTCTTTGCCTCCCTCTGAGGCTAAGAGAGTGTGACTTGCCCAAGGTCACTTAGTGGGTTTTTATAGCTGAGGGGGTATTCGAACCATGGAATCCAGAGTGCTATTCCAGTGATCAAACCACTACATCACATTGCCCCCTAAGGTCGCCATAATTTGGAAACAACCTGAAGGTCCACAGCAACAACAATGGTTGTCTGCTGAAAAATATCACAGGCCCTGAGGTTTCAGGGGCAAAACCTGAGAGCTATGGATGGCCCTTGCTAATGATATTAAATATGATATATTAAGAAATAACCAATTGCTCGGAGCATAAAGTTGGAGCAATAAACACCAGGACTAGAAAATGTCAAAATATTTTTTTTTGTTCTGAATGGAAATACAAATTTTCAAGCTCTGTATTGAATATGAGGAGAAGGGAAACAAATACATACTTCACAGCATTTTTTAAAAACTCAATTGCAGGCGCTACTTTTAGGATCAAAGGGATGCAGTAGTCCAAATAATGTCTGCAGTAAAGTTCATGGTAGCCATTCCAAATCAGCCTACAGTAGAATGGGGGCCAGATGTATTGTTTTCAAGACAATGCTCTTGTCCGCATATTCCTCCTCTTTGCTCTGAGGACTCAGAAAGAGGGATCAGGTCCTGAAACCTGAAAACTCTGACAGGAATCGTGTTTGGAAGTTACAGCAAGGTTGAGATCCAACAACCAGCAAGAGGATTGTAACACTTTGCTAACACAGGCCCCATTTCCACTGGGCAAAAAAGCGGCTTATTTTGCTGTGATTCTGACTTGGATTCTGACTTGGATTATGACTCGAATCTGACCCATCATTCCCATTAAAAATGGGTGCAAACAGACCCGGTTTTTTTTACCCCTGTTTTCGTTCCCATTGGTATTTTCCCTGTGGTAATTTGAAGCGGGTTATTTTGCTCCCCATTCCCATTGCCCTTCCGGGACCTCTTTTTTTAAAAGCAGCTGTCAATCAAGCACTTAATAATAATAATAATAATAATAATAATAATAATAATAATAATAATTTATATCCCTCCCCTTTGAGGTCAAGCGCTTGACGTCACAGCCAATCAGCTGCTTAGGTGCTTTTCCCCTCCGGGAATGGGAGAAGGGAGCTTCTATTCATCCCATATCCCTTTGGGTCCCAGGCTCTTCTGTGTCTTCCCATAGTTTCTCTGGGAAAGAGAGAAGAGGAGCCTCTCTTTGCCCCCAATCCCTTGGCATCCAGCCTCTTCTGTGTCTCCCCAGACTCCCTCTGGGAAAGAGAGAAGGAGCATCTATTCGTCCTAAACCCCTTGCATCCAAGACTCTTCTGTGTCTCCCCAGACTCCCTCTAGGAAAGAGAGAAGAGGAGCCTCTATTCCCCTCATATCCCTTGGCGTCCAGGCTCTTCTGTGTCTTCCCATAGTTCCTCTGGAAACAGAGAAGAAGCCTCTAATCACCCCAAATCCCTTTGCCTCCCCCATTGCTGACCTGGGCTGTCTGGGGGGCGATCATGCAGGCATGTAATGCAAAGCCCATCTGCTGCTTAGGCGCTCAGGCAGAGGCAAAAAAAGAAAATAATAATAATAATAGTTAAAAATGGTGTTCAATGGCTCTCCTCATCGGTCTATGAATGTGGAGCAGAGGGGAGGTTGCAGGGGGAGTAATGTGTTTACTGCGTTTGGAGCTCAATGTAGCACGATCGCCTTACCCTGCTTCCCAATCCACCAGGGGAAAGGCTATGTGAACGGGAGAAAATGGCACCGGTAATGCAGGAAAGAAAACAAGCAGGTGACACCCCCAGGCCAGCCCCTTGAGCACTGTTCCTCCCATTCCCAGGCTCCCAAATCAGACACCCTTTCCCATTCATTTGCCCTGAATCAGACTCCGGAGGCACAGGAAAATTTGCTAAAACACCACTATTTTTTTAAACCAGTTTATCGACCTAAAATTCGAATTTTTCAGAATAATTCGATTCAGATTCGAATCCCAAAGGGAACGATATCAGATCAATGCGGGTCGAATGCACGCTCAAATGGAAATGATGCACCCATGATTTGCATCCTGATCCGCATTATTGGCCAGTGGGAATGGGGGCACAGTTCTGTTGCCACTCCCTACATATGTCTCTTTAGATGGGGTGCAACAGGTAATTCTCTATCCTCTTGCACCCCATCCAGCTATTATGATTCAGGAGAGGCTTTTGCTGCTCCTTATAATGGGGAGAGAAGGTATCAGGGAGGCAACTCAGACAATGGAGAACTAGCTCATTGCCTCTCAGAGGTGGGAAGAAATGAGAATGTGATCACAGATTGAATGTAGTGTTTTGTTGTTTCTCCTTATAGCTACATGAAGAGCAACATGTCTGACCTGTCTGTCCCCTCCCTCTCCAACATTAAGCAGTTGCAGCACAAACCTCCCTTCAGGAGCATCACAGTAGGCTCAGGGTGAGGCTCAGATATTTCGGAAAGGACTGCAGAAATGGAATAACACCTTGTGCTTTGCCCACATAGAGACATACGTGCAGTTAAGCCACACTTGAATATGCAAATGTCACTAACAGGATTCGAGCACAAACATGCAAACAGCAACTTATTCTTCCATAATTACATGTCCCACTTCTGTCTGAAGAGTTCCTATTTAAGAGTCTCAAGCAAATGGACAAGTAGGCCATGTTACAAATAAGTACATGCTCAAATAAGTAAGCCATGTTATATGTTCCTGTCAGCATCCCTATCTGCCAAGCTATGAAAAGCTGGGATATATTTTACCTTACTGTTGCTCTCTTCCCAATCTCTTTTACATAGTTTTTCTTTTAATTAATTCCTAAAGCACTGTATGACACATTTAAGAAAACTCAGCAGATCAACAATATTGTTATAATATTATCAAAATAAAAATGGATTCCAGTAAAGCCAAGCAATACAATAAAATGAGGAGCAAACAAGTCAGTGATGCTTTTAAAAGGGCGAACCAATGTTTGCTTCTTTAATGTGGGTTGAATAGGTTTAATATTCAATTACCTTTATTTATTAAAGCAAGCCAACTTGTTGAAGCTCAATGAAATGTTTTTTCTATCTCTTTGTATAAGGCCATGTAGAAACTACAGCTGCTCCTCTATGAGAGACCTGACATCTGGTGTCCCTCGGGGTGCCATTCTGTCCCCCATGCTGTTTAACATTTACATGAAGCCGCTGTGTGAGATCATCTGGAGACATGGGGCAGGGTGTTATCAATACGCTGATGACAACCAGATTTATTTCTCTATGTCTCGGACTGTTTCAGTGACCAAGGAGGGCATCTCCCCCCTGAATGATTGCCTGAAGACGGTAATGGATTGGATGAGGGAAAATAGATTCAAGCTGAATCCAAATAAAATGAAGGTACTCATGATAGGTAACCCCAATCCAGGTATGGAGATAAGTTCTCCAGTTCTAGATGGGGTCACACTTCCCCTGAAAGACTGCATCTGCAGCTTGGAGGTGCTCCTGGATTCATCGCTTCAACTGTCTTCTCAGATTGATGCGACAGCCAGGAGTGCCTGTTATCAGCTTCGGCTGATATGCCAGTTGCGCCCCTACCTGGAGCAGCAGGACCTAGAAATGGTCGTACATGCTCTAGTAACCTCTCATCTTGATTTCTGCAATGCGCTCTACATGGGGCAACCTTTGTGCCACGTCTGGAAGCTCCAATTAATACAAAATATGGCAGCCAGACTGGTCGCCAGAAAATCCAAGCTCGACCATATTACACCTATTTTAAAATCACTTACCTTTAGCTGCCTATTAGCTTCCGGGCACAGTACAAGGTGTTGGTTATCACCTATAAAGCCCTAAATGGCCTGTGTGCAATAGCTTCCACAGAGACTGCCCTGTTTGCCCAGTTTTAAGTTCTGTAGGGCATTATTGACAGAATTGAATATATCACCATAGAGGATGTACAAGTGAAAACACTTCTAATATTGTGATTGATGCGATTATGTCCTATGATGAAATTTCCTGGGAAGATGTGTGGTCAGAGTTGGCATCTGGGTTTATGTTAAGGTCTTGTATCCATCTTCCCATACATGTTGTTTGTCCTCCAGCAGTTAAGTTACTGTTTGAGATTGGGAGGCTTTCTGTAAGCAAGTAAAAGCCTGCCACCAAGAGCCCTGGAGAGGGCAGCATTATTGTCCAGAATAGGTTACAGTTCATTGATGACACATCTGAGTGGTCTCATTTGGGAGCTGTATATGACTGCTAGTAGGGTTCTGTCATTTTCTGTCTTCAATTTGTTCATGCAGAGTGATTTTTGGGGGACAGGGCATGATGGTCATATTTAGTTGAAGGCAATTTAACCAGAGTTGCAAATTTAGACCATAGCACATGTGGCAGAACTTTAAAGTCCACAGAATAACATATAGCATTGCTTCTATGCATTGGTTTGTACATTTCCCAATGCAATTGCACAATGCAATTGCAATTGCCAGCCATGCACATTGTTCAATGAGCCATGTACAATGTACTATAGTAGATTCAGTACATGGGCTATGTAAGGTAACTCTACTAGCAGAGATTTATGCTACTGTAAAGCAATATAGGACCTGTGTTTGTGATGGAATAGGTTTAGGCACAAATGCCTTCTGCCACAGAAATCAAATTCTGCAAGCTTAAATGCTTAAAAGCTTAAATCCACACAACACCTTTGTACTTACTGATCTCTGAGACCTACTAACAGAGTGATCTGTTGACAGAACAGCTCTGTTGGCTAAGATCTGCCAGCAGAAGAGTGGCAAAGAGGAGATGAGACAGGGAGGAGGCAAGTTACATAGATTCCTCCAGCCCAGGGACATAGCTATGAATCTGGCACAAAGTTAGACCAGAGAGGGTATAGTCCTAAGTGATTTCTAACACACTTGGCTAGGAGAAATTTGGATACAACAGAACATCTTTTAATCTAGTATTGGCTCAGTTGGATATATTAATCAGTTAGAAATGTGCTCTAAGATGACCAAGTATAATAGGGCTACTAGTTGAGGAGCAACCCCACCATGGAGCGTTCAAGGCCAAAAACATGAAACTGAGGCATGGCCTCTTGTAATGTCACAGCTGGGGACAGACTAATGTGATGGCATTAAACACAACTGATTGCTAGATGGATTTAAAAATTCATATCCCATCCTATATCACTTGATTCCAGGGCAGCATACAATAAAAGTGTGTGTGTGTGTGTGTGTGTGTGTGTGTTTGTGTCAGTAAAAATAATTTAAACAGACCAAAACCACTTAAAAATTTAAGGAGTTAGTTAAATACAGTTAAAATCAATAAAGACAGTTTAAACAATTTAAAATTTAAACATTAAGCATCTGCTATTCAGGGCATGATGTTCAAATAAGCAAATACAATATCTGACAAATATGTTCACAGTAAGACTGTGGATTAGTCACTTGCACATAGGGATGAGTGGGACAGATATTCTAGAAAAAACAATCCAAATGAAAACTTACTTCTCAAAGCCAGGGAATATCTCTTTCTCTGGGTGGATAGTACCATTTGGGGTATATAAGGATCTTTTGTGTACAGGCCCTAAAAATAGAAGGGCCTTCAAAATTAGAATTGAATATATCCTGTGGCCACAGAATGCTGATTATGCTTTCACATGAAGCAGGTAAGGGTACCTTGGATGTTGTCATTATTTGCTAGACACCTGAACAGACTTATTATATATGGCAATACTTTGTTGCACTTCCCAGTTGCTGTCTCTTGATTCCCTCCTCAAATTTGAACAGCATTGCCAATATTTGCCTTTAGCAACTTTTCTGCTAAACTCTTTTCTTCTGTATTAAAATTGGCAGAAGCTTCTTTCACAGTCATTATCCAGAATTATTTAATTTTCCACAACTACAGTATAATGAATATCACCTAGTCAAATAGCCTGTAGCACTCACTGAGTCTAATCTTTCTTTTCCATTCCAGAAAATGCCATCTGACCATGCAAAGAGGAGTCACACTGTAAAGATTCCCCTGAAGAGAGATACAAATACAATGGCTGTTACTTTCTAAACTCTGTATCGGACTTGGCAGGATTTTGTTTCGCCATATGGTAAAACCCAGTGAACACATTCCACTGTTTAGGCAGCTCTTAACCAATAACAATGATATAAAGGATATTTTTTTAAAAGAAAAGAAAATCACCTAGAATCATGAGATCCTTTTGTGAAGGAAGAGGGGGACACATGACAGCTTTGATTCTGTATTTTGAGCCTTTAAGATAGATCTGAGGCTATGCACTCTGGTATTTCTCTATCAGGCATGTAATGTAAAGCTGTTTGAAAGAGAGAACTGAAATTCATGCCTTCAGGTTGTGAGACTTGATGCATAGTGCATGAAGCATAGGCTTTGCCTGAGAAGAAAGTGAGCCAAAAGTGAGTCATTATTTCATAGCCTTTCAAAGACACAGGAAAGACAAGAGGCTGCAACGTGAGTCCCGAAAGGCACACTAAAGGTCACATACTTACAACCTCCTTTTTGGTTCATTTTCACTCCAGCCAATTCCATGACTCCTCTGGCATGCCATAGGAACTAGAGATAGGTGCATGCACACAAGTGGCAAGAATTTGCAAATTCTTTTACTCTTTGGACTTTAACTCCCAGAAATCCCTACTCAGCATGGCTGGTTGAGAATTCTGGGAGTTCAAGTTTAAAGAATAATTTCCCCAAGTTCTGACAGAAGCTTTTACTGAAGGCATTTGTTAATGGGGCCAGCTGAAGAGATTATGCAGCTCCAGTCAAAGACAATGTTACTCCTATCCTCGTTTCATGTAAAGAAATTGATTGGACTGACAGTTGAATTATATTTCAGTAGCTGAGTCAGAGTCAGGGGAAGGCAAAGGCAAAGGTCCCCTGAACAAATCTTGCCAAGAAAGCTTCATGATAGGTTCACTTTAGGGTTTCCATAAGTCAGAAACGACTTGAAGGAACACACCAATAATAAAAGTGAGACAGAATTATGCACTTAAAAGGCAGCAGACTCCTCTAGAGACTTTGGAACTGTTTATGTAGCATATACAGGTCTTACACCCAAAAAACAGAAGATAAATTCAGGTGGAACAACTGGGAGATTGCCACTGTGGTCCCCAGAATTTGCTGCCTGAAGCAGTTTTATCACTCTGCAAAGGGTAATGCTGGCCGCTGTGGTTATGATAGTGTGAAGAGGAAGCAGAGAAGAGTGCAGTAAGTCTCATTTCTGTCATGGTCCCCGACATCCTCCCCATATGAATTAGAGAGTAATGGTCTTCAGTAGGAAGCCTCTTTCCTTATAGTGCAGAGGGGGTCACCCATGTGAATGAGAACCCATATTAACCATGCTGCAATGTACAAAGCTTTGCTGTCAACATTTCTACAGAGGTGCCACCTGGATTATTCAACTGGAGAGAATACATGCAATATATCTTGTCACTATTAACACCTTCATTGTCACCCAAGTTCTTTGAACACTTTAGGCAGCCCCAGATGGAACCTAGTTACCTGAGGGTTCACTGCTCCCATATGAGCCTGTTTCTTGCAATCATTCTGATATGGCCCTGCTTGGTTACAGTTGCTATATTCCAGTCCCTCATATCAGGGCATTTAATTTACATATTATGCATATTATTAGAATTATACATATTATTAATTTGCATTCTGATTATGGAAATTCAACACATTATAATCATTGCACTTTATTTACCATTATGTTTCTATCTCAGTGCCAGTACCAAGCTAAGAGCTATTTTTAAAATGTATTTCCCCCTTAGCTGTTGTGAAAAGAGGGAGGCTTCCAAGCAGCCCCAAAGTGTAAAGGGATTCCCTTTACTCTCTCAAGGGTGTTTGGAAGCAAAGTTCTACCATGTTGTCTAACCCTAGGATAAAGACAGCAACACAATCACCACACAAGGCCATCTCTGCTCACCATTTTTCCTTTTCTTCTTTCTGGGCCTGTTGCAGAAGAGGGAGAAAAGGAAAGAAAAGGAAAGGAAAGGAAGAATATGGTGGCCATGCTACCCTTGTTCAGTATCAAATGGAATCTACAGGGTTGGATTAGGCTCTCAGTAGGGGCAGTCTTCTTGTATAGTTCCTGCTTCATCACCATAGCCATATATTAACTTACCCATTGGACTACAATTAAGGAGAAATCTGGATCTATTGTTTCAACTGGCCCAGCTGGCTAAGACATTGAACCTTACCACACAGGGGCTCCATGGAACGGGACGAGAACGGAATGGAAGGGGCTAGGAATGAGTGGGAGATGCATTTTACTGCACAGAGAAGTCCCTCACTCGTTCCGTTCCTTCCCTTCCATTCCCAATCCATCCCAGAGGAGGCAATTTTGAGAAAATATAAAGGGCCCTTTCTTAAATGTTAATGGACATAATCTAGAGCTTGGAACTGCCTTTCGGGAACCTTTGTATTTTCCCTTGGTCTCACATAGTGCTCAAATATACCCTTGCCAACTCCTCTGAACCTGAATCTGGTCCTCAGCTTCCTACACAGAGGAAAGTTTCATTGAGTATCAAGGGGTACACTCTAAGGTATATGGTATAAGATTTTAGCTTAAATCAGGATGTTATACACTCACAGTGATTATAAGCAGAGTATAGGGTTGCACAATAAAACAATAGATTCACTGAATAGATGTATTTGGGGAAGGAATTTTATGAAAGAGAGAAGTGCTGCATTGTAAGTGTCCTAATAACCTCCAGACAGAAAGAGGCACATAATTGTTAGTCACTACCAATATATTTCAGTTCTGGGGTGATACAATGCTTAAGAATATTTCATATAAATTCTGTACCTCATAAATATATCCAGCATACTAGTTGTTTAAAAGCCCACTTTGGAGTGTTCTACATTCCTCATTTATATCATCTTTTCTTCTCCTTAATTTCCTGGGAAATTTTCACACATATATTTATGACACAATTTATTCCACCAGCTTCATTTATTTACATTCTAACAAATTCTGTCTAATCAGTCTGGTTGTTGCATTAGTTTGCTTTCCCCAAAAGAGGGCTGCATTAACTCATGACAAATGGCATTTCAGCCTCTGACATTCATCACTTCAATTAGTCTTAAGTGGATCTGAGTAAATATGTGATTAAATTAGAGCAAATCCTGGGTAAAAGCTTGTTTTCTGTTCTATATTTTACACTGTAATTAGGTAAGAAAGCAAGGCATTCATCATCAAGTCTACACAAACCATTCCGAAAAACTGTCAGGAAGTGGCTGTAGAATAAGAACATGGCTCTAGCTTGGAAATCGTGTCTTAATATAAATTGTGCTGAGACCTCCAAGCTGTAGGAATGACATATAGTTTTCCGTACAGGAGAATATAAGGGAACCCAGGAATATTGTCATTCTGGATCATATGGAGAGCCTCCATGGTCAGAGGACACTCTCCTTTTCAGAAAGCTACTCTCCGCTTTCACAATTGTAGGAGGAAAATGTGTGGAAAAGAGTCAGGGCAAGTGTACTCTTCTGCTGGTGCTTACAGTCCATAGATGTGTAGTACCTTGATAGGACTCATATCAGGCATCTTAGGCTCTTACAATGTTTATCTTATGGATAAATCCTCCAATTGAAACTTAATAGCTCATTATGACCCACACTCTAAGACACCATGGGTCCCTCCAGGTCTCAAAATCCCACACAGAAGATTGAACTATACCAGGGTGGACAACTGTCTAAGGTCTGAGAACCACAAATGCCCATCATTAAACTTGGAAGGCAGATTTTTCTGGGAGGGAGGAAAGGAGGAGTGCTTGTAATTTTAGGTTATGAAGAAGCTTCCCCTCCACTCCAAAACAGAAAAAATTAAAAGACTAAATGAGCTGAAGAAGAGACAATTTGCACCCTCTAGAGGGCACAAAGGACATTATAGTTATGAAACCATTTAAGAAATTTTAAGTTTGTGCATATGATTTGGGTTGTACATTGTTAAAATTAAAATCAGAAATGGGGGGAGGGGGAGACACCTTGCATGCCACACAAATGTTCCATAGGCTGCATTCCCCCCTGACTCACAACATAGATGAGAAGAGAACACAGCTAGAATAATTGTCATATTATAAAACAGCACTAAATTAAAAAAAAGTTTTTAAAATATTTAAAAACATAGACCAGAATTTGTTTGAGGGTTTACGAATGATGTGGCCTTGCATTTATGGGAAAATACAATCAAGCGGCTCCATAATGTCTACATTTGAGAGGGAGCTGGTGTTATGTAACTACTTTGGGGAGTTAGTGAAGTGACCAATGCAAAACAGGACTGGTGTTCAATGGGACCAATGTGAATCAAAATCAGTGCACAATGGGAGCAATGCACAATTGCACTGATGCACATCAGAACACCTAAGGAGTGCTGATGTGCATTGATAAAGCCTTATGTGCTGCAGTATACTCTTACCAATACTCACATTTGTGGCTTTGACTTTTGTGGATTTGATTATTCACGGATTTTATTACTGTGTTCTCTCTAAAAATATCTAGGTCCTCCAGTGCAACTCTATAGTCAACTTTAACCCAGAGTCACTCTGAAGGACCTAGAGATTCCTAGAGAGAATACTCTACTAGGCATTTGTAGCTCCTCCAGCTCAATTCTATAGTCAATGCCTGGCAGATGTTGATGACATAGTTGCTCTGGAAGTCCTAAGTGCTTAGATTCCTAGAGAGGTGTTTTCTCTCAGGTAAAAACATAGTGTTTTTGTTATTTGTGGTTTTTTCACATTCATGGGAGTCCTGTGCCCCTAACCCCAGTGAATGTGGAGGGACGAGTGTATGCATCTTTGCACTTCACTAACAGAATTTCTTAGTACATTTGCTACCTAGCTAAGTATGTACAAAGTTACACAACATAGACTGAAACAGAAGGTTACAGCCATTGCAAATGAAAGGGGGAAGAAGAGCATCACACATCTGAAGAAACTCTTCTACAGCTACCTGGACAAAAAGACTCCATAAATAAGAACTTTGCCTGCTGGTGGGAGAGGATCAGAAAGAGATTCTAGGTCTCTTTCCCACTACACACATATAGCATTCTGGTACCTCTTAAATGGCTATGTCTCAATCCTGGTGTAAGGAAGGATCTAATTAGGGGAATATTTAATTAGCTCAAATTGCTGAGGGGGGGGGCTTACAAATACCCTACAAGACCTGCTCCCAATCTGTCTATGAAGGGACCAAAATTATCCTTAAGAAATAGTGCAGATACAGGCTTTTTCAATTAAAGTCTAGTTTTTATGAAAAGGGGAAGAAACATATAGCAGTACACACACACACACACACACACACACACACACACACACACTCATTCGAGACTAAGGGAATAAAGGAAGGAAATTGGGAATAGATGCAAGGCAATACTAGGGCTATACTTACTCCAGTAGGCTTCTCCGGGGATCCAATGCAGTGGGATGTGGATGGGAGTCATGGGAGTGAATGACTGGGCCAGGAGACAGATCAAAGTTCAGAAGGACAGAGCTTCCCCCCTGAAATCCAGACTGGCCCAGTGATAAGGCAAATTTGGGGGTTCTTATAGACAAAATGTAGCCTCTGGCAAAGGTGCTTAATGGTTAGGACAAAAGGTGTTTGGTTGCTTGGGCATTATTAACATGGCACTGTCAATGCAGTTGGGTCTAACAATAATAGTTTTTATTTATACTTCCTGCCTCTCCCTGCGGACTGAGGTGGGATTACATCAATAAAAATAGAATTACAGTTCCATATAAAATACAGTCCACAAAATCACAGCATTGCATTAACATCAATAAAAATCACTAAATCAACATCTAATCTAACAGACATGCTCAGAGTGGGGTGTCCCTTTTTGGTTGTCTGCAGAAGAACAGGAGGGTAACAACAATTGACGAAAGACAAGCAGGAGAATGGGCGAGTGGTTAAGCCCATTAAGTGTGAAACTATGAACAAATATTTGGTATTGTTTTAAGTTTGGAGGTGATGGCTTTCCTATTCCCCTTCCTTTGGGGAATTTCCAAAAGTGATGTTTCCCAGGGGTCTTGTGAGGATGACTTCTCTGTCTACCTGTCCCACTGCTTTGAAGATAATGGCAGCTAGCCTGGCAGGTCAGTTTGAGGTCATGGGGAACTCCACACACACTAAAATTTTAGAAAAAGCCAGTCTTGATAACCCTGGGATTTGTAATTTCATGACATATTCAGAATTCTTAATCACCCTTAGTATTAAGCAACCCAACAATACTTAAATAAATAAATAAATATGTTACTTAGTGTCCCTACTAACATAGTATTCTGATGGATGTACAAGGGGTCATACAGCTTAATTTAGAAGTTAGAATTTATACAATTCAGTTCAGAAGAGCACCTCATATGGATGCTTTTTTCATGGCCCCCCCCCCCCCCAATCTACACAGAACCAATGTCTGTGGTCTTCAATAATTAGTTCTCGGGAAGAAATAGATCTACAATCCAAGAGAGTGTTAGGCACACTTGAGCCCATTAAAGTATGTTGCACCCACAGTACAAGCAAGGACACCTCACAATGTAATGATGGGGTTGCAAACATTCAACAACAATAGCAGGAGTATGCCAGAGCTCCCTCCTTGACCATAGAACCTGGAGAAAGTGGAGATAAAACATCCCGTAATGGAAGGAAAAGAGGAAGAAAGGAGTGCAACAGTGCCAAATTTTGGTGACACACTTCTAGGGGTTGCATCAGCATCTATTTGGGGTGGATGGTGCAAAATTATTATTATTCATCACAGAGTTAGCAGAAGGAGCTAATGATCTGCCCATTGTCCATGACTGATTTACTATAATGTCTAACCTCCTTCACACAACATCCTTCATGTACACATCCATGAATGTATGGGGAAGGGGCTATGAGAGTATCCATTGGAATTCATTGGTGTCCACATGTTCAGCAGAGTGAAAAGTGTGAAAAGGAAGTCAGCTTAATTTCCACAGGCACTTCCACATGACTGACAGCACAAATTATATAGGCCCCTATTGTATGGATGAGCAAATGCTGACATGGAAAGAATGAAAGAGCCAAAATCTCTGATTTTCTTCAACTTCCACCAGTCTCTGAATAGCCACGAAGGGCTACTGCAACTAAATTGTGGGGTTTCTTTTTTTTTTGGGGGGGGGGGAGGGGAGATATTGAAACGTGTGAAGTAGCATACTTCCTACTGCAGAACCCATCCCTTATGAGATCTTAGCCTGTGAGTCATAAAAGAAATCTTCTTTGAGGTCACTGTTCAAAACACCAGTACACTAAAACAGAAGATGCTATATGTGACAGTTATTAACTCTATATTATTGAGTATTAAAGGATGGGGGGAAACTTTAACAGGAAGTTTCTTAATTGGATGATCAACCATCTGGTCTTATTGGAGAAATCAAGTTATACAGTTCTCCAGATACAAGGTTGCAACAGCAACCATGATAAAAGTAGAAAAGTAGGCAGAAATGTATAAGTGAATTAGATAGTAAGGCACCTTGTCATCACTTGTCCATTTACACAGTTGCCAGCAGGATCCTTGTAAGTCAATGAGAAGTTAAACAAGGTTCTCACTTATTTTAAATGACAACAAAACCATCAAAACAGTGTCAGTTCATATGATGAGACCAGATATGAGATATATTCTTTTTAGTAGTACAAAGATTAGCACCACTTCAGAAGGTATTAGGGGTGTAAATCTTTGTAAACAGGGTTTTCATAGATAACAGTGAATAATTTTACTATTTTCTCCAAGAAAAAAAATCCTCAAAAAGTGTGTGATTTTCAAAGGGTATTTACAGTTCAGGATTTATTTAGAAAAAACACACAGATATATTCCTTTTTGTGCAGAAATTATACTTTCTTTCTACACAGAAACTTCTGTTTTCTGCTCACATATACACACAAAGCATGTGTGTCTTTCACACAGAGTAAGTTCTATGACAAAGATCACTGTCCAGGATTCTTCTCATCATAGTTCTGCAACCCATTCAGGAAACCCATTTTTTAAAAATCTATTGAAATAAGTATGAATATTCATCCCATCCCTAGAATCCACAGAAGGGTTTTTTTTTTAAAGTCACCCATGATAAAAATAAAAATAAAAATCTGTCTACAAGGAGAAAGCTTACAAACGGGGGAGGGAGTATTTGCCATGAGAAATAAAGGACAAACATGTAAGTGCATTTTGGGAATCCCTGTGGATTTTTGTGGATGCTCGCAGATACTCCACTAAAAACTGCAAAATCTTTTTCTGCTGGGTTTGTGGATTTTTCCGAAAGCCCCTCACAGAAAGCCAGAACTCCTCTGAATCGCATGTGGGGGGATCACATTATATCCATGTTAAAATGAGGAGTGTTTTATTTAGACAAGCTTCTAGCTAGACATGAATCCAAGAGCAATGCTCACATGATCCCTGTTCCTTTCTGCCTGCCTTTGTTCCTTTCGGTCTCCTCAAGCCATGATCAATGGTGACTGAGGCCTTCCATGTCATGGGCATAGTTTATCTATTTTCTTGGTTTTAGTTTGAATTTTATAGGATCTATCCAAGGTGCTGAAAACTATACCCAATTTTCCCCTCCCCTAGACTTGCCAGCTTTTCCTTTTAAAAACTTTCTCTCCATTGTTCTAAATGGAAGGAAAATAAACACCAACTCTATAAGACTGGCACATCTCATTGCACACTCTGGACACATGCTGAAGAAGCAGCAGGGCTTGAGATCCCAAGGCTTCCCCAATCTAAACTCAGAATCCTTCTTATATTTGCTCTCAGGAACTAGAAATGTTGGAGTACTAAATGTGGTGGATCTTTTCATCATCATGTAGAAGATACTTCAAAGGCCAGTTCTTCTCCACCCATGAACTCTCTTTCCTTAGGTGGAGAAGGAGTGCTACCACATCTTATGGTCTCTGGGCCATCCTAGATACTATAGGATTATTGATTAAACTGATAAAATAATATAAACTTATATCTTCCTAGGAGGAAATTGGGTTAATGAATTGCTAGGGAGAAGTCCCAGGGAAAAAAAAGGACCAAGTAGGAACAGCTGGAGAACATGGTTCTGGCCTTTGAAGACTGCATCACATTCTGTTTTTAAACATATAAAACACTCAGGTATCCAAGATGCAACAACATTCTTCTTTGGTACTGTAATTTTAATCATCTAGAATATTTTTTTGAGAGATCCCTCTGATCAGGTAACCTTGAAACTGCTTTCCTTTCATGAAGAAAATGAGGACAACAACAACATGTGGCACGTTTTATACTTTAAACAGTCCACATGCCTCTTGTTTGTTTGTTTCAAACTTTACTTCTAAAAGTTGTTGCCCTTGACAAACAGTCAAACTGCCATGGAAGCTTTGTAGTTTATGGTGTGCACAACTGGATAAAACAACAACAACAACAACAACAACAAAACCTTGTAAGGTTCAGGCTCTCTTTGTCTGCCTTTTTCATGTCCAGAGGGCATAAATATACATAGAGAATTTAGGTGGAATATGATAATAAAAAATCAGACCATGTCTCCTGTATTTAATACATGAAAGGAGGAAAAGAACATCTAATATGTATGGAAATTTCTATATTAAGCTGGAAAGTTTCATTTATCAGCTTGTTGATAGGATCCTTATGATTAACAAACAGAAATATTATATTGAGCACAATACACTCACTTAAAGGGACCTTCAAGCAAATGCAACCTGCTGCTGACAGCCCCTGTGGACTGGAATAAATGAATTCACCTCTGCCCCTTATTGTGCTTTCAAAACCCTCTCCTATGGCAGCAACTTGTTGCCCTTTAGATATTCCCGCAGAATAGACCACAGCCACATCCTATCTCTTCCAGGGTGAGGGAAAAAGTAGAGAGAAGCAATAGTCACTGGGACAGAGAGGTAGGAAGACTTGGAGAACTTCACCCACTTCCTCTTTAACACAGCAGCCAAGGTAGCAAGATCCATGCTGTAAGTTGGGTGCAACTAGGGTAATCACAGCTGGCCTAAATTCCATAGATGCATAACACTCTGCCCACACAGATTCATGCTCCACCCACCACTGGAAGGATGGATGGAGGACTGGAGACACGTGGGCAGCACCCAGGTGCAGTTCTGCAGCCAGGAGAAGAGAGCAGTCATCTTCAGATCTTTAATAAATGAAAAAAGTAATCAATTTCAACTACAATTCCAGGCCCACGCACCCACAACAAACAGACAGACATGAAGGTAGCATAACAGATAAAATTATTACTACTACAGTGTGCCCTCCCCTTATGCAAGGATCCGTTCCGGATCCCTCCACATAAGGGGAAATCAGCGTATGCTGGAGCCCCATAGGAAGTAATGGGACTTGTGCCCATGGTGCACGGCAGTGCAGTGGTGTGTTGGCACATGCACACTACAGGCACGTGCCCAATTAGTTCTTCCAGGGCACGCAATGGGTTCTTCCAGCATGGCTTTCAGCATGTGCTGAAAGCTGCGTATGGTGCGCCCACGTAAAACGTGAGTGCGCTGTATTTACCTGTTTTTCAAATGTAACTACAATAGCTTTACTTACTGATATATGAATTCAGCATGCTACAATGTATAGCCATAGTGTAAGTTAATTTTGTCTTAGTTATTGCAAGAGAGGAATGCATGATAGTTAATGTATTGTTTATAACATCTTACTTCCAAGCTCTGGAATGGGTCTGGTTCCACATGACCACTATGACATAGTCTGGTTGCACCAAGCTTCATGCACTCTGGTACTCCCATTCTATAGAATATTTACTTATTTATATACTGTATTTATACCACACTCTTCAGACAGAAAAGCTCTTGGAGCGGCTTACAGATAGTTAATTAGACAGTTCCCTGCCCTCAGGCTTACAATCTAAAAAAGACATGACACAAAAGGAGAAGGGAATGGTAGTGGAGAAGGGGCCTGGACCATGCCAGATGGGCTGGAGGGCTTGTCTCCTTACTTTAAGCCAGGCCTGATGGAGCTGGCGGGCCTTTCTCTCCCTCTGAGGCCAGATGATGGAATATCTCTTGCACTGTCTTATATGGTTTGTGGAGCATGATTAGTGGATTTTGTTTTGTTGTCACAAATTCTGAAAGCATTATAGGTGCAATGGAACATTATCTGAGTGACAGAAGGATATTGGCACCAAAGGTGGTCATAGAATCATAGAGTGGGAGGAAACCACAAGGGCCATCCAATCCAGCCCCCTGACATGCAGGAACTCTCAATCAAAGCATACCCAACAGATGACCATCCAGCCTCTGTTTAAAGACTGTGTAAATAGAGTGGCACTATTACTTTGGTATAAAAAGAGAAATATTTTGATGAAATCCCATGAAGAAACCCTTTACATGTTGAGTCTCCCCTGGGACCAATGGTGTTTTGGATTTTGGAATACCTGTATTTACATATACAGTCTCCATATCTACGGTTGTTTATCCATGGATTCAACTATCCACAGCTTGAAGATATTACCCAGAAATATAAGTTTCAAAAAGCGGGCTTTGATTTTGCCATTTTATATAAGGGACACTATTTTATGATGCCATTGTATATAACAAGACTTGAGCATTCACAGATTTGGAGATGAAAACCAAAAATAAACACAGAATTCATTTATGTTCCATATATATATATATCCTGAAATTAATTTTATGCAATATTTTAAAATAATTTTGAGCATGAAACAAATTTTGTGTATATTGATCCATCAGAAAGCAAAAGTGTTACTATGGGCCCATACAGACAGGCAGAATACCATGGGCCAATCCTGTGGTATTCCAGCTGTGGTCCCAACCTTTATAGTGTCCCCCGGCCAGCTCAGCTATATGCCACTTACCTTCCAACCCTGTCGTGTCTCCTGGGGAGATCGCTGCCATGACCCATAAGGGCAGAAACAGGACACCTGGCTTTAACAGGTGCCTCCTTCTACTTTCCCAGGTCATGACCAGAGAATGGTATGGTGGCTGCAGGTAAGGGAGCACGGGGCCATGCCATCTGCCAGCTGTTGTGGAGGAATTTCCAGGAAATTCCACCATAAACATCTGGTCTTTCTAGACTGAGACAATAGCCTTTTGGGCTAGGATCAGTCTGGAACCACCAGATTGATGTCTGTACTGACCGATTCCAGCCTGGGGCTATTGGCCTGCATCTTCCATACAAAACATCAGGCCAGGGGGAACACAGGGGTTTTTTGGCCCATGCATTCAGCCCCTATCTCAGCCACCCATGAAAAAAGTTTTGATTTTTGGAATATTTCAAATTTCAGAATTCTGGATAAGGGAGACACAACCTGTATTGCTCTTCATCATTCAGTATACATAAAGAGGAGATATCCTGTGACCTAAATTTAATTACTACACCCAACAACAATAAACTCATTGAATCTATGAGGGTCTACATAAGACATGATTTACTATTGTGCAGTTGGTCTCCTGGATTGAGTCTGACTGGGAATAGCTAATGATCTGTGCCTAAAGCTTTGACTGGATTTTCAAAGACTGGCACCATGTCTCTGCATTGCTTACAAATTATAACTAAGTAGTTTTTGTGGGTTTTTTGGGCTATGTGGCCAGGTTCTAGAAAGGTTTATTCCTGACATTTCACCAGCATCTCTGGCTGGCATCTTCAGAGAATGGTTTGCACCTTCAGAGCATTCTCTGAAGATGCCAGCCACAGATGTTGGTGAAACGCTAGGAATAAACTCTTCTAGAACATGGTCACATAGTCAAAAAACCCACAAAAAAACTATGGATGCCAGTCATGAAAGCCTTCGACTTCACATATAGCTAAGTAACCCATAGTCTAATTCAGTATCCTACAGATGGTGCTACTTCCTGATCTATTAAATGGGAAGCATCCCTTGTTTGGGGAGTGGAGGAGATAGAAAGGCAAATTGAAATGGAGCATCACTCTACAAACTCAGAGGATTTATTTTTTAATTATTATTATTTACAGCCTGCTTCCCTGAATTATTTTCAACATTTCCAAAGCAGAAGAATTGATTGTGAGAGATACAAATCACTAAAGCTAGAATGCCTTTCAAAATGAATTATTTATTTCACTTTACTTGCCTGGGAGACACCTGAGTAGCAAGTAATACAGATTTCCCACTCCTTTCTTTGCCTCTCTTTCTCTCTTCCCTAATACTCACATCCTTCGAGTTTCACTGGCATTTACAGTAACTCACATTGAAATGCTTTTTTTTACAGGTGGGTTTTATCTCTCACTTTTGAAACCCACGAAAGATTTGAAAAGAAAAATGAAGGTGTTTTAGGCTTCCTCATGCAAATGTATTTCCTACAGTAGTGGGATCTTTTCTGTATTGTATTAGAATAAAAGCACATACACAAAATAATGATTTTTTTTTGAAGCCATAAAAATTATTCTTTTTTCCTCTTCTTTTCTTCTTTCTTGCAGTTTTTGAGGGAGTGACCAACAGAGATTTAAAGAAACATCAGGTGCCTCAGGCCAAGAGAGACAAATGAGCCCTGTGTATTGTGTATCATAATATGTCTGTCTGAAGGTCTAATGACAAAATATGTTTTCAGACAGATTGTTCTATTCAGGAATTCTTAAGGGTCTGTAGCAGATGGTGGCAGTCAAGTCTCAAATAGGTAGAAAACAATGGGCTTAGATTACAGATTCAAATCACAGGTGAAGATAGCGGTGTGTTTTGGGGTTTTTTTGGGTTTTTTAATCACCCTTTCAAGTATAAAAACTCTCACCAAAACAGCAAACAAGAGTGACAGTGAGAATTGATCTAAGGAAGCCCAAGACTTGCTATACTAATTTTCTACTTAAATGAAGAGGGTTTCTTTTCCTGCTTCTTTGTTTTTAACACAACTTTCATTTTAATAACAAAGATGTGATTCTCCCACCAGGAGCCCATTCACACACTATAAATTTGTGGTTTCAGGCTACAGAAAAAAAAGATTCCACCTAAACTTAGGAAGAACATCCTGGCAGTTAGAGCTGTTCGACAGTGGAACACACTCCCTCAGAGCATGGTGGAGTTTCCTTCTTTGGAGGTTTTTAAGCAGAGGTTGGATGACCATCTTTTGGGGTGCTTTGTTTATTCCTGCAGGGTAGGGGGTTGGACTGGAGGGCCCTTGTGGTATCTTCCAACTCTAATTCTCTGAACTTTACCGTATTGCCCCAGGAACGGGCCACTAGCATTCCAAAAGGGAATGTTCTGGGGACGGGAGGCGGCGGGAAATGGATTTTACCACACACTTGGAATGTTGCTGCCACTGCTGAGCATCCCCATCCCATTCCAGATGCGTCCCACAGGGGGTAATTTTTGGGAACACTTCTCAAGTGTTCCTGGAAATCGCCCCCTGGGGAACACTTCCGGAATGGGATGGGGACGCTCGGCGGTGGCAGCAGCGTTCCAAGTGTGCGGTAAAATCAGTTCCCTGCCGCCTCTCATCCCCAGAACGTTCCCTTATGGAATGCTAGTGGCCCGTTCCTGGGGCAATGCAGTAAAATTCTCTGTATCTATGTTACAATGAGTACTATTACATAGCTTCTGCAATCAGGAACCTGATGAGAGGAGTTCTGTAACTGCATTCGGCTGAATATGGCTGTACAGACCAATGTAGAGCTTCATGCACAGTGTCCAAAGATCTAGAACCCTGCCCTGGTGTATTTGTCTCCCCTACCTTCATAAACAATTTTGTCTTGTACACAAATAGGTAACTACCTGCATAGAGCTTCCATTTCCAGCATATGTCAGTTTATTTTCCATTCATAATTCTGTTCCATTCCATTTCCACATTAAGCTTCAGCATTTTAATCTGAATAAATGTGTTTTAACTAAGATGTTTTGGACATATTTTCTTTCAAACTGATATGTATTTCTAAATGTATTTTCTTCAATAATAGGCTCTTAAAAATACATTTTGATATGTTCTTTAAGCCAAGAACTGTACCAGAAATGTAAAGAAAAATCACGAATAAATAACTTATTTACCTATTAATCCCAGAGGTGCAGATAAAGTTCACTCACGTCAAAATTCACATGGATCAAATCCTCCCAGCAGCCCTATAGCAGTTGTTCAGAATCTGAACCAGTCAAAAATACCATTATGAAGTCAACATGAAATGCTTTTGTCAGAAGAAAGGGGCTACAATTCTACACAGGTATAGGATGGCGACAGATATGTATAGACATAGACATTGCAGCCTAAAAGTCACAAATAATGTATCTCCTTCATACAACTATTGGTTGTTATGTACTTTCATGTCAAGTCCAACTTATAGTGATTCTATCATAGGTTCTTGGCAATAATTTGTCAGAGGAGGTTTGCCATTGCACTTGCTGAATATAGCCTACAGTACCTGTTATACTCTGGTGGTCTGCCTTCCATCAATTCCATGCCTGATTCTGCTTAGCTTCTCAGATCACCTTGTGCCTTCAGAGTATTTAAGCTGGCTCTTATATAACTACAGCTCTTGCTTTTTTGAAAAGCTCTGCCTATACAGTATAAGCAAGAGCATCCAGCTTATCCAAAAGTGGTATATTCGTGGACAATTGAGCTTTTTTCCATGTGAGTTACTTTTGTATACCCGGGGCACAGCTGGGAATTGATGGGTTACAACATAGTTACATGTAACAAGTTACATTTGGGGTAACAGGAGTGTACCATTCAAAAGTAGCACAGCAAGTAAGAGGAAAGTCACGTTACTGTTGTAACAAATAGTGGGTTCTAGTTACACCTAGTTTTTAAAAAGTTATGTTTCAAGGGCATTTTTGTGCAATTGCCAAACTGCAATAATAAAGTAGACTGGGCTGTTTCAGACTGATCTGTACGAATGCCATAGTAAAAGAGAATGGCAGTTCCAGAGTAGAATGGACACAGTCTGAAGCAATTTGATATGAGAAATCTAGACATCAGCCAGAATACCATATGGCAGATATGTATATATAACCACTATAGCTATGAAGCTACGCACTGAATCCCAGTCTGGGCCCCCACTTACTGGGAAGCAGCCATTGCAATTGATGAGGGCTTGTTTCCTGTTGATAGGGAAGCAGCTGATGACCATTTCCACCTCTTCCCATGAGCAATCTTCAGTGTGACAGGCAGAAGCAGAGTGCCTGTTGCAGTTCCTCCTTGTGCCAAAGATCCCACACATGAAGGTAGGTGGGTACATCAGCCAGTTGCTTCATGACTGATAGGTGAACACAATGGTTGCTACTGGGTAAGTGGGGACTGGGGGACTTTCATAGTCCCTATGTAGCCACTAAACAAGGGGCTATGTAGGGATCACTATAGCTTACATATCCATAATTCCCCAAAAGACTTCCAGTTATCAAAAATAAATAAGGAAATACTAAAGATCATCTAGACATGACCATGTAAGGAGGATACCAAGGTGATCTAATGAAGAGTGAAAGAAGAAGAGCTGGCCCTTGCTTATCAATGGTTCAGTTGTGTAACCTGGTGCAATTATATTACCAGCACTCATCAATCATAGTGCTATGCAGTAGTGTCGCTAGGGGGGAGCAGGGAGTGCAGATTTCACCAAGTGATACCGCTGAAGGGGGGGTGACACCACAGAAGGGGGTGACACCCAGTGAGCACCTCCACCTCCCTGTCACATGCCATGGTGCACAGCAGGGAGGGAGAGGACCAGGCACTCCTCATCCCTGCCCACGTGGTTTTACTTTAGATAAATCCACATGGGACAGGGAGGGAGAAGGTCACATGGGACAGGGAGGGAGAGGGATAAGCACCTCCCATCCCTGCCCCATACGGCTTCACTCTGAAGGAAAGCCATGCAGGGTGGGGAGTTGGGAGTGGCCCTTTAGGCTCTGCCCTGAAACCCCACCCCAAAGCTCCGCCCCTACACTAGGTGACACCCTGGTGCAGAGCGCTGCTGGTTCTATGGGGTGGGGTTATGTGAGGATCCCCATGGTTTTAATGTTTCAAATTGCTGCCTTTTAAAAATGTGTTTTAGGATTTTTTTAGGCTGCTTTTCAAAGTTTTAAAAGAGTATTTTAATGTATTTCTTAAAAATATATTTTCTATTATAAAGTACAAAATTTTTAAAATTTATTTATTTGTGCATTCTCTTGGGAGCCATTGTGGACTGGGAGGTGATACAGAAATTATGAAAAATAATAAATAAATATTACTATTTCTTAATATCGTGTCACATAATTTAATCAGCTGGTGTGTTGGTTAAAAAAGAAGAAGGGAAAAGTGCTCTCTTTTCACATACACTGTGCTTTCTTTACATTTATCATGGTGAACATTTGTTAAATTTTAACCAACATAGCTGAGCTGTATTTTAGCTCATGGGTCATACATGTGCTGGAGTCCAGAGGGCCACAGCACCTGAATTTTTTGTCTCCTCCAGAGCTCTAGAGGACTGTAGGTAGTCATTACAGCCACCCCTTTGGGTGGCCAAAGGTCAGAACACATCTGGTCACTTTCCAGGCTGTTTGGGACCAATGACAATTCGCTCTTGCTCTGAGATAATGATAATAATACTGTTTATTTATAGCCCACTTTTCCAAAGGAGATCAAAGCGGGTTACAACAAGGGTATAAAATATAATACAATTTGAACAAACAGTATATACACATCATAAAAACACTCTAGAGTTAAAAACACCATAAGATTACAGAGAATAAAAACCAAAGCAAAACTAGCTGGAAGAAAACTTATATGATAGGGAGAGAGCAGATATCACGACACATGGGGGAAAGCCTGTTGGAAGAGATAGGTCTTGAGCTTCTTCCTAAACAGGTCAAGGGAGGCGACAGAGTGGAGCTCGTCGGGAAGGGAGTTCCAGAGCTGCAGGGCCGAGTTAGAAAATGCCCTCTGTGCAGTCAAGGTGTACGTCGACTTAGGAACCCTCAACAATTGCTTCCCGGGCGATCTGAGAGTGCGGGGCGGATTATATGGGGAGAGGCGGTCCTCCAAGTATCCTGGGCCCAAGCCATTTAGGGCTTTATAGGTAATAACCAACACCTTGTATTGTGCCCGGAAGTGAATAGGCAGCCAATGAAGATCTTGCAAAATAGGTGTTATGTGGCTAGTCCTGGGACATCCAGTGACTAACCTTCCTGCCATGTTCTGTACTAACTGAAGCTTCTGGGTTTGGTACAAGGGTTGCCCCATGTAGAGCGTGTTACAGAAATCCAACTGAGAAGTTACCAGAGCATGCACCACCGTTTCAAGGCCCCCCCCCGGCCCAGGTAGGGTCGCAGCTGGTGTATCAGCCGAAGCTGATAACAGGCGCTCCTGACTGTCGCATCCACCTGAGAAGTGAGGTGGAGCGACGAGTCCAAAAGCACCCCCAGACTGCGAACTGAGTCCTTCAGGGGGAGCGTGACCCCATTCAGGACAGGTGGGCAAATTTCACCACCCGGACCGGGAGTGCCTATCACTAGTACTTCCATTTTCTCTGGATTCAAACTGAGTTTGTTTTTCCTCATCCAGCCCATTACCGACTCCAAGCAGGCATTTAGAGGAGAGATGCCATCCCTAGTCACTGCATCAGTCGGAGACACAGAGAAACATATTTGGGTGTCATCAGCGTACTGATAACACCGCGCCCCATGTCTCCAGATGATCTCTCCCAGCAGTTTCATGTAAATGTTGAATAGCATGGGGGACAGAATGGTTCCTTGAGGGACACCAGATGTAAGCGCCCTCTTATCGGAGCACACGTCTCCCAGCTGCACCATCTGGAATCTGTCCGAGAGGTAGGAACGTAACCACTGGAGTGCAGTGGCCCCGATACCTAACTCCCTCAGGCGTTCCAGAAGGATACCGTGGTCAATGGTATTGAAAGCCGCTGAGATGTCCAAAAGCACTAACAGGGACACACTACCATGTCCATGCTTAGACGGAGATCATCGACCAGGGCGACCATGGCAGTCTCAACTCCATAGCCCACCCGGAAACCAGTTTGAAATGGGTCTAGAAAATCCATTTCATCCAAGATGACTTGAAGCTGGAAGGCAACCACCCTCTCGATCACCTTCCCTAAAAAAGGCAGCAGTGAAACCGGCCGATAATCATTTCGAATCAGGGGGTCTAGGGAGGGCTGCCAGAACAAAAGCAGCACAAACTGAATTGCCAAAATTGAGCATTAGGCAGCTTTTCATTTTTTAAACAATAAGCAAATGTTAAAGAAGCCTAGTGCAAAAACACTTGGCGCTAACTGTCTGAAACCAGGCCTAGTTAGTCCCCTCTTTAAGATCTAATGTGTCTTCAGCTTTTATTAGGATGTGTGAAAAAGAATATAATAAAAAAAAATCATAGCTTTTTTTTTTTTTTTTTTTTGTCCAAGACTTGCCAGCAGGCGAAATCTGGCAATCCAGATTCCTGAAGCTCAAAGCAGATTCAGGCTTCAGATCAGAATACATTGGCCCTCTTTATCTATGGATTCTGCACCCACAGACTGAACAATCTATGTCTTGAAAATACCCTCCCCCCCTTTTCTCCTCAAAAACCAAATCTTGATTACATTATTATATATAAAATGGTGAAATTTTACTATGCCATTGTATATAATGGAACAGGAGCATCCATAGATTTTGGTATTCATGGAGGTGGGGTCCTGGAACCAAATCCCAGCAGGTGCAAAGGGTTCACTGTACATTGGGTCGAGACCAACACAAATGAATCAGGAAGATCCATTTTGAATTAAGAGGCCCCAGCAAAACTATAACAATAGAGGTATCATATACTCTGGTTTCTCTTCAGATCGTATAAATCTTTCGCCTTTTACTAAAGATTTCCGTGGAGAGGAACATTTATGAGTTTGTAACCAATTTTTTGAGGCTAAAAAAGGAGCCCTGGTGGCGCAGTGGTTAAATGCCTGTACTGCAGCCACTCACTCAAGACCACAAGGTTGCGAGTTCAAGACCAGCAAAAGGGCCCAAGCTTGACTCAGGCTTGCATCCTTCCGAGGTCGCTAAAATGAGTACCCAGACTGTTGGGGGCAAATTAGCTTACTTGCTAATTAGCTTACTTGCTGTTCACCGCTATGATCTTTGGAATAGCGGTATATAAATAAAACAAATTATTATTAATTATTATTATTATCATACTAGGATTTTTGTTTGTTTGTTTGTATACTGGAGCTATATGTCATTTTATTTTAAAACCTAAAACCTTTTAAGACAATGTAATGAAAAAATGACATTCTACTGGTAACATAAAAGTAATGTGTGTTACCCTTTTCAACACTGCAGTGAATAATGGTAAGTGGCTGTATGTCAGATTCTCTGATGAGCAATGGGGATTAATTACCTTTAAAAATTAGTCTTCTAAGGCTTGGCAGGGAACGTGGATCTCTGTTTCTTTCTTTCTTGGTCTAAATACTCCAACATATATATTTCCACAATTAGACTGAGATGCTTATGCAGTCCAATAACAGAGGCCTTTCTCTATCTTAGTGCAGGAAGCGTGGGCCTCTTTTGTTCATTTCTTCCAATCTTGGGAAGACCTTTACCTTCCGTTCTTCATAATTTCCTAAACTCTGATGATTTTTATTGTATTTCTCCTGAGACAGAAGACATTTTCCAGAAGTCTTGCCTTGCTGCTCCTGTAAGAGCAGTGTTTCTGTTTCAACCCAGTTGTCCAAATAGGAACCTCTAAGGATGTCAGCATTTTGAAACAGCAGAAGAAGCCTGTTAGACAATAATAAAATTATGGCTGCCTTCCTGTTGGCATACAATGGCATAATTTGGCATACAATGGCATAATTTGGATTTATACCATTGCAACTCACTTTTTTGATCATTGTAGAGGTTAGAATTCACTATGGAGATCTCTTCAGATCTTATCGCTCTGTGTCTAGCTACAGGAAACTAGCTGAATAGTTGTCTGCTATTCCCCCATCCTACACCAACCAAGAAATGGTGAGGTTCAGGGGACTGCCACTGAGCAAACTCTTAGCTTTGTCTCCTGATAACAAGATCTCAGTTTATGTATTATTTTTGTACTACCATTTTTTCTCAGAGATCAAGAACAAGAACTCTTGAAGAAGATTAGGCTGAGTTTAAGGACACATCTGGGGAATTTTTCCTATATTCCTGACCACCCTTCATTCTGTTCATCTGGTGCCATGATGATACAGTAACCTGTGTAGCAATCCCACATGCAGGCAATATTGCCATCTCTCCACTCCACCTCCTGATATAGATTCCCACATCTTCAATATCATGAGGCAAGAAGTCCAACAGGCCATGCTTCCCCTATTTCTCCAGCTGCACCAGTTGGATTTCTCACTGCTACAATGCCATTAAAAATACAAAACTTTCTGGGAGGAGGAGATGGTAACCCTTGAGATAAGAAAAAGAGCAAGAATATTAGGGAGGAATGGCTAAAGCATGTAAATCTGTAAGGAAAGCATATCAGCTCACATTTATTTATTAACTACATCATTTTTATCCCATATTTGGTCAGAATGCCTCGAAGGTGATTCAGAAGCCAGCATTGTTTAAAAACACATAACAAAGAAATATGAACAGACAAAGTATCCAGGGTTGGGGGAGCTCAACACTAATCTTTATACTTCAGCATATCAGCCAAAGGAATCTGAAGAGGGCTCTTTGAAATAGAGCTGTTTTTACCTGGTACCTTAATTACATTAATGGAGGAGCAAGAATGAACAATCCCAGGCATCCCTCCATGACATTACACTCAATGGAAGGACCTTGAACAAGACGTCTGAAGAAGAAAATCTCATAGAACATGATGTGGAAAAAAATCAGTTTTTAAAATTGGAAAAATATTGCTTTATATATTTATCAGTTAATTAATTATAAAATGGGTTTCATTAAAATGAGAAGACCGAGTCAGGAAGGATAATAAAGCAGCAAGAATGTTGTATACTTTTCTTCCAGTATTTGAATACAATCCAAACTGTTCTGGATTATTTTTCTTTACAGAAAATTAGGTGGGACACACACACATTTTTCTCAACAGAGATCCTTGAATTCTGGGAGAAAACTCTGCAAAAATATTTGCTTTGTCATACAGCTTGGCCAGCAACTATTTGACCTTGAATGCACTTCTACTTTAAGGTATCTTTGGCCTAGACCATGTTTAAGCTCATCATCATTAGGGTATTACATTAGGACTAGAAACTGCCTTGGCACCAACCAAATCCAGCTCCTACTTGAGTCAACCCATTGAGTCAGTGGAGCATACATAAATATTGATTTATCATTGTTCTCATTGACCCAATGGATCTAATTTAGCGGTGCTTAGTTAGTGACCCAAAGGTAATCTGAACCTATTGTTGGGTGAATTCTCAAACACCAGATTTCTTCTAGGTTCCTTCTAGAATGCAATATAGTAGGTGGACCCTGAATCAGCTAAGGAAGGCAATGACTCACAAGCAAATGTTAACATTGATCAAGGGGGAGGGCTCCTAAAAGAAGCACTGACACACCAAATGCTTGTCATTTGCAAGGTTTTATAACTCACTGTGAGTTCATGACAATCAAACCAGTTGGATCCCTAGGAGTTAGATTAAACATAATAAACCAACTATAAATCTGACTCCTCATTACCTTAACCACTGGTAACTGTTAATGTACAACTGATGAAAAGTTGGCTGTATTCCAGACTAACAGTGCCTTTGCCCACCTAACCTAAAATGGAGCCACAATATAATGGATTAATTGCCATAACTTTATTTAATATATAAGAAAATTGAATGTGCAGTAATTTATTTGCCATACTGTATTAGGTATTGCTGCATATCCTGAAATCATGTTTATTAATATATTACAAACCTGCATGCAATTTTTACAGATTTGATTATGTTCCTGATAATCATTGAAATAGATTCCCCACTTGTTTCAATTTCATTGTAACTTGTGCAAATGTATCAGATAGCATCTCAAAACCTCATTTGATTGCTATATTGTGAAGAAATATTTTTTAAAAAACAACATCTTTTCTCTTTATCTGTTCAGTGTATCTTCCCCACTATATGCTTATAAATTGTGTTTGAAAGTCTCAATTTTTCTTGTAAATTCTCAAAGGGATTCCTATCCAATTTCATGCATGTTATCCTTTCTAGCTAGAAAGTATTGTATGAACTCAGATTCATGTGTTAAAATGACAGTGAAAGAGAATGGCAAAATAGTTTTGCTTTTAAAAACATCATCCACAGATGTACATGTTTCCCCCCCAAACTTTATCTCATAAAAGATAACAGAGTACCTGCTTCTTTGAGTGTGTATCTTAAACATAGGTATTATATTTACTGGGTAATGAGGTCCACTTAGCTTTCCCTCACTACTCGGTAGAGAAAGTGTCAGTATATTTAAAACTGGAATTTACACAGAGCTAAATTAAGGCTATAATTCTAAATGCACTTATTGGGGAGTAAATTCAATTGAATCTAATGGGATTTACTTCTGAGTAAACATATATAGCACTTCACCATTACTATATGGATTGATATTATAAACCTGGTTATGGAATTTAAGAGAAAGGTTGGGCATTGTGATCAAGCTGATTGCTCATGATGGGATTTGTAGTCCAAGATATCTGAAGTGTATCAGCTTCTGGAAAGTTCAACTTGTACTTAAAGTCGCAAAGATAAGATTGAAAATGTCTGGGAAATATTTGAGGAAATAGGGTCTCTACAGATGGGCGGCTAAAGCCGCCCCTTTTTGCCCCAAATGGAAGCTGTGGCAACCACATGCTGTGGCCTCTGGAAGGAACAAAAAGAAACTCTGAAGTTTCTTTTTCATCCCAAAAGAGGCGTCATAAGTGTGATGGCGCAGCATTATGATGCCCTTCTGAACAGCGAAATTTGGACACTGCACTTGGTGTATATCATCATGGTGTGAGCCGTGTGGACTGGTGTGCACCATAATGGCAGCTGGGTGGTGCAGTAAGGGCTTTGAGCGTGCAAATGCTCAGCCCTCACCTCACGTACAGGCCAGCACAAACTGCTGATCTGTACATCCCCATACTTAGGAGGAGGGACTGAAATAGGATATAATAACAAATCAGGTCAAGAGATGATTTCTAGCTTGTTCAGATAAAAGTTTGACTCCATTGTAGATTGGTCTAAATATGCCTTTAAAATGTTTAATAAGTTAAATAACTATGCTGCATGGAATCCTTTTGTCCCCTGCATGCACAAGCGTTTCTTGGCAAATGCCCTTTAGTGCGAGTCATTTAGAATCAGAGCAAAAGCCGTCTCTTTTGAAAAACCCGGGTTCCGCAAAATATGAACTTGCCCCCGATCATGAACGGGTCAAGTTCAGGGGAGGGATTTAGGCCAGAGGGAGGGCAGTGGGCAGGGTATTCCCTCCCCTTCATCAGGGTGAAGGAGGAGGTGAAGGAGGAAGGATGGAAAAAAAGGGAAATCAGGGTGACAGGCTGCAAAAAAGGGTATCAGGGTGACAGGAGGCAAAGGGACAGGAGGCAAAAAAGGGGAATCAGGGTGACAGGAGGCAACAGGAGGCAAAAAAGGGGAATCAGGGTGACTGACGGGGGTTGCAAAGGGCAGTCAGAGGGAGAGCAGAGGGAGGAACTGGAAAAAGTGACGGAGGAGCGGAAGAAGGGGGCCATGGGGGGCATTCTGTAATGGAGCAGGAGGAGGAGAAGGAAGAGGCAGGAGGAAGGGTCAGTTCAGGGCAGGTCAGAGGGAGGGCATGAATGGAGCTCACACCAGGCAGCTTTCCCCTTTTTAAATTTTTTTAAAAATTATTTTTGACAAAAAATATGCATAGTTTTTTCTTCAGGGAGGGTTGGAAGGAAGGAGGAGGAGGAGGATTGCCAAGGGAAATCGGGCTGCAGGGCCATGCCAGAAGAAGGATGTAGGGAAATTGGGCTGCAGAGCCAAGAGGAAGGAACCTCTCTCTCTTTTTATTTTTTATTTTTTTATTTTTGACTGTCTATGCGCATGATTTTTTGGGTGAGATAGAATGTGTGTGTGCTTGTGCTACTTTCATTTCCTCTTGCTCTTGGAACAGCACCTTATAAGAGCCTTTATTATTATTAATATTATTATTTGTGTTATATGCGGTTGCTACAATTAGAATGCCTGCACTACTACATTTCCCTTTCATTTCCTCTTGCTCTTGGAATTTAAGAGCCAT
>NC_056522.1:244687344-244842517 GCF_019175285.1 Sceloporus undulatus | reverse complement strand
TATTATTATTATTATTATTATTATTATTATTATTATTATTATTATTATTATTATTATTATTAGTGTTATATGCAGATGCTACAATGCCTGCGCTACTACATTTCCCATTCATTTCCTCTTGCTCCTGGAATTATTTGTTTAAAATGCAAATGCTACAGTGCCAATGTTACAAATGTTTCCCTTTCAATTTGGCAAACTGATACTGCTTTTGCTTTTGCTACACACAAGACACACACTGGAGGTTTTTAAATTTGACAGCATCTGCGCACCCTGCCTGCCAGATTTTTTTAAAAAGGAGGGGGGGAAGCCCACATCCATTTAGCCAATGGCAGCAAGAAACATCACCTTTTACGAAAGCAGACTAATTTGATTGACAGCAGAGGACTCTTCCTTTTAAACCGGTTTAAAGAGCTGAAATGGCGTTCCGGGGTTAAATACTCTGATTAAGGTATTTATAGTGGACACTTGCTTCCGGAGGTATTCGAGGGGTGGGGGTGGAAACTGAATCTTCCCAGTTCCTTTCATTGCAAAAGTGCCAGTGAGAATGGGACCAGAAAGAGAGATGTGCATAGAACTGTATCAGTGCTACAGATGACTGTAGCAGAACTTCAGCTGCCATTTTCCATATAGGTATTAACAAACACTAATATATAGCAAGATACATTCAATGGAAATAGAAAACCCAGATTTGCTGCTAGTGCAAAATCTATTGTGTCTATCTATGATCATTAGACTAAAAATAATCTGAGAGCAACATGTCTGGAATACTACTTATTGGTTTACTTTTGAAAACCAGTTGATGGGGCACACAAGCAGGAATAGTGCTTGAGAAAGTTACTTTTGGAATGACAACTCTCAGACTCTTCCAATCAACATGACCATTGACCATGTTTCTTAGAAAATTTTAGAAGTTCGCATTCAAAAAAAGGAACTTTTGCAAAACCAAATGGGAGGGTTATGTTGTAGTCATGTTATGTCTATGAGTTCCACAGAGGAGTTTTGTGGGCCACAATGGAAACAAAATGCTGCACTATAAAGGTGCTTCACCTTATTTAGTGTGGTTTCTCTTATCTTATGACTACTTTGAGACCCACAAGGTATTGTATGAAATCATATCAATGAGCATGTTTATTTTCTTACAGGAAAAGAGATTCCACCTAAATATTAAGAAGAAATTCCTGATGGTAGGACATTGCCTCTGAGTATGTTGGAGTCTCCTTCTTTGGAGGTTTTTAAACAGACTGGATCTTTATCTGTTGGGAATGTTCTGATTGTGTATTCTTGCATAGGAGGGAGTTGGACTGGGTGGCCCTTGGCATCTCTTTCAACTCTATGAGTCTATGTATATTATAATTTTCTTTTGACACATCCATGAACAACATTCATGGTGCTTTCTAGAACAGTGATAAGACAAGAAATCCTTGCCCTGAGGAGCTTACAATCTGAAATTTGATGTAAGCTATGTGTGATAAATGCGAGTCCCTCCATTTATCGGGGCCTCCTCCCCAGCTAACAAAGGGCTAACCTTGGGAGAGGGTACTGTGATTTTGTGTTGTGATCTGATGTGACTAGTGGTGTCAGGGCAACTGTCCAAACATATAGGCTTTAAGGGAGAACTTTCTAGATGGTTGCTGGAGAGAAACTATTGAGGCTGTTGAGAGTAAGAAGTTGAAAAGAAGCAAGGTCTCAGCTTTTAACCCTTTTTCTTACTCACGGATGCAGATTTGGCTATATTTCTCTGAAAGTATTATTATTTTGTAACTCTATTTTAAGTTTGTGCCTGGAGGACCAGTTGCTCTTTAATGGTCTTTACTTCATAATAAACCTTTTTCTTCAGTACTCTGCCTCTTTCTTCATTCCCTTTAATGGACCTAGCTATGACAGGACAATTAATTGCTGTCACAGGACAAGAGAATAGGGATGGCTGAGAATGTTTTTTATACATATTTGCCAACAATTATAAATTTTTTAATATTCAGGATGTAAAAAGATTAAAAATACTGTCATAGCCATGAATTCTTTAGCTATGAATTCAAGCATCTATTGCTTGAAAACTTTTTTAAAAGTATAAATTCCAAATAGCAGACCTTGATTCTGTCATTTTATATAAGGGACAACGTTTTACTATGCCACTGTATTTAATGGATCTTGAGCATCCATGGATTGTGGTATCCATGGGGGATCCTGGAACCAATCCCCAGTGGGTAACAAAGACCCACTGTATTGAAATGCTGGAGAAATCAGTGACAGAGCTACCCATCTGCACCAAGGCCTTTGTGTGCTAAATTATTACATGTCTGAATCCTGTACATTCAGTCTTGTCAGTGTTGAACTACAATTGCTACCTCCTCTTTTTCCTGATAAGTGCCTCATTTTTAGTATCTGTGTGCCACAGGGAGATGCAACAACACTGTACTCTCCCTGGTAGGAATAGATTTACATGCTGAGTCAGGAGGTGTGGAGAGAATTTTCTTTCAGGCTACTGCCACACTGCAGAAGTAATGCAGTTTAAAACCACTTTAACTGTCATGGTTCCATTCTATGAAATCCTGCAATTCGTAGTCTGTAGTTGCACCAGAGAAGGCTAAACATTTCACAAAACTACAAACCCCAAAATTCCATATCATTGAGCCATGGCAGTTAAAGAGGTGTCAGACTGTATTGCAGTCTGCAGTGTAGATGCAGGTCAGGTTGTTTTTGAAGAATTTACCAAAATTAATACATTTCTCCATACCTGGCACTGGAAGTACATGAGTTATAACCATTCACAGCCTCAGGAAGGAGAAAGTGAAACTGGAAAATTTTCTTATCCCAATCCGATTTTCCCCAGATATATTCATTCAGATTGCTCCAAAGGATCAGGCTGTATCACTATTGCTGGATGGCAGAGAGCAGACTCTCCACTGCTCTCAGAGAGAAGTGTGGACTGTTTGTGTATGCGTACACATGCATGAGTGCACACATGAATGCAGTGAAGGCCCCAGTCCCTAAGCCAGCACTCATGGGCCCCCACAAAGCTGAAATGGTAGTGAACTGCTGTGACATACTGTAACTGGAGTTGCCAGGATTGAACCTATGACCTTCTGCTTAAGGAATGTGCTCTCCAATTCAGCAAAGGGGGCTGATTTAATCAAGTGCATTGACCCCTTTGCTATATGTCCAAGACTGAGTAATTCTGAGTAATTATTATGTATACGTCTCTATAATCCTATTGGAAATGTTGATTGAAACTGGTAGGTCAGCACTTAGGTTGGAGGTACCAGCAGGCCTGGGTGAAATGCTCTCATACATCACTATGGTTTAATCTCTTTTTACAATAATCTCTCTCTCTCTTTTTAATATAATAGACTGGAGTGTATCGATCACAATCAAAGCCCTTCAAATTACACAGAAATTAAATGAAACTATTGGCACCCAGACATGCATCAATATGGCTCTTCCCAAATTATTTCATTAGCTCATCCATCATCCTGCCAAAAAACAGCCCCTATTGATCCCTTGAGGTTATTTACTGTTGTTTTATAGCAGGATGGAATTTTCGTTGCTGTTGCTGTGCTTAGAATTCAATGTTATACATCAGTGGAATGTTGCTGAAGTTGAGCAATTCTTCAAAAATAATGGGTGGCTCATGGCTTATCGGGAGCCCTTAGACAAGCTGGATCAAAGTCTGTGGATGCCGCATGTAGCAAGGCCTGGTTCAGATATTATGCCACTTTCTTGTGTCCAATTCCAGCCCTTTTATCTTGTGTGTGTGTGTGTGTGTGTGTGTGTGTGTATCTGATATTCACTTTGATTCTTGATAAATGCAGGCAAACAGTTGATAGGGGAGAATGGCCCAGGAAATTTCCTTCAGTCTATGGGCTCATTCCCACTTACATTTAAACCAGTTTGCGATTCACATTGCTCTGTGTTGGTAAATCGATTCCAAAAGGTCTGTCGTTCCCACTATGAAAACGGATCTTTTCATTATCCCCTTATAATCACTTCTTTTTTGGCATGATTGTCATCCCCACTAGTTTGCACCGCTTCAAAATGTATGTCAATCATCTATACACCATCAGTGATATAAGTGGCAGCCAGGGCAGCCTGGCTTGGGAATTCTCTCTAAATGTACATATGTATTTTTAAAAATTGATAGAAGATTCAATGCATTGGTTTTGCAATTACTTACCTCACTGATTGCAAGTAGTTGCAAAATCAATGAACTGAATCTCCTATCAATTTTATTGTTTTTTTAAAAAAATACATGCACCCATAGGTCACATCATAAGCACAAAGGCAGCACTGGGGGGAGGGGGGAATGGTGGATGTACGAAAAACTGAGGAGGGATGGTAAACACCCCTCTGCAATTAGTACCTCCCCTTCAGAATGATGCAATTCAGATCTGTCATTCCCAGTTGTTGAACAGACTTTCGAATTGATTCTTTTCAAAAGAACTGCCAAAGAACTAGTGTCAACAAAGAGCAGGGTTTTGGTTGTTTTGTTTTTTTTTGCATTTGCCGCACTTCATCGCAATTGAAACCAATCACAGTAGGATCAGAACTGGTTTCAAATGGGAACAATGGTCATATAAACCAATGAGCAATTCGCTTTAAATCGTAGTGCAAACGCAGCCTATAGATCACCTGTTGCTATGGAGTGATATGATAGTTAGGTTATGCTTATGTCCTGCAGAGCTCTTATTTCCTGCGATGGAAGAGGGAACTGAAATTTCTTTCTTGATGGTACCTAAGATTAACCCTGTAAAACTAAATGTCTTTGTTGGGGAGTGAGAACCAGTAAATACAATGCAGGAGTAGGTAGAGTATAGCCCTGGGGCCACATGGTAATGCCAATACTACTATTAAACTCCTCAACCCTTCTAGTCTCCCCAGATTAGTCCTGCTTGTAACCCCAAAGAAAATGGGCTGAATCACTTCTCCTCAAAGCCTTCAGGGGCAAAATTCACTTTTTAAAAAGGGAAGAAATGTGGTGGCTTAGTGTTAAGATATCAGTTCTGACAACTGGAAAATCTGAAGGTTGGCAGTTCAAGACCAGAGTACTTCATAATGGGGTGAACTCCCACCACTAGTTCCAGCTTCTGCCAACCTAGCAGTTTGAAAACATGCAAATGCAAGTAAATAAATAGATACCACTTTGGTGGGAAGATAACAGTGTTTGGTGCAGTCGTGCTGGGCACATGACCACCAGAAGGGTCCTCGGACAATGCTGGCTCTTTGGCTTAATAATGGAGAAAAACTTTGCCTTCTACAGTTGGTTACGACTAGACACTCATGTCAAAGGACTACTTTTGCTTACCTTTATTATTTAACACATGCACACACAACACACACAAATCTGAAAATATTTGCCTGAGTCTCAAACCCTGAACCTAATTAGTCTGATTTTGACAGAGAATTTCTCAAACTACACTAAATATAAACTGGTGAAGACTGGTCAACAGTTTAGATATGGAAGGACACTGAGACAGGAGGCCCTTCTAGGTTGGTCCAAAGAAGCATGAATTCTCGTGATAGAACTCCTGGATTTTTGCCAGATTTCACTGGTTATTGTCCCAATCATTCCACTTTTTTTTCTAAAGGAAGTGCTATTTGTAGCAATTTCTTGGATATGCACTAACCCTGTTCCAAAAGTAATTTTTAAATAAGGGGCATCATTTTCTGAGGTGGTCCTCTAATATAAAAGCAAAATATTTAAAAAGAAAAAATCTTAAGAGTGATGGCTCAAACTTATAACAGTGATGCACTACAACAGTGTAACACTCTAACAGACCCTTTTTAAAAAAAGGAGGCTAAAGGAAACTAAAGTATACTTCTTGTTGTTGTTCTGAAATCTCAGATCATAAGAACATCAACTGAGGTGGGCATGAAATGTTGCAGCTGATGCCAGGACAACAGAAACATCATTTGGATAGTTTTTAAAAAATTCAAAAACCACAGGAACAAATACTACAACCTCCTGACACATTTGCCCCAAATGGAAGTGACCATGAAGAGTGTATCTCCTTAAAATCAGCAATTTTGTGTATTACCAAAAGTAGCTGCAGTAGGAATGGATGAATGAATGAATGAACCCCTATTTCTTCAGTTGCAACCTGTACTGACTCCTAGGCCTTTATCACACAGGAGGCAAGCATCCTCCTCCCATGATTAAATCCCCATTAAATCCTGTTAATAGTGTGATCAGGGGAATGCTTCTCCCATTCTTGTCCTTTTTGTAAAGAGTAATGGAGGCGTCATTTGGTATTAACAGAAACTTCCATTAATACCAAATGATGCCTCCATTACTCTTTACAAACAGGACAAGAATGGAGAAGTGCATGGGGGTGTGATAACCTTCCCCCCAGGAGCGATATTAACAGGATTTAATGGTGATTCAATCACATGAGGTGGATGCTTGCTTTCTCCCTGTGATCATCACCCTAGTCTCTCTTGTGTGTGAAAGGAGATTTTCCATTTGCAGAATGGATGATCCAGATACTATCCTGATATTGCTCCCCGCACTATTTATATGTGCACAGACCACACCAGAAAACACTGCTTCTGGAGAAAGCTGCATAGCTAATAATAAACGAGTGCAGGTTGTGCCATCATTTCCCCTTGTGGGGGGCAGATTAGCATTTTTCCCTAGTAAAATAGAACAGATTCTTTTGTTTTTAAAGTTGAGTTCTCCTTCTGTTCCACCCATTATTTGGATTTTAAGGAAAGATTAATCATTTTGAGAAAGATGTGGCACAAAGGCACAATTTACCTCTAATTGCTTCAGATCAGAACAATGTGTTCTTGCCAGAAAAATTAAATGCATCACATTTACAAAGCTGTTTATACCATGTGTGAATTATTTAGGATAGGTTTCATTACAGCTATTAATATGCATAGCAGTGCTTCACCATGTGAAACTGATCAAGTTTGGAAAGGGGAAATCTCTGTCCTTCTTTTATCTTTTCTTTCCTTTTTAAAATGTTGCAAAGCTTTTTTTTTTTTCTTTTTAAACCCTGAAAATATATACTCTCAATCAAATTTCAGTGCTTTTTTCCTGGGTTAAGTTCATATTCTCAAGAAGCAATCATGCCTGAGAAATTTAATTTGTATGCACAACGCCCTTGCCATATCCCATTTGATATGGCACACTTCCATTTTTTCAGCACAAACACTTGGATCTGTTGCTTTGTTTGAGATGATTATATGTCTGGTGAAAGGAAAAGAGAGACATGAGCAAAACTGGATCAGAGACAATACTGAAGCCTGAATGTGTCATATAGATGTAGCTGCATGATGCAACTGGAAAAAAAAGACATAACATGGAATCCAGCTATAGTCATATTTGGAGTCCTTGAGATCAATGGGACCTAAGATACTCATGACTAACTTATTTAAGTCATGTCTAACTGAGGTCCCATTGATTTCAGTGGATTTATTCCTCTAAGGATGGCTAAATCTGGAACCAACCCACTGACAGAAAAGCTGAAGTAACACCTAAAAGAAGAGTATAACACAACATACTTGGCCTTGTGTATGTGCCTTAAAACTGATTTATGGTGGCCCCATGAATTTCATAGTCCCCCCCCCCCCGGGCAATGAGCAGTCAGAGGTGGTTTGCCATTCCCTTCCTCTAAAATGCATCTTATAGTATTTGGTATTCCTTGGTGGTCATCCATCCAAATATTAACCAGGCCACAGCCTGCTTAGCTTCTAAGATCAGGCAGGAACTGCTGTCTCCAGGGTATTTACACTAGGCCTTATTGTTGAATTGTTAGTATATAAGATTTATATACATTTGGAATCATGGGCAAAGATTTCCAAAGCAGTTTGGGGTTAATCAATATATGTGCTATGTAATGTACATTGCTTATACCGAGCATGTAATCACATGAGAAGCATTATCAAATCCTTTATTACCTGTCCTTGGCAATACTCATGGGAAATGATAAAGATTAATCCAGACTTTCTGTCTAGGGATGCAGAATAATGATTTGAGCATAGCTTTGCCTTTGTGAACTTACAAATCAGTCGAACTACTTGTGTGTTCTTGATTTACTGGAAATGCCTTGCATCAAATTGTGTTAAGTCAGACAAACCCAGAATGTAATAATCACTTAGCAATACCCAACTGGCTGTAGTCATGGAGCTACTTGATGTTTGATGACAAGACCAGATTATAAATCCTGAGTTTTATGCTTCCTTGAGTTCATTAGTAACAGTTTGATTTGTGTCTGGGATGTAACTATGGGGTGCAGGAGTGGGAATGAAGACATTGACTTCCCCATAAAAATTCTCTCCCCACAAATGACAATTATAAATACCTAGAACCCATACATTTTTTGTCTTCATATTCTGTTGGTAATTCTGTCTGCCCTCCTTTTTGTATTTGTATATCTCCAAATGTTCAACTGAAGCTTTAAGTTATTGCAGTGCTAGAAATCTGGAAAGTGAAAGAAATTTTCGGTGGAGGCAGAATTGTTATTTGGGAGGCAATGCCCTCATTTTACTCTCTAGCTATACCCCTAGGTATAACACAGCTGCTCTGAAATGGGAACATCACTTGAGCCAAAACATTGGTTATGAGGTTAAGGGAAAGGGAAAACAACCCTATTCCATCACAAAGAACTTACACTCATATAAAATGCAATGCCTGTCAACGAGATAAATGGCTTTTCTTGTTATCTTCCTGTCTGTATTGTTTTCTAGTCAGATTCCTATCAAACACCAAGATTTTCTATCAAACACCCAGCCTAATACTGAGAAAAGTGGTGTTACAATTGTCTTCCATTTATTTCTGTTTTCTAGCAAAAAGACAATGTGGGTGCAAAGGGCACAAGATGCTTGTCAAATAGGATTTGATGTTGTTCTTTCAGGATCCTTTACTGAGTTACAGTTCTGATTGGTTTGACTGTACAAGTAAAGCAAACAATGATCTGGCTATGGAGAAATAATTTTTTGACTCCCTCGTGGTTAATCTTTGAAAAGCAAACTGTTTTAACTAGGCAGTTATAAACCTTTGCCTTTGCTTAAAAAGCTTCTTCCTTTTCAGAGGAGTGGATCATGCTTTCTCAGTGGTAAAAAAACAACAGCTATTGGTAGTTTAATTCTGTTTTAATGTTGATCTTTTTTAGGTTTTAATTGTTTTGTATTTTAATTTGTAATCCTCATTCAGTCCCAGTTTTGAGAAAATGCAGGGTAGAAATAAAGATCATAATCATAATAGTCCATTTACTACATCATATTTTTCATTAAAAATGTATAACAAATATTTTAACTGTAACATTGCCTGACCCAACCCGCTCCCCCAACTTACTTTACCAGTTAGCAGCCTTGCAGAGAGATGGGTATTTGTTCAGCTGGTGAATGGGGTGCAGGAGGAGGATGCTTTTACCTGCCTTTTGCCAACAAGCAAGGCTGTGACAAGGAACTGTGATGGGATACTGCTTCTGATTGTCAGTGGCTCACTTGCTGGGAGGAGGGGATGGAAAGATCACCTTCTTTACACTGTGATCATCAGCTGAACAGACCTCCATCTGTTGGTGTGGCTGCTGCCTGGTAATTTTTGCCACATTTACCAATGTGGCAATAGTGCCACGATGGTGACTATGCAGTCTTAGTAGCTATAGAGCAGTTATGGTTACATAACTCTAGAATGTGTAGCTACAACATAGAATGCCAGTTGAGGAGGAGGAGGAGGAGGAGGAGGATAAAATATGGGATGATGATGATGATGATGATGAAAAAGATTAACTTTGGTAGGATGAACTCATAATAAAATGAGTTCTCTCTTAAGGTGCCCACAACCTCTTTATCTTTTCACCAAAGCACTGGATTTAGAGGGCCACATGGACTGCACTGTGATCCTCTGGGGGGCCAAATGGACTAGCACAAAAAAGAAAGAAAGAAAGAAAGAAGGAAACACTTAAACTCAAGGAACCCCAAAACAAAGCTGAAAGAGGCCAGAGTTAAGTAACACATGGTTAAATAACACTGCAGTGCCCTGCATCCAATTTAAAGCATGCATTGTCACTCTTCCTAGGCAGGCAATTGACTTTTTCTTTTCTTTTCTTTTCTTAGCCAGAAAAAAGGTGGTCTGGAAAGTCCAGAGGCATTGAGGGCTGGAAAAACAGCCTTGCTAGGTTGCATTTCACTCATCCATTTTAAATGAATACTGCTGCATATAGTAACAGAACTGAGCAGGCCTTAGATTTCCAGCAAACCCATGTTCCTCGAGTTAAATACAACTGAACTGAAGAAGAAAGAGGGGGGAAATTGAATTACACATTCTATTGACATTCGGGTTAGCAAAGCATAAAAATATGTGTGAGGCCTGTGCTATTAATATTAATAATCATACACAAAAAAGAGAAGGAAGCTTTGCAAGGCTTTGTGTTAATCTAACATTATTCGCCTCCTAGCAGCATAATGAAGATCCTGCATATTTAATAAGTGAATGAAAGGCAGTTAAATTGAATGAACACTAAATGGGAGAAAGGGGGAAAGCCCAATCATTTGAAAAAGTTGGGATTGCCAAGCAGCGAAATGACATTAGCTCAAATGCCACTGTGAATGGAAAGTATGAGAATGAAGGAGCCATGTTCTATAGAACCAGGAAGATGTAAATCCTTCTCTCCTGCTACAAAATTAAAATTAAAAAGGTCATCTCACTACATAGAAAAAAACTGTAGTGGTTGCTCACTAATGCATTTCCAGTTCAGAAAAAGTGCTTGAGCACCATCCAACAGGACGATCACATATTCTGAAATTAAAATGATGAGGGTGATGATGAGGATGATGTCTGTGATTTAATGGGTAAAGCTCAAGTCTTGCCATGCGAATACAATTGTGCACAATAAGATCTACAGAGGACAGGAATGGAAGGATGAGAGTATTAAAACATTCCTTGTGCTGTGTGAAAATGTTATATGGGATGAAAGGAACAATGCTTTCCTTCTCCATTCATCTTTTTCATTGTAATTCCTCTGGGTAAAGCC
Organism: Sceloporus undulatus; assembly: GCF_019175285.1. Taxonomy (NCBI): domain Eukaryota; kingdom Metazoa; phylum Chordata; class Lepidosauria; order Squamata; family Phrynosomatidae; genus Sceloporus; species Sceloporus undulatus. The sequence continues at coordinate 244,831,541 of NC_056522.1, read as the reverse complement.
AGGACTGGAGTTGAAGACCAAAGCCTTATGAGAGCAAAGATTTGCTATAAGAAAATGTGATGCTCCCCTACTCACAGGACACCATCCTGTTAATGCCCTACATTAGCATCATAGTCTACATATTTGGAATGGGGCATAGTAGTACGCTGTATTTCTGATGCAGAAAATGCTGTTTTCTGAGCAAAAATACCATGTGTAAATTTTGCACGAAATAATTCTCAAACTGTAAAGGGTCTTTGAAAACAGTGGAGTTTTTGGAAACTTTCTCATTGGCCTGTTACAGACAGCCAAAATAAAGCTGCTTCGAGTCACAGTAGAGATATGGTGTTTCAATGATGCATGCATCCTAAGAGTCCAGAAGTCGCACCAAAGCCACACTCCAGCCCTAAGGACTAGAGCGTGGCTTTGGTGTGGCTTCTGGGCTCTTAGGACGCATGCATCATTGAAACACCATACCTCCATTGTGACTCGAAGCAGCTTTATTTTGGCTGTCTGTAACAGGCCATTGTTTCCTTCAAAAGATTTACAGGTTCACTCTCCCTTATCCAAAATGCTTGGGACCAGAAGTGTCTTGGATTTTTATTTTTTATTTTTTGACTACTTGTAATTGCATATACATACATAATGAGATATCTTGGAGATGGGACCCAAACCTAAACACAAAATTCATTTATGTTTCATATATACTTTATGCACATAGCCTGAAGGTACCATATATACTCATGTATAAGTTGACCTTAGGAATAAGTTGAGGGAAGGTTTTAGGGCCAAAAACATGGATTTTAATATGACCCGTGGATAAGTCAAGGGTACAATTTGAAACACTCTGCTCTCTCTGGGAGCCTTTTACAATGTTTGGATGGGGAAATGGTAGCTACAATGGCTCTTTGACACTCTCCCGCTGCATCAGAGAAGCAGCCTCTGTCCTCCATGTCAGGGAAGTGTAAAAAAGCCACATCTACTATTTTCACTCCCAGGCATTGCAATAGGCCACTGGAAACTGCCTAGGCAGTGAAAATGGTGTGTTTGGCAGCACTTCTTTGGTTGTTGAAGAACACCCATCACTTTTATTTCCTCCCCCCGCACCCCCAACACACACACATTGCCTGGGCAATGAGGCCAAGGCAGGGAGATGAGGAATAGCCAGTGGCACTTCTTTTAGGACATTTCTGAGCAGTATTATTATATATAATATAAGTCAACCCAGCATTCTGGAGTCAATTTTGGGGCATGATTTTTTTTTTGACATATAGATATAGATATACAATAATTTTATATAATATTTTAAAGTAATTTTGTGCATGAAACAAAGCTTGTCTACACTGAACCATCAGGAAGCAAAGGGGTCACTACTTCAGCCAGCAATGAATAAAAATTTTCCTTTTTGGAATATTTCAGATTTTGGAATTCTGGATAAGGGAAACTCAGCTTGTACACGACTACTATGCTGCTGTCTCTTGCTATCACCATCTATGCCAGCCTAGTTAGCCTGGCCAAAAGGGCCACCCCCTTCTCTTAATTCCCTTAAAATCAGCCATGACAGAAATATGGCAGAGCTTCTAGGGGCAAGAAATAAAGGTTTTTGGTTTAGAAAGGTAGAAATTTTACACACACACACATCACACACATATGTACACACATTTAAAAAAAGAGCAAACAGTAGTGTAAGCTGACCTTTCTTTGTATATCCCTTATATTACCTGGCCTGTCTTCCTTTGTGACTTGTTAGTTTTCAAGTCTGACATATCTTGTCTTGCCTTTTTAACCTTCTCTATTATTAGCACATTGTACTTTCTGTACAGAGCCTATTAAGCTAACATCTTGATACACAGCTGTAGTTTTGCACAGTACTATAACCCCCTGCCTGCTGATGTGAATATTTTCACTAACAAAATAAAATAAAAAAGAGATGTGCAAGCAGAATAGTTTTGTTGTTTATACATATAAATAAATCAGAAGCAGCTTTATTATTTATTTAAAAATAATGATGAAAATATTTTTTTTGCATACCAAGGTCTAGGTATGTATTTATCTGTCTACCTTCCTTATGCCAAAACTGGGTCTCAGTGTCCTGCATATGACCCTCTCTAGCTCCCCACATGAATAGAGAGGAAGGAAATAAATTATTCTTTATTTGCATAATTTATACATAGCTCTGTCAACAGAGGCAATTGCTTTAATGCATTTCTAAACTGAGATTATCAGCAATACAGTTCCAGTGAGGTCCAAATCTGGATTTATGAGATTTTAGATTCCTGGTCGGACACAAGCCTCAATGTGTAACATCAGAAGTAAGTAGAACAATGGGGTTGCCAGGTCAGGATCATCCCAGGCCCTGACATTTTGGGGCCAAAACATTAGACACTGGGATGGCTCCAGTCATATCACTAGAGTGGGGGCTGGTGATATAATGATATCATCATGTGCAAAACAGCAATCAAAGTTGTTCACAACTTGTCCATTCAAACACACACAGAGAGACATAACCAATTTTCCTAGCTGAAACTTGTCTTTGAAAACTGTAGCCCTTGAATTATATTTATGAATTTTTGCAAAGCACAGCACAGCTAGTTAGAAGCAGCAGGCTTGTCATTTGACTCATGCTGATCCCAAAACAACTGGAGAAGTTGAACACCTGCCTGTCACCCAGAGAAGAGCCAAGGAAACTAGGGACTCAAGTTGTCACCCTAAATTCTAGGAATCCTAAATGGGGTCATACAAGCTGGTTTTACTTACCCCATCTTCCTCAATCCCCTTCTTTGTGGGATGTTAAAATACAAAGTGAAAAGAGATACTATACTTGTATTCATATGAACATGAGCAGAATGTTCCACGTGACTAGGGACACTGATCAAACTGAGAGCCTGTTTATACAAAGTTTTCTACTAGTGTTTTAGAAATTAGAGCAGAATACTTCTTCATATCCATCTACTTAATGTGGGAAGGTTAGGGACTGAGAAGGCAGGGGTGGGTTGCCATGCAGAGGTAGGGGGCATCCATATGCCTCTAGGCAGTTTCAGCTATCACTTCATTAATGCCATCATAATGCACTGAACACACTTTGGCCTACATCCTGTTGGTAGTCTTGACTAGAGTAGACTCGTTGAACAAACAGGATTTATTTACATGTTGACGCACCATTCAAAAATTGATTGAATGCACTATTCTAGTTGGGATAAACCAAGAGGATGCCAGCCACTGACCTTTTCTGTTCTTGACCCCCACCCTCACTCTCATCCTCCCCCATTCTGGCATTGTCCTGCTTGGATGATCAACATCCCAAACCCTGGTTCTGGTGCAGGTAGTCTGGATGATGTCTGGCACATTCTTCACCAGAACTGAACTATACCAGACTTAAAACAGAGTAAAATAACATACCTGTGGCCTCTGATCCTGCACCCCAGTGGCTGTCTGCATCTGCCACTACAGCAAATTAATCATTCTGAGGGAGAATTAATCACGCAGCCATGTAACCATTGTTGGGCTTCTCATTCTGACCTCAGAAGCGGGTGACCCATGGTGGTGTGCCAAACAGCTCAGTGAGATGCTTGTGTAAAATGCCGTCATGCTATGGTTAGGAATGGAGGCTGAAGTAATAAGGGAAGGTCGGGGCAGCTGTAGAGCCAGGATACTCTGGGCTGCCCACAAACTCTTGGTCAGTGCTGACAAGGCCCCAGTCTTGTCTGATATCGAAAGCTAAGTAGAACGAATCCCAGGAAATCACCAAGCAATACCAGAAATTTCTAGGTATGGCTAGTTGCCAGTACTGAGCTACATGAATCAATGGTCTAACACAGATTAAGACATCTTCCTATGTTGCTATTTATTCAGGTAATTTCCAGACCAGGGCAAAGGAAACTGACATTCAGGTTCCTGATGCTACTTGTCAGCCATTCATTCAACAACTATCTCTCAAAGAAAGTGTCGAGAAAAGCAAAAGAGGGTCACATGGAGTGCAGCACACCTTCAGCTTAGTGAGCTGGCAAATTGTGTGTGCTCTTTATTCCCAGAAAGACGGATCTTTTGCAAGTGCCAGAGGCAACCCAGAGAGGAGGCAAGTGCCTCTGGAAATTCCATTTTCTATTTCTGCAGACTTCCCCCACACTCTTTTGTTATCTCTTTCTTTGGCATTCAAGGGGAAGCCCAAAGCCAAGAAAGACAAGTGATTTTCTCTACATTTTTAGTTAATTGAATAAAACCAGTCCATTTGCTTTACTCTGCATAAAAGACATCACAGATCTCTAAGGCTGTATTAATGAAAATCCAACCCCAAATACATCTGAAATGCTTTATTATTCTAAATGTCTCTATTTCCCTAAATGTTATTTTAGTCAGCTGATCTGAGGAAACTAACACCATTATGCTGAAATTCAGCTCTTTTAAAATGTTTTCTGTTGTTATCATCTCTGCAATCTTTATAGAAGTATAAGCATATAAACATTTGAGCACTGACAGTATAATAATTCTGTTAAGGTTATTATGCACACGGAAACAAAGAGATTTTACTATGTTTCTTATGAACAATGAACCACAGGAGTCTTCTCATCCCCTATACCCAACTCATCTCTATACCTCAACAAATACAATTTGCATTAGAAACTATAATCAGTCACCTATTATTGTCCAAAGAGGAAAACATCATGGGATCTATTTTGTATTCCTTTAGAAGAAGAATTCACTCTATCATAGTAAAAGTTTCCTAATCTCCCCTCCCCCTCAAAAGAAAGTTAAGACTCCACTGCATATCTAATGTATCTGTTTTTAGCTGAGCTCAAGTTGGTTACCACACTACACTGTTAACACGCTATTATTCCACTTTTACTGCTATGGTTGCCTCCTGTTGAATCCTGGGATTTGCAGTTCAGAGAAGGGCATTTAGAATTCTCAGCCAGAGAGTTCTTAGGCCTCACTAAACCAGAATGACATAGGAAGCAGCTATAGTAGTAAAAGTGGAATAATGCACTTTAACAGTGCAGAGCAGGCTTATCCTTTGACTCGTGGGGACCCTGTGTAGGAGACACCTGCAAGCCCTCAACCATTATGCTCAATCCCTGGTTGAGTGTACCCATCTATCCTCTCTTTGTAACCCCCTCCTGTTTTGTGTGTGTGTGTGTGTGTGATTAACATTATTATCTTTTCTAGAGATGCCTATCTTCTCATGATGTGGCTTAGCCTCCGTTCAGTCATCTTGACCTTAAGGGAGAGTTCAGGTTTGATCTGTTCCAGGACCCATCTGTTTGTCTTTTTGGCCATCCATGGTACATGCAGAACCCCACTCCAGCGCCACATCTCAAATGAGTTGGTTTAATTTCTGTGAGCTCCACTGTCTGTTTCTCATCTGTACATGATGATGAGGACTAACCTTAGTATTCAGTTTTATGAATTTGTAGAATCATAGAATCATAGAGTTGGAAGAGATCTTTGTGTGACAGTTGTTTATTGTCTTTGGGAAAGAGATAAAAGAACAACAATAATAAAAATAATAAAAAAATTATTTATATTGCCCTGCCTCTCCCTATGGATTGAGGCGGGGTTACATCCTGATAAAAAGCATACAATACAGTCATAAAATCCAACAATTCCAATAAATACATCAGTGGTTATTTACAGAGAATCATCCTCGAGGATTAAAGGGTGAATATCCTAAGTGAGTTCAGGAGGATAGGCCCGCCAGAAGAGCTCCATCTTGACTGCCTTCTTAAAGGCATCCAAGGTAGTGATAAGACGGTTCTCTTCCGGCAGGCTGTTACACAGTTTAGGGGCAGTGGCAATAAAGGTTCTTTGGGAAGTCATGTGCAATCTGGTAGTTTGTATTTCCAGTAGATTTTCCCCAGATGTTCTGAGAGTGTGGGGCGGATTGTGTAGGAAGAGGCGTTCCCACAAGAAATTCGGGCCCAAGCCATATAGGGCTTTAAAGATAATAACCAACACATTGTACTGTGCCTGGAAGCTAATTGGAAGCCAGTGAAGTGATTTTAATACAGGTGTTATATGGTCAAATCTAGGAGTTTTAGTGACCAATCTGGCTGCCATGTTTTGAACCAATTGGAGTTTCCAAACTTGGCACAAGGGTAGCCCTATGTATAGTGCGTTACAGAAATCAAGATGAGAGGTTACCAGTGCGTGTACCACTGCTTCAAGGTCCCTTTGGTCCAGGCAGGGACCCAGCTGGCATATCAACCGACGTTGATAACAGGCACTCCTGGCTGTCGCATCAACTTGAGATGGCAACTGTAATGACAAGTCCAGGAGTACTCCCAAGTTATGAACTTTGTCCTTTAGGGGGAGTGTGACCCCATCCAGGACTGGTTGATAAATTTCCTTCCCACTGGCCAGGGGTACCTATCGCTAGTACCTCCGTTTTCTCTGGATTCAGCCTGAGTTTGTTTCATCCAGCCCATTACTGACTCAAGGCAGGCATTCAGAGAAGAGACGCCATCCTTAGTCACTGCAGCAGTCAGAGACATAGAGAAGTAAATTTGGGTGTCATCAGCGTACTGATAACACCGCGCCCCATGTCTCCGGATGATCTCTCCCAGTGGCTTCATGTAAATGTTAAACAGTCTGGGGGGACAGAATGGCACCCTGAGAGACGCCAGACGTCAGCACTCTTTTTGAAGAGCAGCTGTCCCCCAGCATCACCATCTGGAATCTGCCTGAGAGGTAGGAACAGAGCCATTGGAGTGCAATGCCCCCAATGCATAACTCCCTCAGGCGTTCCAGAAGGATACTGTGGTCAATGATATTGAAGGCTGCTGAGATGTCCAAGAGCACCAGCAGGGTCACACTACCCCTGTCAATGCCCAGACGGAGATCATCAACAACTTCTGGTAACACAGGAACTGTGTGGTCTGTGATTTTACTGATTTCAAAGAATACATTTGACCAAATATTAGCTATATGTGGACATTTTCAGCAAGGATTAATCTATGTACCAACCTCTTTGAAACCTTACCAACAGATGCCCTTCAAATTAGAACTGCTGTACTTCCAACATATAGAGGTAAGATACCTTATGTGAATAGTTTTAAACATTATTCACAATGAACAGAGGATACAGATTTAAATGGAGCTTCTAAATCTTTTCCTCAAGCTTGTTTAGCTCCTATGAAATTTCCAAATGAGTTGTCAAGATAAATGGAATATAGCTTGAAGGTAAGGGATTTTTTATTTTCTCTGAAATTCAATATAAGTTCTTCACAGCCTTGCAGGGACTCTTGCACTTGTTTCTTGATGATGTGGAGGGCTGTAAAATGAAGAATTTGGCAAATAGATAACCAGGGAGCATTGAAGGGAGACAGTTCCTCCGTTTTATTCTAGCATACAAATCCCTCAGTCTGTATAATGTTTTCTTCTCCCAGCCTTTAAATGAATCAAATTTGTTCACATCATAAAATAATGGAAGGCATAAAAATGAGATTAATGCCAAAGGGGATGGTAATAAATGTTTCTTCCAATTAAGCCATATTGTAAAGGTATTGCACACACACAAAAAAAAGGATTATTAAAAGTTTTGTTTGTTTTTTATTTCTAGCAAAGGAAACACTGTGACCCAATCAACACGCACTTTGCCAATTTCCAAAAAAGACCAAATTTCAACATTGACTTTGATCATTGTTTGATCATCATCTGAGTATGTTGGTAACTCTCAAAGTATAACTTTACATTTGGAATTCCCAGTCCCCCTTTTGTAGCTGATCTATACAATGCTGATTTGGATATCCTTGTTCTATTTATGTTTGTTGCTAAATTTGTTCAGTATTTTCTGCCATAGAGAAAATGAAGAAGTATCCACATGAATTTCAGTAGCCTCCCTGAGTATTCTTCTATCTGTAAAATTCATATTTAAATTTAAAAGCTTGGATTTTTAAAAACTCTACATCCAGACCAGACATTTTGCCAAATTTATGGAATTTTGGCAAAGAAAAGAGAGATTTCTTTGTGGGATTTGATAGTGTCGGGTCCCTGTCATCTGCAAATAAGTTTGGTCATTTAATTTGAATTTAATGTACATTTAATATAAAATTGGCAAATAATCTTGGTAAATTCTTATCAGGTATGAACTGAATCACATGTCTATTATTATCTTATCCATGCCTATGTTCTATTATTATCTTATCCATGTCAATGCACAAGCCACTGCCCCACATTGGCTTTAACATGTGTATACATACCATTAATGTATGTGTACACATTGACATAATAGCCTCAACTGCTGCAATTGTTGGAGGACCCCAGCAGAACTCAGCAGTTGAATTAATTTCTTCACCTCTGGATACAGGGACACAGCCAAAAGCTGTTACATTCCCCACCCAGCTCCCTGCAAGACACAAATTGGCCATGGAGGATACATCAGCAAGGCTACAGTAGATTCAAGGGGTGGTAGTAAATGTATCAGCACAGAGGTAGCTTTAAATGTAAAATTATATGATACACTGAGCCATTTTGAACTGAAGCCAGTATGCGTCTCCAGTCATAACACATGTAATCCTCTTTTTAACACTCCTAAGGCGAAAGCTTAAAAAGCTGAACTGACAATAGCAAAGAGTTACAATAGGCCAGAGATTCCTTGTGAAGTAACTTTTGCTTACTTAAGTATCTGAGCGTTCAGGTGATCTCACTGAGTAATCCCTCCACATTCTCCACCTCCTCATGTTATTGAAATATAGCAAACTATAGTACTTTGGATTTTTGGCATTTGGTTCTCAGCAGGAGAGGCACAGCAGGCTGCTGGGCTTTATTTATTCTTTAATGTTCTCCTCTAAGAGATGGCTTTTCTGGAAGAGATGATTTAGAGCTTGCAATTCCTGTTAAATTCAGTAGGAGCTTCAGAGCACAGGATTCACTGAAGGAATGCAAAACAACAATGAATTTTAAAAATGAAAACAGCAATTAAACAACAACAAAAAATCCCCCCCCAAAAAAAAATTAAAAAAGGAATGCAAGTCATGTGCCAATCTATCAAGAGCTTCCATATCTACTGCGTGCTAGTACTATTGTAGAATCAGGGTTAATAGGATCAGAATCCATTTTTTATTAGCAAGCACAATGAAACATCCTTTCAAGTGCCCCAGCATCCCTATTCTTTCTGAGTTTAACTGAAATCCTCAGTAAAGTTGGAAGGAAAATGGTTTTTTTTCCTTCAGCAATGATATTATTTTTGTGAGCTATTCCTGTTGCTCTTATCTGTCTTCAAGGCAGTTCTAAAACTTGTAACCCTATCCAAAGGCTTTCTTGGCAAGATTTATTCAGAGGAGGTTTGCCATTGCCATCCTTAGTCTGGGTTAATCCAGAAAATTCCCATGCCTGAGTAGGGATTTGTGTCCTGGTCTCACAGAGTTCTAGGTCTAATCTGCACCGCAGAAAAACACTTGTCCCTCCACATTTGTGGCTTTGACTTTTGCATATTTGATTATTCATGGATTTTATTAATATGTTCTGTCTAGGAATATCTAAGTCCTCCAGCTACTTACCAAAAGTAGAACTGAAGGATCTAGAGATTCCTAGACAGAACATTCCACTAGGTATTTGTAGCTCTGCCCAGCGCATTTCTATAGTCAATGTCTGGCAGATGTTGACCACAGAGTTGCAGTGGAGGAGCTGTAGATACCTCAAGAGATGTTCTCCCAGGTTAAAAGATAGTGTTTTGTTATTTGCAGTTTTTCCACATTCACAGGGGTCCTATGCCCCTAACCCCAATGAATGAGGGACAAGTGTAATCAAAGAATCATAGAATTGTAGAGTTGGAAGAGACCACAAGGGCCATCCAGTCCAACTCCCTGCCATGTAGGAACTCTCAATCAAAGCATCCCTGACAGATGGCTATCCAGCCTCTGCTTAAAGACCTCCAAAGAAGGAGACTCCACCACACTCCAAGAGAGTGTGTTCCACTGTCAAACAGCCCTTACTGTCAGGAAGTGCCTCCTAATGTTGAGGTGGAATCTTCTTTTCCTGCAGCTTGCGTCCATTGCTCTGGGTCCTGTTCTCTGGAGCAGCAGAAAATAAGTTTGCTCTGTCCTCAATATAACAACCCTTCAAATATTTAGACAGGACTATCATATCACCTCTTAACATTCTCTTCTCCAGGTTAAACATTCCCAGCTCCCTAAGTCAATCCTCATAGGACATGGTTTCCAGACTGTTCACCATTTTAGTTGCCCTCCTTTGGACACGCTCCAGTTTCTCAATGTCCTTTTGCCCAGAACTGGACACAATATTCCAGGTGGGACCTGACCAAAGCAGAGTATAGTGGCACTATTACTTCTCTTGATCTAGACACTATACTTTTATTGATTCAGCCTAAAATTGCATTGACCTTTTTAGCTGCCGCATCACACTGTTGACTCATGTTCAACTTGTGGCCTACTTGGACTCCTAGATCCCTTTCACATGTAGTCTTGTTCAGCCAGGTGTCCCCCATCCTATATCTGTGCATTTCATTTTTCCGTCCTAAGTGCAGTACCTTACATTTCTCCATGTTGAATTTCATTTTGTTAGCTTTGGTCCAGCTTTCTAGTCTATTCAGGTCGTTTGACACCACATTAACTGCCATGGCTCCATCCTATGAAATCCTGGCGTTTCTGGTTAACTGTGAAGCTAAATATCCCACAAAACTACACATCCCAAAACTGCATAGCATTGATCCATGGCAGTTAAAGCAGTGGCAAATGGCATTATTTCTGCAATGGGCATCAGAACCTAGTCGAACATGCAAATAATTACATGGACATCAGAACCATGGGCATAAGAACCCAGTCCAACATGCAAATCATTACAAAATCCTGGCTCACTGAACCATCCCTATTTTAATCCAAATGGGTAGGTTTGTCTTCAAAAGATAATTTGTTTGTTTTACAAAAGACCTGTTCCTCTATGCTTCTGTACCCTGATTCCAGTATTTTGGAATATTATGGACTTCTCTTTTTGCATGCTGCTGCACATGGCTAGCAACGCGTGAGATAAGCTGTCAGGGAGCATAAAATATCTAACATTTGATGAAAGGATAAAGAAGCGTACAAATCTTAAAGAGGCAGGACAAAGTGAGACAACTGTGAAACCAATGGAGCACATGATCTTATTGGACTCAAATTTCCATCAGTTACAACAGGTAGTATTGCCAATGCCCAGGAATATTAGGAGTCATCATCCTACACCACGTTGAGGCCCACAGGTTTCTCACATCTGCTTTAGGCTGGGGAATCTGTGACTCATTAAATATTGTTAGACCAGATCTGCCTCAGATTAACTAATCAGGATTTGGTCGAGCATTGTACATAGCCGCCTACTTTTATTTTCAGGAAGGATTCAACCACCAGTGGTTTGTACATGATGAACCATGCATGAGGAGGGTAGTTTGCCAATATGGTACTTATACCATTCCAAATGTTTCTGATGGGAATTGAACAGCGGCGTGCCGTCCAATCAGCTATTCTGACAATGCACTTGGCATGTGCACAGAAGCAAAACAGATCAGCCAAGGGCAGACTACTTATCTAAAGAGGCCCTGCAGAACTGCAGGAGATTTAATGGGATGGGAAGGGAGAAAGTTAGGAAAGCTTCCCCCCTCCTCAATGTCATATGAAGCAGAGGAACCCACCACTCTGTTCTTTTTTTCTTCATATATTTTTAAAATAATATATGTGATTACTGTAATTTATAACATACAATGGACACACTAAAAATATAAACTCTAAAAATACTAATACTAATGCATATAAGAACCTCAATCCAATCTTCCCCAATAGCAAACATATATTTTTTAAAAAAACAATTGACTTCCCAACTTTCACATTAAATAATATAAAATCATAATTATAATGAACTTCTCTATATTACTAACACCACTCATTACTATTTCTGACCATAAAATATAACAATAGCTTTAACTATCAAATCTTACAAACATAGGGGCTTGACAGACTGGCAAAAAGTTCTGGCCTGTATGCATGGTGAGGACTGAGTGTCCCCATGCTCCAAGCCCTTTCTGCACTGCCTGGCCACCATTATGGCATGCGTCCATCCACACAACATACTCCATGATTACGCACACTGGGCGCAATGCCCAAACAGTGCTGGATGGCGCTTATGATGCCCCTTCCAGGAAGCTGCTTAAAGCAGCTTCTTTTTGCTCCCCAGAGGGAGCAGATCGGTGCCGCTGCATGTGGCTGCTGCAGCACCAATCCAGGACAGAAAGGGTCAGCATCTAGTTGCCCATCTGTACAACTCCAAAGTCTTCCCATTTGCTTCTTGGTGTAACACAAAAATAATCCCCAATCTTTTAATCTTTTATTTTTGTGTTACACCAAGATTTGTCTTGAATGAACATTGCGAGTTTGCCCATCTCAGCCATTTTGTAGAATTCAGTAATCCTTTCTTCTTCCAATGGTATACTATTGTGTTTCCATTTCTGGGCACATAGTTGCTGCTATAATCATATAATGCATCACCTTAAATTTAATTCCTTTAAATTTATTTTTGCTATGCCTAGCAAAAATAATTCTGGCCTCCACTGTATTTTAAATTTGGAAATATTTTCATCAATTTCTGTATTGGTTTCCAATGCATCCTAGCTTTCTCACAAGAGCACCACATATGATAAAAAGTATCTTCATGTACATAACATTTCTGACTTTCATTTTTAGGTCCTTTATACATCTTAGACATTATTGATTCAAATGCCATCAATCTTATAAAAATTGACTCTAAGCTCATAACTCAATCTATCATTTAAACCACTAGTCCACATTTTCCCAGTACTCTAGCTCAATATATCCAAACTTTTGAGTTCATTTAACTATAGATTCATTAACTTGCTCATCTTTGTTCTATTTTTAACAACAGCTCATACATATTTCAATCAGATATTCATTATCAGTACACAAAATTAATTCCAATCCATTTTTTCTCTTTCAAAGTCAAAAAGATTTTTTAAAATCAAGTTTAAATCTTTCAAACAATTGTTTATAACAAGACCAATGGAAGTCATGTCCATCCTTAACAAGCTTCTCGTGTATGTTAAATTTAACCATCATTATTCCACTTTAATAAATCTCTTCAAGTAATCCACTTTTCATGGATGTGTTTATTTGATAGGAAGCCTCTTGGATAGAAGCCCCAAACACAATTTTGTGGAATAATCTGGGTTTGTATCTGCTCCGTATCATTAAAATAGCATGTCTTACAAAATCACTGTTAAAGTATGTATTTACTTTCAACTTGTGATATCATAAAAAGCATGCCAACCAAACTCCTCTATTTGTCTTCTTAAACATGCTTCTTCTAGTTCCGTGTTTCATGCAGACTTGAAAAGTAAGCTTCATGAAAAGCACTGAAAATAACTTACAGGAGGAGTCTGACCTTCAGAAGGAGGCTGATTTAATCTTACATTTGAGTTTTTGGAAGGCAGTCTATATGTGCTGGGTGTCTTATTTTAACCTGAACCTGCTCACCTGTCACTATTAATTCCTGGCACCCATGAATCTTAGTAACCAAGGGTACAATGCCACATTCATTGCAAAAAGGGTCTATCTGCGTATTTCTATATGACAAGTTGCATTGGGTGGTTCTGCCTTTTCCGTCAAAGCTGGAACTGTTTCTATGTAAGGTTAGTGTTTCCTGGCAGGCATAGAAGAGAGGAATCATATGTCCATTTGAATCTGGCTTTTTTTGATCTTGCTTGTTGGGAAAAAGGAAAATAAAGGAAAAGGGAGTGGAAAGCAAAGGCAAACCTATCCTGTTTAGTTCATAACAAATTAAAGTGTCATGGTGAAATAGATGTAGTGGAAAAACTGAACTACCACGAGGGATTTTCTCTTCCTTGCCCCTGGCGCGTACACACACACACACACACACACACACACACACACACACTTTTAGGCCAAAATCCAAGTGTCAAGACCAAACAGAATAGAATAAATGAACCAATTGAATTTATCTAAGTGTTACTTATTTACTCTCATCCCTATTGATTCAGTGGTTCTACTCTAGTTGTTGCTTGCAACTGACTAAGGTCTTAGTGATTTCGTTTTTAAATGATTTATTCCCTAATCAATATTTTATGTATTTGGAAATGTTAATTAGCTATATATTTGTGTGTGTGTGTGTGTGTGTGTGTGTGTGTGTTCAAATGTGTGTGTGTGTAAAAACTGAGGCCCAGTACAGACAGGCACTTTGCAGTGTCCTCACCACAAACTAGGGCTAGATGAGGCTGGGCATTTACATGTCCATCAGCCCTAGTCTGTGAAGATGCCGCCATCATGGCTCACTACCATCCACATGGATGGGAGAGCTGAACAGTGAAGAAAGCTGACAGAAAATAAACTCTGTTGAGATGTAGTGCTGGAGGAGTACTGAGGATACTGTGGATGGACAAGAAGACAAATGGGTTCTAGAACAGATTAAGCCCAAACTCCACCAGGAAGACAAGATGACTAAATTGAAAATGTTTTACTTTGGCCACATCATGATAAGACATGAATCACTGGAAAAAAACAATGATACTAGGAAAGGTAGAGGGCAATAGAAAGAGTGGGAGACCACTTATCAGATGGTTAGACTCCATTAAAGAGGCCACAAACCTGAGCCTACAGGACCTGAGCAGAGCAGTGGAGGACAGAGGATCTTGGAGATGTCTCATTTGTAGTCACCATGAGTTGGGTTTGATTCAAGGGCAGTTAAGAACAACAACAAAGTTTCCAAAATCCGGTGGATGTAAAGCATAGATTTGATGGGAATTAGTACTACATACATCCTAATGAGAATATAATTAAAGACAAAGATGTTGCATATAATCCTAAAATTAATTTCTATAGTTGAAGGATTGAAAATATTTTGGGTCCCTTTCATACAACTGTTATTCTTCCTGAAGAATATAGTACCTTAAAAATGTGCACATTTGCTAACAGAAAATATTGTGTTTCAATACTTTTCAATGCAGTGGAGAAATATTGTCCTGCATAATAAATCTGTAACATTTTGGAAATCTAACAGGAGCATTGGAAAGCATGACAACGTGTGCCATGTTCATCCAAAAGATGCATTCATTAGGAAGAGGGGCAAAGCAAATGGGCAAGAGAAGCCAAGAAACTTTGCTCTGCAGTGCCTTACTCTCTCCATATATATTTCATATATATCTCCATATATATTTGGAATGGCAGCAACTGATTGCTTTGCCTTTCCAGGCAGGTGGTCTCCGGAGAAAGCAAAGAATGAAGAGTGGAGTTTTCTAAAAGAGCAGCAAGATTGCAATTGTTAGCTTGCATGCTTTCTAAAAGAGCAGCAAGATTGCAATTGTTAGCTTGCATGCTTCCCTTCCAAAGTGTCACTGTAAGCAAGAAAGAACAACAAAAGACAAAGAGAAAGAAATTGAGCTCAGGGCTGGAACACTCATCTTATCTTTCAGATACCGCTTGCAGTTATCTCTCCTGACATACCTGCTCTGTATACATGCCTCTTCTCACCCTGGCCTTTGCTTTCTGCCTGTCTTCATTACTATGTAAAATATCTTTTCTCCTCTGCCAACTAAAACCCAAGTTGCCATGTTTGGGGTACTCTGAGGCTAAATTAGCCAAGTTGTTTGTATTACTGTCCTGGGGGTGACCCAGCTACTCAGACTAATAAAACATTGTTGGTGTGTGTGTGTGTGTGTGTGTGTGTGTGTGTGTGTGTGTTTGTTTGCCAGCTCTTTGCACTCACAGCATATTGGAGAACAATTTATATGTCTAAATTGCAATGATGTGTTTGTGGGGGGAATAATAACCCAGAAACAAAATTAATTCTTTTCAGAGTTTTCCTTTCAGCAGAGATTGGACAAGCTTGGATAAATAGGTTTCCCATCTATGCTTTTGAGTTGTGCCAGTGGTTTAAATCTCTGAGAGTTCAATGTTTTGTTTTGTTTTTACTTTTAGTCCCCTCCCCACAAGCTTTTCACTAAAGTAATTTCATAGCTTTGTACAATTTGGTTAGATACATTGTAATTTCCAAGTTTTTATCTTAGCCAAAGGTGCAGTGATTTCAGAAAAGGACAGTAATTTGATAAGTGAAGACTGTTATTGTTACAATAGAGTCCAAAATGAACATGGCTTGACTAATGTAGAGAGAGGTAGTAAAGCCAGGAGATTTGTCATAATCATGTTCGGCTCCCCATTTGTGAGAGGCAAGCTGAACATGGTATGTATTTCCAGGTTGTACTGACCCACTGAAATATTTGGTTGTTCTTCTGATAGCATGACATTGGCCCGGGACAGACCGCCCCAAAAGGGCAGCCTGCCAGCTGACTATTTCCCTCCGGAGTAAAATGAACTTGGAAAAATGGGGTTCTTTTTGAGCCGCTGGGTGGACATCACAAGTGCGCCAATGGTGCACTCATGACGTATGCAATGCGCAGTGATGTATGGACACTGTGCATCCATTACATCAAGATAGCGGCACCCGTGTAGATGGGATGCTGGCATTAGTCCACCACCTTGCCATGCTAGGGTTAGGGACCGTGCAGTTGGTGCGTGGTCCCTAACCGTAGAATCGGTAGTGGCATGTGCCACAGTTTTCATCCTTAAGGCAGCTACTGTTTCCTACCTTATTATTGGAAAGTCCAGTAGCTAACTTATTGATCCTAGAGTCCTTCTCTTTGAGAAATTATGAAGTCTATGATTACTTAGCTCCACCAATGGATATAAAGCAGCTTTGACACATTTCTGGTATGAATCATTTGAACTGTGCAGATAAATTCATTTTTTATTAGATTTGACACACATGCTTGCTATTTTAATGCCATTGTAGCTAGTTTACTGTGTGAGCCAACATTGCGTAGTGGTTTGAGTGTTAGACTATGACTCTGGAGATCAGGGTTTGATTCCACATTTGAGCATAAAAACCACTGGGTGACCTTGGGCAAGTCACACACTTTCAGTCTCAGAGGACGGCAATAGCAACCCCCCACTGGAGAAACTTGCAAGAAAACCCTATGATAGGTTTGCCTTAGGGTTGCCATAAGTCAAAAATGACTCAGAAGCACACAGCAACCTTTATTTATCTGCTGCTTTCTCTTTCCCTTTTGATATCTACATGAGATGGGATTTGGGGATGGAAATGAGTAGATGGTAATAGTTTACACTGTGTCTTCTCCCTCCTCTATAATCACATGTGAGAACTGGCCTACTATGCCATTGTGGATAGCAATCACATGAGCTTATGTTATATTCTGCTCTTTTTCATAATGGATTGAATTGATATAATTGATATAATTTCAATCTGTAATGTAAAAGAACAACAACAACAACACATGAACACATGCACATTACTCTGTGAATTAAAAGGGAGGCCAACATTAGGATGCTCAGTTTATGAGTAAAGCCATTAGTGAAGAATGGTAAATTAAATTTAACCTCCTTCAGTGTAGGGCAAATTTTCAATTTAAATAACTGAAAGCATTTATATCCTCTTTCCCCTACAGTAGAGATACCAAATTATTTCCTTGCAATCCTATATTGGGTTCAAAGTCACTAAAAGGAAGCTTGAACATCAAGTCAGATATTTTGTCCATGGCTCTTTCGCTGACAGTATGCTATCAGAGCAAAGTTTGCAGGATTGGCACAACAGGGCAGAGACAGGTAAATATTAGAAGAAGCAAAGAAATGATTCCTGCTATAAGCCATCTCTGTAATTATGGCGGGATACAGACCACCCCTTTGGGGTGGCCTGCACCTGCCCCTTTCCCCGACGGATCGGGGCCTCAGTGGCCACAGTGGCAGCCCCAGAGGCCCCAATCTGCCACTTTTCCAGGCCTTGGGGAAGCGGCAAAATGCTGCTTCCCCGTGGCCTTGAAAGGGGTGTCCTTGGGGCTTGATGCCCCAAGGACACCCCGACAGTGGTGGGAAAATGGAGAAAGGGGCTGCTCGGCCCCTTTCTCTCTGTATCGCTGGTGTGGCCGTTTAAAGGCTACATCAGTGATATGCGTGGTGGAAGGAGCTCCAAAATGGAGCTCCTTTTGGCACCACTGAAAGGGCACCACAAGCGCCCTTCAGCAGCACCAAGACGTAACAGCTGCAGGCGCCGTTTGGATGTGACGCATCCGTTACATTAAAATGTCGGCACCCGTGTGTACAGGGCGCCACCATTTTGACGCCCTCATCACACGCTAGGGGTGAGGCCGGTATGGACACTGTGTCCTTGGCCAACCCCTAGAATGTGACGGGGGTGATGCAAAGGCCCATTTAAATCGGGCCTATATTTAGTTGCTTTTGCTTAGAGTAGTGACTCAGTCCTAAGTAATAACTGTATTTGGATTTTTCCTTCATATGAAATTGGCAGTTGAAAGCCATGAGAACATCTTTGCCAATAGCACAAGTAAAGGTAAAATGGTGGGCAGCATGATCTCCTGTCTAATAAAGCTCTTCTGGGAAAGTCTCAGTGGATGGGTATCCAAGGAATAGGACCTCTTTTGGAGACAAGATTTAGCATCTTGGCTAGTTCCTCTAAAATTTGGACTCAGACTACAACTATCTTCCAAAGAGTGGAGGTACAGAATGTCACTGGAGCCATGCTTTTCTTGCTTCTGACTTTACTGGAGGTGGTTAAGCAAGTGTGGTCAAAACCACCCTCTATGCTTTCAATTTCCAAATGCCTTGAGAGCCTCTACATGGTACAACCAGAGAAAGTCTCCTTTCAGGCCACCTACCCTGAACCAAATTCCAACATTATGGAAGCAGCACAGTCCAAATCCATCTGCAAGTCCTTATGAACCCCACCTGATTGGGAAGGGTTTAACTGGATCTAATTGGGTGCAAGTTTTATTCCTTAGCAGCTCTGGCCATTAGAAGGGTGAATTACTAAGCCTCTTTGTCTAGCTGTTAGCAATTCTTCTGGGAACCTCCACTATTTTTCTCTCTCTTCCTGGGCCATGTCTTTCAATTTGGGGGAGACACAAGATGACCACTTGTGCATAAAGGTCCTGCAACTTCCTACCCAGAACCTTATAATCCCTTGTGATACCCTAAAGACTATGCCTTCCAGTGTCATGCTATGGGCCCACATGAACCAAAAGGAAGGGTAATGGTAAGTGGGCTTGAGCCTATCTGTTTAGTGTGAAGTTACTTGGGGAAAAATTATTTGCTAGTTCTTGTGACCTTACTTAAGGGCTAGATTGTCCTACCTAGTGTAAACCAATTAAAATCAATGGAACTTGTTGCAACTAGCACATTCCTTTCATTTCAATGGATCTATGCTAGGTAGGACTAGCAAAAGATATAGGCCAATGCCTATGTGCTACTTCAAAGATTACAAAACAGAATAAGACCAGTAGAAAACTTTAATAGCTGTAATAACTAGAGCAAGATTAAAGCCCTTGATGTACGTTCTTATGTTTATAACATAAATTTCAAAGCTGTAGCCAAAATCTGTGGCTGGCATGCAGGCAAAACATCAGGAATAAATTCTTCCAGAATGTGGCCACATAGCCCAGAAAACCTACAGAAAACTATGGACACCAGCTGTGAAAGCCTTCAACTTCATCTTTCAAAGCTGTATTCACAGGATAGACAAAATACTCCTTTTGACCGGTCTTAGATGACAGCATGTGCCTCCATTCTGAGAGACACAAAACTATTTAGTTTTATCTTCATGCTGAGCACTCATGTGTGATCCATGGTACAACAGTTTCATCTTGCCAAACAGATTATAGCTACCTCCACACTGCAAAAATGATTCAGGTTGAAACCACTTTAACTACCATGGCTTGGTGCTATGGAATTCTGGGAACTGTAGTTTGTTGCGGCACCAGAGCTCTCTGATAGAGAAGGCTACATGTCTCACAAAACTACAGTTCCATATAAGTTAAAGTGGTATGCCATGCAAGTTAAAGTGGTGTCAACCTGGCAGCCTATGTGGTCTTTTTGGTTCTTCCAGCTCTGTAACTCAGTAACTTGAAAACTGATCCAAGTCTTACTTAAATAGCTTGAAACAGCTTTCCTCAACTTGATATCCTCCCTGAGTGTTGCACTATGAGCCTGCTTTCTGGCTGGGAATAATAGGCTTTGCAGTTTGAGCAAGGGTCATTTGGAATCACAACTAGCCAGGTGTATCCTGCAATTTGGTAATGAAATCTTAAAGCTATCACAGATCAGTGTCACTGCTGACTGTGCTATGTTTTCTTTTTCTAGAACATTGCCCCAGATGTACATTCTCTCATCTTACATTCCTGGCAAATGATGCTCTTCTGAGTTAGCATGACAACAAATTATTTTACATGAGCATGTGTCACACACAACAGTGGAGAAAAGAAGTCATCACTTTTAATCAACACTTAAACAATGGATTCGTGTATGAAAAAGAATGAGCCGCACGGTTTGAAATGTCAAAAGCATTAATACAGGCTCATTTGAGACTGAATGCTAATTTATATTTATTACAGAGGCACACAGTGTGGCATAAGCAGGTGACAAGCAGAGAGTGGTAGATGTGCAACAAATCATTTGTTGCTGTTGAAAAAAAGATATAAAAATATGAGAAGATGCTGTGGCACTTCTGTGTATCAAACTTTGTGAAGCATAAATGTATGTGCTTGAGCCATCTTGACGTACAGTAGTTATGAGACTTATTCCTTAAGTGATTGATCAGGCATGGAGAAGACAGCTTATTTCTCCTTATGAAATGCTCTAAAAGTCAAGCTGGTCATTCCTAAGGAAAAGGTGAACTTTACTGAACTGTTTTTGTAGGGCATGAAAGGCCAAAAAGGTATATAGATGATTTTGCTGCTCCTTTTCACAGAATCATAGAGCTGGAAGGGACCACAAGAGCCATATAGATTCAAGGATAGACAACTAAAGTGCCTGATCAAACCTCTGTTTAAAGACCTCCAAAGAAGGAGAGTCTACCACTTTCCAAGGCAATCTAGTCCCTCTTATTATAAACATGTTCTTTCTAATGTTTAGGTGGAATCCCTAGTAACTTGAAACTATTGGTTCATGTTCTAGTCTCAGGGGAAGGAGGAAACAAGCTTGTTTCATTTTCATATTCTGCAGGACATCCGTTCAGATATTTAAAAATAGCTACCATGTCACTTCTTAGCTGTCTTTTCTCCAGGTTAAGTATATCTAGCACCATAAGGCACTTCTCATAAGTCATTCACTTTGAGTTAACAGGCAAGACACATTTCTTGGAGGGGAATAGCACATGTATTAGGCAATAGGCTTGTGGCAGATGGAGACTAAGCAGACCTCAACCTCTTCTTCAAGCCCATTGCTTAACACATCTGCTGTTCCTCTCTAAGAAGCATGCCTTGCCTCATTTTTTTCTACTAAAAATTGAGACTCAACTTGAGATCTGAAAGCAGAAATTTGACTTTAGACTTAGAGTAAAAGATTCAAATACTTCAGAGTTCATTTCCTTAGAAGTTCCTTACTCTAAGCCTCAGTTCTCTGTTTTTAAAATTAAAATAGTTTTGACCCGTGTTATAAGGTAATGGCAAGAGTTTACATCACAGAGGTTTGCCATCTGTCCAGTTTTCCTAAGAAACCCTTTCATCTTATGTCTTCCATTGTTGTTTGCTTCCTTTGTCAACCTGAAACAGATCCAGTGCAGCTGTGTGTGATATGCATTTTCATAGTATCATTCCTTTCCTCTGGCTCCACAATGCTTTGGTTTGTGTTCCATTCAATGTAATACTTGGCTGATCAAGCAGTTGACGCATAGCTCAACAAGCAACTATCTCAGAGATGATTGCTAAATAGTACAAAAACATATCAGTGTACTTCACAAGAGGGAGAGCTTAAAAATTAAATGGTTGGGGGAAAAAGAGACCTGAACAACAACAAACAACTTGTACATTCACCATTCCTTTTTCTTATCCCAGTTGCTCCTGATGACCCCACCTGCAAACCACTGAAATAAAAATAACACATACATTTTGAGCTGTGACAAATATAAATTACGTAGCATTTTTATTTCTTCATTGTCTTCATAAAGTTCCTTTCAGGATGTTTAAATTTCCATTCCCTGTACATTAAAGTCCCCCTCCCTCAATAAAGTGAAATACAACATTGCCCATTCTTTTTATTGCAGATTTGTTTATCTCTATGAGGAATGGGGGACTATTTTGCCAAGATCATTAATTTTATGATGCTTCTGTTTCTAAAGAAGTGCAGCAAGCTATTTTGGTTGTTGTATTAATGCCTAGCTATGCCCGAGCTATAAAGCTTAAACTTTAAGTGTGTTTACTATTCTCCTCGAAATATAATTCATGGCTCAGAACAGATCTTTATGTCAGGTGTTCATATATTCTCTTGTGGTTGCATTTGATGGATACCCCCCCCCCCAAGAATCTGCATATGACTCCAAGTATCTGACACTTTGCTTATTGTTCTATAAAAGTTCAGTTGAAAACAGTCAGGTTAGGAATGGTTGGTACATGGTTGGTACATAATGTGGACAAGCTTCTTGATAAAGCGAAGAAGACAACCTGCCCTCTCGAACCTTGCCCTTCTTGGCTGGCCGTCCAGGGGAGTGATGCCTTGAGGATGTTTCTTAGAGACATCATCAATGCATCCTTTAGGGAAGGTCATATTCCATCCTGCTTAAAGGAAGTGGCGGTTAAAAAGACCTTCCCTGAACCCCCTGGATATGCAGAATTATAGGCCAGTATCTTTGTTACCATTTTTGAGCAAGGTGATTGAGAGGGTGGTTGCCTTTCACCTCCAAGCTGTCTTGGATAAAACTGATTATCTATATCCATTTCAAACTGGCTTTAAGATGGGATTTGGAGTTGAGACTGCCATGGTTGCTCTGGCTGATGACCTTCACCGAGGCATTGACAGGGATAGTGTGATCTCTCTTGCATCAGCAGCTTTTGACACAATAGACCACTACATCCTCTTGAATCAACTGAGAGGGCTAGGGATTGGAGGCACTGCATTGCAGCAGATATACCATGGAAAAACTGCAAATAACAAGTTGAACGTGAGTCAACAGTGTGATGCGGCAGCTAACAAGGCCAATGCGATTTTAGGCTGCATCAATAGAAGTATAGTGTCTAGATCAAGGGAAGTAATAGTGCCATTCTATTCTGCTCTGGTCAGGCCCCACCTGGAATATTGCATCCATTTCTGGGCACCACAATTCAAAAAGGACATTGAGAAACAGGAGAGTGTCCAAAGGTGGGTGATTAAAATGGTGAAAGGTCTGGAAACCATGCCCTATGAGGAACAACTTAGAGAACTGGGGATGTTTAGCCTGGAGAAGAGAAGGTTAAGAGGTGATACGATAGCCCTATTTAAATACTTGAAGAGATGTCATACTGAGGAGGGAGCTGACTTGTTTTCTGCTGCTCTAGAGACTAAGACCCAGAGCAATGGATGCAAGCTACAGGAAAAGAGATTTCACCTCAACATTAGGAAGAACTTCCTGACAGTAAGGGCTGTTCGACAGTGGAACAAATTTCCTCGGAGTGAAGTGGAGTCTGCCTCCTTGGAGGTCTTTAAGCAGAGGCTGGATAGCCATCTGTCGGGGATGCTTTGACGGACAGTTCCTGCATGGCAGGGGGTTGGACTGGATG
The DNA here is from genome assembly GCF_019175285.1 of Sceloporus undulatus. NCBI lineage: Eukaryota > Metazoa > Chordata > Lepidosauria > Squamata > Phrynosomatidae > Sceloporus > Sceloporus undulatus. The sequence goes on along the minus strand of NC_056522.1, from coordinate 244,807,999 downwards.
GCCCTTGCAGTCTCTTCCAACTATATGATTCTATGATTCTCTGAATCCTGTTCATTAACCCCAGATAGAGTAGAGCATGCAATCATGATGAGTCAACAAGTAGGTAAATCCAACTGAGTCAGGGATTGTTTACACTAGCCAAAAATCCAGGACTCACCCTGTATCTGCTATGGTCTGTTTACACAATGTACAACCTGATTAAAATTCACCCACCCTAGCCTTTAATCTGCTTTTAAAAATCTCACAAATTACTCCAAATTTTCCCATGGAAATCTGGAGTTTTCCAGGTGTGGAATACAAGGAGGAGGCCTCATTCAGGTGGGTGGCATGTATCACCATCCTTAAAGGCGCAGTGCTCCATACCACCCACTCCTCAGTTGGACCCAGCCACTGGTGGGGAAGGGAAAAGGTTTTCCTCCCCAGTGTTCCAGGTCCTTAGCTGCTGCCATCCTCCCAGACAAGCATCCTCCCCCCGCCAACCAGTGATATCCCTAGGGTTAGTGTCACCTGGTGCAGTTACCCATGGTGTCACCCCCTGTTGATTGCATGCTTGGAAAGCCCCTGACTCTGAATGGTTTCCCATTTGCATTTACTGAGTCCTTATTTTGCTATTCCTGTGCATCCTGACATGGTAGTGGACCAGTTCTGGAACATGCCAACCACTACCATGTCAGGATGCACAGGGAAGCCATTGAAATCCACAAACACCTGGACAATTTCAACTGGAAAGAAGAAATCCTTAAAGTGAACAAAATTTGGCTACCAGACCTGAGGAATAGCAAAATAAGGACTCATCAAATGCAAATGGGAAACCATTCAGAATCAGGGGCTTTCCCAGCAGATAATGATCACCAATTAGCAGACATTAATCCTCTTTTGCATTAGCCTTCCAGCCTGCATTCACAGTATATATACAACCAACTTTTTCCAGGCAAACCATTTTCTCAAGATGCCAGCCACAGATGCTGGCAAAACGTCAGAAAGAAATTCTGCTAGAACATGGCCACATAGCCTGAAAAACCACAAAAAACTACAGCTTCACTGTGCCATCATACTGGTGTATGTGGCACTTGTATAGTTGATCTGGGGCAGCTCCAGAGCAAAATACTCCAGGGTGCAGCCTGATTTTGGCTGGTGCCAATGCACCTTAGTGGCTCTGTAGTCAGGAGTAAAAATAAGATGCACATCTTAGAGAAAACCTTAGAGAAAACAAAACAAACCCTAAAGCAGAAAAAAAAAATCTATATTTGCTTCTTTGTTTGACTGATTATTTAGTTATATTTATATCCTACCTTTTCTCCAAAGAATACAAGGCAAGGTTCCCATTATGGTCACAATACACACCATGCCATATCTGCTTTAGGTATCTGACTGTGTTATTTATCACTGTGAATTAGTCAGATATCAGAATGTCCAAACCTTTATCTGGAAACATTCTAGGTACTGGAACAAATCAAAGTTAGGGCCATGACAAATGATGTTTTCACAATGACAATCTGCTGTCTTGGAAATTTCCTATTTCCCAGTTAAAATAAATCATATTAAACTGTCCATATTACCCATTCCTAGGCCCTGTTCTTCCTTAGTTTCCTTCAAAGGTTAATTGTCAAGATTGTAGTGGGCCTGCATAATGGTCTCCTAAGCTCCCAAACTCAGCTTAACTACTGGCATAAAAGAGGTGGGAGATAAAAAGGGCTGTTTTTCATTTTCTGTTGAAAGGTCAAGTCCATATAATTATTCATGACTGAGTAAATAGTATTTTATTGAACATGAGCAGAAGGACTATAAATAAGATTTTGCCATTATTTCATGTTCTGGGTCAAGACTTAGTGGCCCATATCCAGATAAAAGTTAGTTACAATTAGGTCCCAAATTGCACTTAAATACTTTGATACTAATTTGTTCTGTTGATTTCAGGAGAACAAAGACATGAGTAACATTGCTAGCTATTAGACACAGTGTTATAGACACCGATCCCAATGGTCCCCAGCTTTGTGGATATACCGGTGGCAGATGGTTCCCATGTCAATGGTATATGAGTCTGCTATGGATTTTAGTCTGAATTTTAAAGGAAATATTCAAGATACTGAACCTGATTTGGGGAACAGGTTCAGCTCTTTGTACAGATGATGATGATGATGATGATGATGATGATGATGATGATGATTTTACTAAGCTCCAGAATATATTTAGAGTATGTTGTCTGAAGATTGTTGTTGTCATTATTGTGTGTTTTCATGTCATTTCTATCACAATGAACACCAATCATGGGGTTTTCTTGGAAAGATCTGTTCAGACGGAGTATGCCTTTGTCTCCTCTGAGAATGAGAGAGTGGGACTTGCCCAAGGTAACCCCATGGATTCTCAGGGCTGAAGGAGGATTCAAATCCTGGTTTCTAGAGTCATAGTCCAACACTTATACCACTACTTGATTCTGGTTCTCAAATATTGTCTGAAGTGCAGTATCTAAATACCCCAAATAAATAAATAAATATCTTCACTACCCCACTCATATACAAGTCACCACCAGCTACAGCAACTGATTATCAACAGCTTTTGTAGCTGTAGTACCTTACAGGAGCACTTGAAATATTTTCTTAAGGTGGTCTCCACTACTCCATATAGTAAGAATTGAAGGTCTGTTTCACACTGAGGGCTTAAATCAATTTCAGAGAAGTTATTGTGGGCCATATTTGAAAGGCTAGATGGGACCGATGGCAAAAGTGTGCCTCCTGAAAAAAAACCCAGCATATTTTAGTTCATTCTTTCTGCCAGTAACTCAGATTTAGGAAAGCCATTTCTTCTTATTAGAACAAAAGTGAAATATAGAAAAGCTGGGAATCCACAAAATGCTTGTAACACAGGGAAGAAAGCTTGGATATCTAGAAATCTCCAGAGGGCCAGACTGCATATCCTCCAAATGACCTGATTTGGCCGGGATAATCCCAATTAATCCTCTATCATTTTTCCCCCCCAGCTATTTTTTAAATGTCCAAGTTTCTCCTCCTTTCACTTTTGTCCTTTGTTCTGAGCTTGCTTTCACTATTGCAAACTGAGTTCAAAGTGCAAGTGTAGTGTTACCCAAAATAAGAGGTTCCCAAGAGCAAACACACAATCAATATTTTATTAGCACAATTACAGCAGCCAAGAGGGTTTGGGCAACTCAAGGCAAAAATCAAGCTATGTATACTGGTTCCAAGAAGCAGAACTCCAGAGTCAATGTCCAAATGCAGTTTTATTTGTAATTAAGGGGGAATCATCATTCACACAAAGATACTCACTCACAGACACTTCCAAAAATGAATTATATAACAGGTGATAGCAGATAGTGACTGAAGGGATTGCAGAGGGTGATACTGTATAGGCTCCAGTTGGGGACACTTTAATGTGGAAGTGGCTCAACAGCTGCCAGTAATCCTGACGAGTCAGGCGAGATACAGAGACAGAGTCTGTCTGAACTCAAGCAAGACAGAATTGGATGTGCCTGAGCAAGCCTATTGGTTGGGCAAAAGCTATCCCAGGGCAGATTCTGGGATTAGAGTAAAGTTTCCAGGAGAGAAGAATGAGAAGAGAAATTGTGAATGGTCAGACAATCAGTGCATATATCTCTGGACAATGGAGTATCACTTCCAGAGGGAACTATTTCTGGACTCTTGTTCACTTATAAACACAAGGTCTATCTCTTAATATTGTAAACCGCTTTGATTGTTTTTATAAAAAGCGGGGTAGAAATAAAAGTTTTATTTATTTATTATTTTATCACCCACTCCTCTCAATGAAAGGATTATGCAGAATTTGATCTTGATTGATCTATCCTTAGCTATGTGCTCTTGAGCTTTCCCCATGTGGGACTCCTGGATCTCCAAATAAGCATGGCTAGTTTCTAGCACTGGGGGGGGGGGCTTTTGACTATATACCTCAAACATTCCTTTCAATATCCACCTGATATTGAGAAAGAGGATGGGTGCAGGGGGTCAGACCTTGGGGTAACAGTAATTCATGGAACAGGAGGGACAGGAGGGGTCAGAATCTTACCTTTCCCAGGAAGCTCAGGCAAGAGCAAACTGCTGCAGCCTCTACTAGCTTATATATGTTTCCTCATTAGCAGCACTTGACATCATGACCACAATCTGATGCTACCTAGCCATACATGACCCAATTTTTAAAATGTTCAAGGATATGAGACTGGATGTGGCACTGACTCCTGAGGTCCTTTTGACAGCAGGCTCAGCCACCAATATCCTCAAGAAAAAAGATGGACCTACAGACTAGACAACTACACATTGTCCTTTAAATCTTCTGAATGTAAGAGGAGCAGGAAGAAAAAACATGGGCATGATGACACATGAGATGGGACTCATGGACAAGACTAGCACTTTCCTCTATGTGTCTAGTGAACAAGTGGGAAGTTTTCCTGAAGAGGGCTACAGTGCCCAGCAAATGACCCGAGAGACTCAGATATACCTGTGGTTGAAACACACTAGAGCAAAGAAATTTTGCTACAGTAGAACAGTACTATTGGGATATATACAACAAAAACAACACAACAGCAAAATCACTTCAGGGCTGTGCAGCCTGCCCTTAAGAGGCAGCTTGCAGCTGCTTCTATCTGCGCTGGACTGGGGTCACAGCAACCACACGCTGCAGCCCCAATCCCTCCTTTCCATGGCACAACAAGGAGCCGCAAAAAGTGGTTCCTTTTTGCACCCTGGAAAGGCTGTCATAGCCACCAGCACATGGCTTTTCTGTGCTCCTTTGGTGCTGTATCATGTAGCCACAGTGCCAGAGGAGCACTGTGATGCTGTGTGCCATGTGGTGCGGCACACAGCATCATGCCAGCCTGGGGGCAGAGTTGGGCCATTCGTCATGTAGACGCCATACCCCAACTCCTTCCCCAGGCCGCCCAAAGATACTGGGATGCACAGCCCCTTGGTCTCAAAGGTGCTACAAGATCCCTTCACATGACAAAATCACTGCAACTTCACTGTGTAAATGAAATCTATAATAAATACAAAAGGGGAAGAACAATGTAGGTCAACACAATATGTAGTTAGGAGGAAGAGTGACCATTGTGCAGGCTGTAGCATAAACTGTAATATCTCAATAATAACACTGGTCATAAAAATGCAAAAAGGTGAACCCAGAGGCCTAATTCTTACTGAACTTATAAACCTGTGTATGGCTGCACCAGAGTGTATATGATGGCCCTTAATGGCATTAAAACATTGATGACAACAACAACTTGTTTACCATTGTGCCCGTGGAGAAAGCTGTAATGTTGCTTACCCTCTAAATAGGTTGATGGCAAAGCAGAGATTTCTGGATGTATAAACAGAATGGATATTTATCTAAAGGAATTTCTACTATTTTAGTGCTAAAGTATGGATAACGGTCTATTATCAATGAGCCAAACATGCCAAAAGAGTACAGAGAGGGGGGGGGGGGGGGGAGAGTATTGTGAAGATCATTCCAGACAGACATATAACCTATATAAAACTGAAAAAGAACAAACATAGTTGCTTTAAACCCCCTTTAGGAATTAATCATTTTTTAATTCTTTATCCTCACCTCAGGCATTTATAGTAAATTCCTTTACCTTAGCAAGTTTCTGTAATAAACCTTTCCTCTATACCTAAGGTACACAGGCATATGGATAACAGACAAGTAAACAGATAAATAAATAAACACACAAACATACTGTAGTTGGAGATAATAGGGCTCATATTTAAAGGTACTGTGCCATTTTTCTAAGCTACTGTTGTGCTAAGGGCTGACTCTTACAAAAATACATTGCTCTGTATGGAATGTGGCAAGAAGAAGACACAATATTCATTTGGATAGAACTGATTCACAGGTTTCATGGGTGAGTTCTCACATTAGAAGCACTGTCTGCTCATTTGCTTGTTGTTGTATTAAATGTACTGTTACACAGAACTTCAGTCTTTTCACTGGTGCATTTCAAATGGCATGCTGTGATTCTTTCAGGCCATAAAGGTTATTTGATGCACTCCAAATGTGTACAATTATAACCATGTCTTCACACACCTTCCAGCTGTCCCAGTTTGGCAGTCCTGATTAATCCTCTGTCATTTTCCTTTTACAGCAGCTTTTAAAATGTCCCATTTTATCCCATTCCTCCCACTTTCCCCCCCTTTGTCCTCAACTTATTGCAATTGTTGCAAAATGTCACTGCTGCCACATTGCAGAATTAATGCAGTTTGACACTGCTTTAACTGTCCTGGCTCCTTCCTATGGAATCTTGGAATTTGTAGTTTGTTGTGACACCAGATCTCTCTGACAGAGAAGGCTAAATGGCTCACAAAACCACAAATCCCAGAATTCCATAGCATTGAGCCATGACGGTACATGTGGTGTCAAGCTACATTAATTCTGCAGTGTTGGTGCAGCCTGAGTTCAAAGTCCAAATGTAACTCAGCAGGGGAGAGGAGAATAGGGGGAATCATGCACTTCCCAGGAGGATCAGGCAAAAGCAAAGTGCGGCAGCTTCTCCTAACTTGCGTGTTTTTTTTTCCATTTACAACGTTTGCCATGTTGCCCAGAGCCTGATGTTTCTTAGCCAAACACATCCTAGTTTTTATATGTTAAGTATTGGAAACTATGCCATCATCCACCAGCCAGAATGAGATCCCCACCCAAGTTTACCATTTCCTCATTGATTTCAAAGGGAGAATCTCAATGACACTTATTTTTCACACTGGAAACTCAGCAAGCTATTCTGCTTATTTTGATTCTGTGAACCCTATGCATCCTATTCATGGTACACCCAAAAATGCTTGATTGGTCACTTAAAGGGTGCTTTTAGTTTGCTGCAATAAATTTTGACTGCAACCCAGCATTGTGAGATAAAACTACAATAGTCACCCATCCAGACCTACAACCCACCTTCTCTGAGCTGTGGCCATTACCTGGTTGTTATAGAGAAGGCAGAGGAGCAGAGGGGTGTTGGATAATTTCTAATAGCTGGACACCCAGGAACTGGCATCCACAAGGATGGTTGTGAGCTCTTCTGGAGGTCCCTCTGTATGGTGTCAATGTTCTATGTCCAGCTATAGGAGAATAGGAAAAATAGGTTGATGTGTGTCTGCTGCTTCCCTGTTGTTGTTGTGAGCCTTCAAGTCATTTTCAACTTATGATAGCCCTAAGGTGAAACTATCATGGGGTTTTCTTGGCAAGTTTCATTCAGAGGGAGTTTGCCATTGCTTCCTCTGAGGCTAAGAGTGTGTGACTTGCACAAGATCACTCAACAGATTTCCAGGGCTGAGTGGGAATTCAAACTCTACTATCCCAGAGTCCAACACTCAAGCCATTATTCCACACTGCCTCTGTTTTTCTGTTGCTCACCACCTACTCGGAAATGACCAGGTTTGGAGGGCTGCAGGAGAGAAAAGGTTGGCTGGGGGATTTCACAGAAATAAAAATGGCTAAAATCAAACATTTACCTTTAACCAGGTAAAACTCACTTTTTAAACATTCATTCTTTTCTTTTTCTTTTTTTAAAAAGAGCCTATTATGTCGGGTTTGTACAGAAAAACATTGCTTGAGCTCTCTTGCATGAATGTGAATTCAATAGCTCTTAGGATAGTATAGAGGATGGAGTGTTGAACATGGTGCTGACTAGTGGAAATTTTGAGGAGATTTACATGGGGCAGTTGGTGAACTGCAGTTTGATTTAGGCCCTGTACAGACTGGCACGCTGGGCCGGCTAGGGAGTGAGGTCAGAGAGATAAATGCATACCCCGGCTCCACCCCCAGGGCACCATGATGCCATGCACCACTCCACACAGTGCATGGCATCATGGCGCTCCTCCGGCACTGCATCCATATGACTGTATAGCTGCAGCACCATGGCTATCACACCCTTGCCAGGGTACAAAAAGGAGCTACTTTTTGCGGCTCCTTTTCACACCCTGGAAAAGGCGGATTGGGGCTGTGGTGTGCAGTTGCCATGGCCCTAATCTGGCTGAAAAGAATGCAACAGGGAAATATGTTTGAGAGAGGCTGGAGTTAGAGAAAGGAGTTGTGTGGTTGGTAAGGGTGTGATTTAGCTTGAAAGGAGAAAGTATAGTGATTCAAACGTTGTATATAAATAATCTTCTGTGTTGTGTTTAACATCTATAAATAACATTTGTTTTTCTTTATATGTACTGTTGGCCTCCAGAATTGGTATCATTCTGAGAGCTAAGATTCAGAGAAGGTGTCTATGGTGGCAGCATCAGAGGTGGAAAGGCGGTGTCGTGCTGGGGATAAAAGTAGTATAAATGTTCATATGAAGCTTGAGGGCACTTACACTGACCGTTGGGTGATCAACAGTTGGTGTCACACAAATGAGACAGAGGTCTTTACCAGTAGCGGGGTGGGGATCAGTCAGCACCATGAGGTCTTCCCATTTGGTGGGTTAAGTTTAAAGACCCCCTCATTTGGCCACAGTGGTGGGGTTGTCTGAGAGGAGCCCTCAAATTTGGGTGCATTGCTGAGTGAAATTGGGTGATTGTCTGAGTGAAAAACCTTCTACTTAGTGTATTTTTTAAACAGAGGCTGGATGGCCATCTCTTAGGGGTGCTTTGATTATGTATTCCTGAATGGTAGGGAGTTGGACTGGATGGACTTTGGGGGTATCTTCCAATTCTATGATTCTGTGATTTCATGATTCTATTCAGTTAATCTCAAAGACAATGGAAAACAGTTAAAACATTCAAAATATATTTAAAACACAGTTTCCAGGAAAAGATTAATAAATACAGCATGCTACTTCACACACATGCTCAGTAATTAAAATTTAAAGGCCTCCCTGAGTAAAAATGTCTTTGCCTATGGAAAGAGAGCAGGCAAGGTGCCAACCAGACTTCCAGTGGAAGGGAGTTTCACAGCCTGGTAGCACCCACTGAGAAGGCTCTTTCCTGAGTCCTCACCACAAGCATTTGCAAAGGTGGTGAGACTAGGGATGTAATTCTTCACAAAGTTTCTTATTGAAGGAAGCAATGAGTAATTTTAATTGCACAGTTTTTGATGACTTTCACACAGCGGGAAGAAAACTGCACACTTTTTGAAGACTAGCCCCAATTCGGGACTTATTATGCATTCAGTTTGTACATGGTTGTTTTTCACAGAAATCAGCATTTTTATGTGCAGGAAGTAACATTGTCTGAATGGAAAATAATATTTCAGTCTAGAAATATTAGTTTCTGACCAGAACATTCTGGTTTGTGCACAGAAAATGTCATTTTCCGTGCATATCAACCACGTGCACATTTTATGAGGGGGAAAAATACCTAATTAACTTTTTCTGCACATTAATATTTCTGCAGATAAACAGTCCCAAAGTGCAAATATACTCATCATATTCTAGTGAAGCATGTTTTTTGTTTTGTTTTGTTTTGTTTTTGGCAATTTTCCATATATTTCCAAATATTCTTTCCATCCTTAGATGGGACTGAGAGAAAGCCTTTTCCTGCAGATGTTAAAGCTCACAATGGCTTGTATACAGAGATATGGTCTTTCAGATAGTCTTGACCCAAGCCACACAAACCTGTAAAGGTCAAAACCAATACTTTGAATTCTGTCTGGAAACAGACTGGTAGCTGGTGAAGCTGTTTCAGCATGAGAATCACATGATCCCTGGAACCAGCTCGGGTTGGCAGTCTGGCCGCAACATTTAAGATCTGCATAACATATGCAAAATGGCCCATGGCATTATGGGTTCTCTCTATCATGTATTATAATGCACCAAAATAAATACAGTGTTATGCTAATACAATGCAATAAAATGAGATTATTATTATTATTATTATGTTTATGTTTATGTTTATGTTTATTTGTATCCCACTCTTTTTCCAAAACTGGGACTCAGAGCAGCTTGACAACATTTAAAAAAAACCAGTACAATTAATAACATAGAAAAAGTACATTAAAAAGGAATTGAATTATTATATTAAAACAGATAGTTATTAAAAGAATAAAACTTGTTTTTAAAAGACAAAACTACATATATAAACAACTGTATCAATTTTTTTTGAAATGGTAAAACATCCCAGCCTGTCCTTATAACAATTCATTAAAAGTTTGTGGGAACAGCTAGGTCTTAACCTGCTGGTGGAAGACCATCAAGGGGGGAGCCATTCAGATCTCCCTGAGCTCTAGCATCTAGGGGCAGGCCCTTTCTCACGTCCCCACCAACCATGCTTATGATGGTGTTGGGATGGAGAGAAGTGTTGTAGCAGAATTGAGTGCACAGAGTATCTCCGGAAGCCTGCGTTAGGACAAAACAACCGGTGACCTTGGAGCTTGCCAGGAATCCAGCTGTAGATGAAAGCAAACTGGAGTCTGGTTTATCTCCGAAGAGGCACTTTATTTCTTAGAGTTGCTGATTAGGAAGGAACACACTAACAACAGCTATTTCACATCCACCACCGACACAAACCCACACCGTACAGATAAGATCTAGACTTTATATACATTTTTGCCATGTGGCCACTTTGCCCAGCCTCTTGCTGTCATCATTTCCTGTGTCACTTGAATTATTGTCCTCCTTCCAGAATGACACTGTATATTTGCATTAACACTACATGTTCTCTGGCACACAATGACCTTGTACATCCAACTGCTAACATGAACTCCAGCAGCAAACAATTCTCTGGTTAACAAGCAGTATGTGACCATTTGCCACATTGTCACATCTGGACATTTTCCTTTAGGCTTTATTTCCCAATAAGAAGGATCTCTTCAGAGGATCTCAGAGTCCAGTTCAGTTCATGCAAGGAGATATGGTCTGCCAAATAGTGTGGACCTGAGCCATATTGGGCTTTATAGGTAATAATCAGCACTTTGAATTATGCCTGTAAACAAACTAGCAGCCAATGAAACTGTTTCAGCAGGGACATTGTGTGGTCTCTGTAATCTGCCCCTCTTAGCAGCCTGGCAGCAGCTCTTTGAACCATCTGAATTTTCTGAACATTCTTCAAAGGCAGCCCCATGTAGAGCCCATTACAGTAGTCCAAACGGGATGTAACCAAGGTATGCACCACCGTGGCCAGATCCAGCATCTCAAGGAATGAGCGCAGCTGCCACACAAGTTTTGAATGTGTGAAAGCACTCCTGGTCACAGCAGAGATCTGGGCCTCCAGGTTCAAAGCTGAGTCCAAGAGTACCCACAAACTGCAAACCTATGTCTTCAGCGGGAGTGTGAGCCCAATCTAACACAGACTGATCCCTATTCCCTGCTCTGCCTTTCCTTCTGACCAGGAGCACCTCTGTTTTGTCTGGATTAAGTTTCAATTTGTTTGCCCTCATCCAGTCCATTACAGATGACAGACACTGGTTTCCAAGTCACAATGAGTCCAAACCTGACCAGATAATGATCTGTCCATGTCAACGGAACTGTGGAGAGTTCCACCACACGAAGATCATCATCACCCCACCAGAACAAAAAACAGAGTGTGCTCGGCAGCATAAGTAGGGCCAGATACCACTTGTGACAGACCCACCATTGTCACGGAGGCCATGAAGTCCTGAACCACATCTGAAAGGGCAGTCTCAGCATGGATGTTGAAGTCCCCCAACACAAATAGAAGAGGAGACTCCAACACCAACCTCAAGACCACCCTGACTAGCTCAGGGAGACTGTTGTGCAGTGAGGCAGGAGTGGCATTGAACTAAAGCAAGAGCTAGGACATGTATAGCTTTGTAAATGTTTCTTTTCCCTTCTTGATGGCTGATGAGTAGTAGAGGCAATACATATTAAGAGTTTGTGATGCTGTAGAAGCTCAAGAAGAATCAGACTTATTGGGGTAGGTCTTCCATTAATGTTTCCTTTTGTAAAATAAAAACATGAATGGCATGCAACTCTGCTGGTTTCTGCAGGAATGAATGTGGAACAGCAGCTGGTTGAGAGAATGAGAGATGTTCTCATTCTTAACTAAAAGCAAACAGCAAGAAATCTTGCCAAAAACTGTTATTAGACCCAGGATCGCTCTTGAAACACCCTGCCTGCAGATATGAAAACGTACCCTTGTGAAAGGCTCATGTTTAGAAAGAATGTCCATCCAGAAGGCATCCATTTTCCCTACTGCTGTGTTGATAGCCCCATGAGATAAAAGTCTGCATTGTGTGCTGTGATGTAGCACTTGAATAAAAAATAAGAGGCCTTTCAGGTGCAGCAGGAAGTATCCCAGCTTCATTAGAGATGAATCTCTTCTTATGGCATGCTTGTTAACACTGCTTACAGAGCCAGTAAAATGCCACTTCATCCACAACAGCTAGGAAACTATTCCATCAGTTTCAAAAGGTATCAGACAATTACAGCCTTGTCCAATTTGCTTAGCTGATGAAGTACAAGATATTTCTGCAAAAGACCTCTTGACCTCAAGCAAGCTCACAGAAAAGGGCATGGAGACAGAAGAGTTCATTGAGCCCTCTGTGAAAGGAGTGGGGACTAAGCAGATTTGTTGAATGGTGTATAATAACTCCTGCTCCATGTGAATAATTTGTGGGGGTTTATGTGTATATGTGTATGCTGTGTTAGGCTGTGTTTAGCAGGTCCTGTCATGTGTGTGTGTGCTGTGCATACAAACTGAAACTCCAGTTTCCAATGTCCATGGCAAAGCAAGTATGGTGGCCCCTTTTGTATCATTTCTCCCCAATGGAAACAGATGCCCCCACCAAAAAAAAAGAGTTACAGATTTCCATAAGATTTGCATGTGCTCATATATATGAAGAGATTAACATGCTCAAATCAGGAGTGGGTAGTCATATTTAGTTCACCAGTGGAAGCTGCCTCTAATGGAGAACCCTAAAAACACTGCAGGCAAGCATTCTCTGAAGATGCCAGCCACAGATGCTGGCAAAACATCAGGAAGAAAATCTTCTAGAACATGGCCACATAGCCTGAAAAACCCACAAAAAACTATGCTTTAAACACTTGACATCAGTATGGAGGGCTTCGGAACTTAGAAAGCTCCAGAGCAAACAGAGATTTATTTTTAATAATTTTAAGAGGAGTATGCTCTAGGTTTGTTACTGAACTGACTGGACATTGTTTGCACCAGATTTGAGATTGGGCCCCACCTCATCCAGACTCTCTACTGAGACAAAGAGCAGGAGGATGGTTTATTTGGCCCATGCAGATGGTAGCTAGCTAGCCTGTCTATTAGTTTCATCTACTTTCCTGGTATTGATGGGCAACCTATCCCTGTTCATCCTTCTATTTTATAACATGATTTGAATTTTGGATTCTAGAGCTGTGGAAAAGTGCATAGAATTTTATTCACAGATCTTCAGTGAAGGGTCTTCATTACTTTCAGACAACTCAGCTTCAGCTTCTATATCCCTGAAAATTGCATTTGTTGTCTTTATTTCAGTGATTACCAATGCCCTTTAAGGTGATTGTTTTTCCTTAAAAGAACATGAATGTAAAATTTTGTCTTATTATCATTTATATAATGCATTTTAAAACTGAGCATGAACCAATCTTCTGTTCCTTTTTGCTATACTGGCCTCAGGATGTCAACAGGAAGAGAAGTCAAGAGAAGTATGCAGGCTATGATACTCATACTAAGGCTCTGGATGTTTTTCGGAGGTCATCTAATACTTTATACAATTGATACTTGAATGGCCTTTTACAGTGATGTCTCCATAGCCTTCAAATACACTTCAGTCAGAGCCATTGTTTTCACTGCAGGTTGGTTTTCTCTCACTGCTCATTGAAAAAGAATGGTCCTGAGCAATTCATACGTGCTTTTGTTATTTCTAATGTAACGTTCAAGGAGTGCTCTTTTTAATTAGCAAGAGCTAATTAAAATGGTAACATTCCTGGACTGTTGTGAAAGTGATAATAGACCATGGATAAGGGCAAATGAAAGGTAAGTTCATTAAGGTTTGGGAGAGTTAAGGAGAATGAGAATTAAAGTAGTCTGACAAATTTTGTAGGAGTTTCCATCCTATTCTAAAGTAAAGAGAATCAGCCAACCAAGTAAAGCTAATGAACAACCAAGTAAAGGTAATAAACAACCACATAAAGGTAATGAACCAACTGACACTGAATCTTGGAACTCAACATCTTTAGGTTTTCTGTATATGAAAGATGCTTTAGTGAGGCACTTGGAAATTTAAGATGCTTTTCATTGTAACATTTCCAGTCTGTTGTTGCCTTCCTTCTCCCACTGTCTCTTCTATCCTCCTATTATATATCACCACCACAATCACCACTATCATCATGTCATGAGCTAAACCAATCAGTAAGGGCTGTTCGACAGTGGAACAAACTCCCTCGGAGTGTGGTGGAGTCTCCCTCCTTGGAAGTCTTTAAACAGAGGCTGGATGACCATCTGTTGGGTATGCCTTGATTGAGAGTTCCTGCATGGCAGGGGGTTGGACTGGATGGCCCTTGTGGTCTCTTCCAACTCTTTGATTGTATGATTCTATGATTCAATCAAAGTGATTTTGCTGGGCAGTTTTAGGTGCAAGTACATAACCCAGCAATACACTATATGTTATGTCCATTATGGCTCTTTATGGTTGCATCTGTCCTTGACACTTAGCCAATCAATTTTGCTAAGAGATAATGATACTTCTCACTTTGCAGATGAAACTCAATGGAAGTTTTCTGGAAGGTGTATTAATAAAGGAAGAGGTTTGGAGTATGCACATCCACAGCCTTCCTGGCCTGGGTGTGGTTCTGAAAACTAAGGGGCTCGACAGATGGCCTGGAAGGGGCAGCTTCTAACCACCCCTTTCCTAGCCAGATTGGGGCCATGACAGCCTCATGCTGTGGCCCTGCTCCGACCTTTCAAGGGCTCAAAAACCATAGCAGCACAGCTATATGGTGCTCCTTTGGAGATGCGTCATCGGGATGCAGCAGCAGAGGCGTGCTATGATGCCTCAGGCCGTCTGGAGCAGTGTGTGGCATCAGGGCACCCTGGGGGGGGGAGAGTTGGGCATGCATCATGAGGACACTGTGTCCCGACTTGCCCTCAGGCTGGCCTTTCAGGCTGGTCTGTAAAGGGCCAAAGTTTTATTTTACTTGTCTTTCATCAAACCACATTTGTACAGTGGTCAGTTTCTTGGCGAAGAGACTGCAGGATTATACTATCTTGTACATGCTGCTTTGAGCCTGGATTGCATCTATCGTGGACCCTTGCCTTACGTGGGGGACCCGTTCCGGACCCCCCTCCCCCCCATGTAAGGCGAATTCCGCCTATGGTGGAGCCCATTCACTTAAATGGGGCTCATGAGCGTGGCAGCACAGTGGCACAGCAGCATGCGCATACCATGGGCGCATGCCCCATTCATCTGAATGGGACGTGCGGTCCATGTGCTTCCTGCGGCTTGAGCACGTAAGCTGTATTTAGAACAAAACAAGCTTGATATGGCCAGCAGTCGGTAAAATCAAATGGGACAGGCACATGAACCTGGGAATTCATCCTTTTGCAAACAATACCTGAAAGATAAAATACAGCATCTTACCTGAAGATAACCCATCTCTGACCTACTTTGTACACTTGGCCTTTGTCATTCTGCAGTAGCCACAATAAATAATATCTAGTATGCATTTTATTCCTGAGGAGACTTACTAAAACAACTCCACAGAGTTCTTAGAAACTGTAGGTGTTGATGCTGTTTTCCACCATCCTCTGTCCTCAGGAGGACAGCCATGTGCCTGAATACATGGAGCAACGATTCAAACTATAGGACAAGAGATTCCACCTCAACATTAGCAAGAACTTCCTGACGGTAAGAGATACTCTACAGTGGAATATGCTGCTTTAGAGAGTGGTGGAGTCTCCTGATTTGGAGGTTTTTAAACAGAGGCTGGATGGCCAGGGGTGCTTTGATTCTGTGTTCCTGCATGGCAGGGGGTTGGGCTACATGGCCATTGTGGTCTCTTACATCTCTATGATTCTATACTAATTCATACAAATTTATTCATTAGTTTGTTGTACCTACAACACTAGAATTCCATATGCATTTTTAGAAAGCTTTAGGTGAAAGTTTAAGAGGAAGACAAAAGCTTAGAAACCTTGTCCCTAACATTTTCTATAGTGAGGCATTTAGTCATGTAAGATATAAACTTCAGTTTGAAAGCCCAGAGATAGGTTTAGTTATCAGGTGAACCAGAACCTTCTGTCTGTTTATGCATGACATGATCCAGATTACACTGGGACACAATAATATCTTTTAGCCTATTTTTTTTTCAACCATTCGTTATATCTGTGCCCATTTTATTGGGTGAAATGATTTCCCCTCCTGCCCCAAAGATTGCATGTTGCTTATCTTACTTAACTTTCAAGGTAGCCTTAAGTTTTCTGCATCTTTTTCTCCCCCCTCTTCTTAAAAAACAAATAGCCACACTGCTTACAACAGTACATGGTTCTTTCCATAGCTCTCTACCAGTTCTGTGTCCCAAAGCACATTTAGAGCATTTCCATATCAATGCATGCTGCATCACACCATTTCCAAAATATTTTGTAAAGTGTTATCAGGATTAAGTGTCTTAAAGTTCTCTCCAGAGATGCCTCATATACCACCTTTTTGTGGAAATACTCCAGGTAACTAGGTATTCGGGCAACAGGCCTACTGCAGAAATGGGTTACTAACCACTGCCACTCAGGCTGAGAACTGGGACTGGTCTCTGGTTTCTTCATGAAATGGATGGACAACTTTTACCAGTCACTTGAAATATGTTTTTTAATCTCCCTTCCCCCAACCCAGAAATGGCTTGAAAGTCACTTTTGGATTTGAAGCCCCATGAACAAGGCATTCTTATGTTAAAGCAGAGGAGGGCAAAGTGCAGCTCTGGGGCTACATGTGCCTCCTGTCCCTTGTTGTTTGTGTGGCTGGATCCTTCCCAGACTTCCCTTTTCCTGGAAGCCATCAGGAATAGCAATTCACTTTTTAAATAGTTCTGAGTCCTTCAAATATATTAGTTATTCAAAACCAGAAATGGGCTTATAGCAAAAACATTTTTCTCCCTTTTACAGTAGTTTGTTTTGTTTTGCGATTTTTGAGGCCTGCCGAGAGCCAGGGAAAAAAATTCCCCCCCCCCAAACCCATCATAGTTGCCCATCCCTGCATCAAAGCAAGACCTTATGCCATACTTTAGAAGATAATTGCCAGTCCAAGAGGTTTCCAGCAGTAGTGATTCTCCTTGTTTTGAAGTTGTTTAAAAAAAAAATCCCACTGGCAGCAGACAAGAATGAATGAGGCACATGTGGCTTTTAGTGTGTGTGTTGCCCACCTCTGCTTTCTGACAACATTTGGAAGTTTGATGAAAATGTGGCCTGCTTTTCCCACAGGGTGACTGATGTGTGATTCTCATTCTTTACTGCTTCTACTCCCTGTAGACAGAATGTTCTCATGAAACTTACCTAGTTTTCCCACCACTATCAGCAACAAGACATCACATACTGAATATCTGAGCTGAGTAGAAAGATATAATATTGTGTGTGTATGTCTGTGTGTCCCCATGCATGTGTTTTCACATGTGCTGCTGCTTTTACTGTCCTCTGGGGTGAAATTAGGAATAAAGAAAAAAAAAACTTTTAAAGAAAGAATTCTGCAAGGTTTCTCAAGAATCAATCACTTTGTTTTCTCTGAAGCGAAGTGGAACAGTTAAGTAAAAGTAATTAAGTCAAAGAAAACAAGTTAATAATGTACAGAGAGAAACTTTATCTTTGTGTTGGCCAGGAGTCTAACTAAAGACACCTGAGAGGAGAGTGTTATTAAACTTTTTTTAAGTACAAAAAGAAAATAGTAGTAGTATTATCACCTGTCTTCCCCTTGAATTTTGGACTCAAGGTAGCTTACCAAAAAAAAACACCCAGAAATACAGATTAAAACATATATAGGTAAAAACACAGAACAAGTTATTGTTAAAATGTAATTAAGCTAGCTATAAAATTAAAGATTCTTTTTAAAAAAATCCTTTTAGAGGCAAGAAATAAAAACAGTACAACACACTATGAAAAACCCTTTCCTTATAAATAGTCAATTCCTGACAGTATTTAAAAAGTCTACTGCAACCTTCAGCTCCCTCTCCCCATGAAGTCATTCCATCAGTTTCCATCTAACACTCCATCCAGCCACCATCTATCTACCCAATATCAGACATTTTATAAATGCAACTAAAGCTCCCTTCTGATGTTCGAAAACCAGAAAAAACTAAATTAATGGTGTGTGCATGTGTGTGTTTGGAGGGGAGCCATCAGATAAAGCATATCTGCTACAGTTCTCAACAGCCTCCATGCGCACAGGTCACCTTTCTGGATAAGAAAACACTTCTTTCTTGTGGAGGTTCTCTGAATAATTAGGAACATTAGGGAAACATTGTGTTAACACTCCCACCATACTCGTACGAACTTTGAACTATAGTTATGCTGCCTCAGGATGGTCAAAGTCATAATCCAACACACATAGAGGGGCACCAGGTTGCGGGAGGATTGACTGGATTGACAGACAAATGAGTTGTTCACTTAGGTGTGCCAATGTCAAATGGTTTGCTATAAAAAAAATCTGAGATGTAGTGCTGAAGATGAGTACGGTGGATACAGTGGACTGATAAAAAGACAAATAAATGAATACTATAGCAAATCAAGCCTGAACTCTCTCTAGAAGCCAAAACTACTAAACTGAGACTATTTAGACCAGGGGTAGACAACCTGCGGCTCGCGGGCCGGATGTGGCCCGGTGAGGCTTTGGGACCGGCCCCAGCCCGGTCCTGCCACCGATTGCCGCCGGGGCCTTTGGCCTCTCGTGCGAGGGGCATGGTGAGGCAATTGTCTATAGAAGCCTCAGAAACATGCATTTATCTTAACATTTTTAAAAAAAATCAGCCAATTTTTTCATGTGTCCTCCACTTTTTATAAAAAAGTGTCCTCCATTTGAAAATTTTGTCCTACATTTGTCCCGGTTTATTTATTTATTTAATTAAAAAAATTTTAAATTATTTATTTTTTGGCTTCAGCCCCCCAGTTGTCTGAGGGACAGCAACCCGGCCCCCGGCTCAAAAAGGTTGCCTACCCCTGATTTAGACACATATCTCACTAGAAAAGACAATAATGCTTGATGAGGCAGTAGGAAAAGAGGAAGACTGCATTCCAGAGGGATAGACTCAATCAAGGAAGTCACAGCCCTATGTCTGCAAGACCTGAGCAACGTAGACTTGGGGGAGCTCTCTCATGTATAAGGTTGCCATAAGTTGAAGTTGATTTGATGGCAGTTAGCAACAACATATCAAATATGATTAATTGTCTTTCTCTATGTAGCAAGTACCTTCACTGACTTTATCTCCCTCTCACTACTACTTTGACCTGTTTGCCAGGAAATTCTCTGTCCAAAAAGCTTACCTAGTTGTTCCCCTCAGCCCCTGAGATGGTATAGGTCTGTTTGAACTTCTGAGGCCAGAGAATAGGTGTAAGAATTACTGGAGGCAGTGGAGTGATGAAGGAGTCATGTTTGAGGGTAGGACTGAAGCAGGCAACTGGTAAACTCCAGATATTGTTGGGTGACAGCACTATTCAGCCCAAGCGCCAAAGGTGAGGGATGACAGGAATCCAACCACATTTGGAAGACCACATGTTAGACACCCTATTATAAAAAGAAAGACAGCTTTGTGCACACCTCTCTCTTCTTCTTAAATCATTGGCTGTTTTCAAATCAGCAACATTAGAAGACCATTGCAGATGAGAATCCCAAACAAGGAAGCCTGTGGGGAACACCTCGGTTGTTATTCTGAGACTCCCATATAAATGAACCAGATAGCAGCAACTAGGTTCAGATCTCTCTCCCCAGGGAGAACAGTTTTAATAACAAGAGAGACTTGTTCTGGAGTAAACGCCTTAATTGGCATGGCAACCTGTGTCACTTTTATTATTCGGCTGAGAAAAATATAAGCAGATAATTAATGCTTTGGGGATTTGAGGGGGTATGAAAGAGGGAGGCAACATTAGTTTCCTCTGTGTAGTGGAAAAACCCCAACAATTCAGGGAGGAGGGGTTTTTTTGGGGGGGGGGTTGGTTCTCTGAAATGTTTGACAGACAGAGCACAGTTTGATTTTAAATATAACAGAGATAAGTTCAACAGTCTTTCAGTCCTTCTGAGGTGAGTGAAAGAAAGACACCTCTGAAGGACTGAAAGACTGTTGAACAGCAAAAATGAAAGTCACCAAGACTGAGACTGAAAGCACTAAAGTGTCCCCAATGGATGAAATCCAAAGCATCTCAAACATCATCAGATCTGTCTTTGGACCATCTGGGACATCAGCTACCCACTTGCAATATAAAAACAAACTGATTGAAAAGAACAAAAGGGAACCTACCAGCATGGTTGGCCTTCTCCTGTTTCTGCCTCCATCTGTTGGCTAGGAATGACAATTCTAGATTTCTAATTCCCAAAGTTGTTTGGGAAAAGCAATTAATTTTTCATCCTGCAGTGTCAAGACACTTGGGAATCCCCCGCCTCCCTGTAATGATGAGAAATCTTGTAATTTTCTGAAGACAGATACTGAACGTTCCCCAAATCAGGTTAGTTTTCCAGAAAGCTGTGCAAAGCTATGGAGCTTTCCAAAGGATGTGGGTGGGGGAACATGCAATGGAATGTTGCACAAATTTAAGCATTGCACAACTTTAAAAGTTCCAATACTATAAAGTTGCATTACTACTTTAAACACACACATATAGGTATGATTTAAAATAGTGCAACTTTAAAGTTGTGCAACATTTAAAGTTGTACTTTCTCTGTCTGATCTAGGTTCAGGTCTGAAAGGCAGAGGATTCGCATATAATCCTGAGAATTATATGACTGGTACTGGTTGCTGTTTATAGCAATAGCAAATACATTTCTATACTGCTTACTGATGTACTAACTGGTTTACAAAGTATACTCATTTAAGCGACCTACGGAAGGATGCCAGGCTGAGTTGACAAGGAGCATGTGGCTTGTGATTTTGCGAGTGAGTAGCTGCGGTACAGGCATTTAACCACTACACCACCAGGGCTCCCAGTCCAACAGTTAGCATGAAATAGCCGCTCACCCCAAAACAGCAACCTCCCATTGTGACCAATGGGAAGTATTCCCCTTCTCACGAACTGTTCTATGGAGGAGGTAGCTGGAAGAGAAGAATTAAATTTCCTCTTCTTGTTCAGTATAGTCTCAATGTGGAAAAGAGGCCCCATTCTCACCTGTAAGTAGAGAAAAACTTATACAGGGCTGCATTCTATATATTTGTTTATCCTGTGAGAGAGAATGGAAGCTGGACAAAAAAGTTAACACTCAAGACCAGCCATTACTTGGCTACAGTTGAGATTTTACTCTCTCTTGATATGGTGTGTGTGCTTCTATCTCCCATCTATTTCCTTTTCCTGCCTTCTTCTTTTTTCTAGAGAGATGGGGTTGGGGGAAGACATATTAATTGAGACTGTGTACTTACTATCATATACATGATTTCATAAACTAGTAACCAAAGCACATATTTTTACCCTGCTTTCAGGGGCATCAGAGTCATTTCCCTACCCAAATTATAAAGACTTTCCTTTCCCCCCTGAAATTATAAGGATCAAAAAATGTATGTCACTGAGAAAATTTGCAAAACCTGTGGCCAGTAGGAAAAAGGAAGGCCAAAATAGCAATGAACTGCCATGTAAAAAGAACAAAAGGTTTCAGAACTGAGAATGGGAACTGGACAAAATGAAAATGTTGGTGGGATTCTAAGAAACAAAACCAATTTCAAGGACAGATTTTCACATCTCTTGTAACTTCTGAGCATTGATTTCCTCCTGTTGGCCATCCTGAACTAAAATGCCTTCTGTCACAGGCTCAGCCAACTATCTTGAAATGTCAGACAAGCATAGGTTGCCAATTGATTTGCTGTTATGATTATTTAAACAGCAATCACTCTGAAGAATGTAGTATAAAATCTCTAATAGGTCACACAGGGTTGCTTCCTCTTGTTTTCTCAACAAGTCACTAAAGATATCTTGTTCAAGGGAACTCTGTTAAAAAGCCACATAACTGTACCATTTACCTACTGATTCTATCTCCAACTGATTTGTTCCATTCCCAGTTTCCAGTTGTGAAGTAAATAGCCCCAAAATAAGGATACCTGAAAGTAGTTTAAGGAAGGCTTATTCTAAAAAACAGACTAGGTACAATTGAGAGGGCACATTTTTCTTGCCTCTTGTATCTGTTGAAGGCTCCTAAATGAAGCTTTTTACTTCTTCCAACTGTGAGATGAGTCCATTTTGGAAAGTGCAGAAAATCGCATTCCTAATTTCTTCCTTTCTACGCAGGGTGTCATTTTCAAAATTATATAACTGTAGGCTTGGAAGAGATCTTAATAGATTATGACATACACATCTCCTTTCTGGCAACTGCTTTAAACAGCAGCTGCACAGATTTAGAGTTTAATATCACAGGGAGCAATTCTGTAGAAACAGTTGGGCAATGGAACAGCTTGCCAGAAGAAATTACTGAAATTCCTTCTTGAAGTTGGAGTCGATGCTGATACACACATGAGGCTGCATGTCTCCAGTGCCTGATCACTTTATGAGTGATCACTTTAATACTCACCATTGAAACATGTGAATTTCCTGCAATGAATGTTGGAAGTGCAACAAAGCTTAGCACTGAAGAGTCAAGAATGCCTCACAGCAGGCAGTAGAAACTGGGTTAGATGGTTTGAATGACCCAAAGTGTCCTCCCTCCTTGTGTACTTATTGTGCTTCTGCTGTGATGTAAACTGATACTCTTAGGGACATTTCCACCCCTTCTCCTTTCCAGAGTACACTCTCAGCAGTTCTCTAGAATGTAGCTAATTTAGATTAGCGCCCTGAGTAACTTGCTTATATTTTGAATAGCGTTCCTTTAATAAAGCCTTTAATTTGTTTCTCTAAGGCATTTGGTGGTTTTGCTCCTTAATCAGGATCTCTAAATGCTGCACACACTCTATCAATGAAAGGTTCCACATGTGAGTTCTTTGGAGGATGAGGTCATATTGTCTAAAGCAGTGGTCCCCAAACTTTGATCTCCCAGGTGTTTTGGACTTCAGCTCCCAGAGTGTTGGTAAAGTTGGCTAGAGCTTTTGGGTAGTGAACTTCAACTCCTAGGAAGACAAACTTTTGAATTAAAACAAGGATGAGATCCATAGTTTTTGTGGGTTTTTCAAGCCATGTGACCATGTTCTAAAGTAATTTATTTATGATGTTGCACCTGCATCTGTGGCTGGCATCTTCAGAGAATGGTGGTGACATGGAGGGGTGTGGGATATATATACTGTGTGAGCCTTGGTTGAGAGGAAGTGATTTGCCTGTTAATCTATGTTTTGGTCTGTTGGTAAATGGCAAGGCTTCAGGGTGGGAGGGTATGCGAGGAGGATTTGTGTCTATTTAATTAGTGAGCCACTGTTTGCTGGGAAACCCCCTGACCCTGGGTGATGTTCATTTGCATGTGCTGAGACTTGATTTTGGTGTTTTTTAGGAATGGTAGCCAAAGTTTATTTACTTTAAGGGTTTCTTCTTCATGTTATAAACCAACCTGGGCATAAAATGCTATTTATAAACACTGAAATTTTGGACTATGTCAACAACTATCAGGTCAGAATGCACAGGGAAGCCATTGAAGTCCACAAACACCTGGACAACTTCAACCGGAAAGAAGAACCCCTGAAAGTAAAGAAACTTTGGCTACCAGTCCTGAAAAACACCAAAATCAAGACTCAGCACAGCAAAATGCTTTGGGCCTGTCCTGTGAGCAGGCCATCCACACACACGCATGCATCATTTTTGAAGAGATGATAAATATGTCTCTGTGAAGCAGACTCTTTTGATTGTCACATGTCATAACAGTAACGTGTCATGTTGGAAGTTTTTGTCATCTGATGATGACTATCCACATATGAAATTGTACTAAGAAGAATTCATTACTACTTAACATAGTGGGTGATTCCTTTAGCTTCAAATACTAGACTACTGATATATGTGTTTAGCTGTTGTCATGGAGGTGACATTTCCAGAAGAGAAGAAACAGGCATTACTATGCTTAACCCTTTCATCCACACAACCTACCAGAACATTGGTTTTGCTAATGTTCATCTAACAACCACCTTTCAGAACCACAAAAGAGAATAAGCAACCAGACAAGACATTGCTGAAGATAAGCCAAGAGAGTGGAAGGATTATTTTTTCCTTCTTTCCACCTGCCAGTTCTATTGAACAATCTCCCTGCCCAGTCCCATATTACTGAAAGCATAGATCAGTTGTAAATAACATAAACCAGTTGTTCAGCTATATAGTATATGGCTTAAATGCAGGGATTTGGGTCTGAGAGCTCTAGAGGGTAATTCCAGCCTGTTGACTGCTGCATGATTGTTTGTTGTGATTGCTTATTGAGTGAAATTAACCATAATGAGCTTTTTTGTTTGCTTGCTTGATTTCAGATAGAGCTGCCCAAAGCAATCAGAGATAATGAGAGCTTTTATTAGAATTATTCTGTCATGGACCCATAGAAGACATGGTGAATTGAGGATAACTGGACAATGTAACAGAGAAGGTAGAAATGACAGATGGCCTTCTCCCGATAAATACATTGAAACTAGCCTTCAGGTTGGCTTTATATATACAGGAAAACCTATTCTTGTATAACAAAGAGGATGCAGGGTGAAATCAACTGAATAAATTACACTTACGGTCACCATTGATGTAGTTTTGAAAAATGGAGAAATAAGGTTGCTATAGAACTA
Organism: Sceloporus undulatus; assembly: GCF_019175285.1. Classification (NCBI taxonomy): domain Eukaryota; kingdom Metazoa; phylum Chordata; class Lepidosauria; order Squamata; family Phrynosomatidae; genus Sceloporus; species Sceloporus undulatus. The sequence continues at coordinate 244,783,257 of NC_056522.1, read as the reverse complement.
CCATTAATAGTCCAATTTTGTGATTCAATAAAAGAAATCTGGCAACTGGTTATTTCTGCAAAAAAATTTTTTTACATGATTGACTGAAATTTTTCCACCGTGCAACTTTGTTATAGCCTGGCAATTCAGAAATGATCCTAGCGTTTTGTTGAGAGCTGGCAATGAATGCCCTGCCATTTTAATCCTTGGTAATAGCATAAAAGTGAGTCAACTGTGATAGGGCAGTCAAAACAAGATGAGGTCTTGTGAGTTGTGGCAGGTTGTACAGCCATTCCTGCAAGTTTATGTGCGAGAGAACATCCTGGCTATTAAATAATCTGTGTGATGCAGTACCTGCAAACTGTATTGCAGCCATTTCTTGCTCCTAATGAAAGTGTTACTTTGCTTTTCATACTTAAGGTTATATCTGGTCTTTCATATGGTAACTAGCTTTGTATTTGCTGAAAGTAATTTGTGCATACAGCATCTCTCAGAAGTATGAACAGGAATGTACAGAGGAGGGGATTGCAACCAAAGTAGCCTTGGAGACCTTTGCCCACATGCTCCAATGCTGCTGTGTCTGACACCAAAGCACCCAGAGGTTCATATGGTTTCTCAAAAGTGGCTTGGCATGGCTAAAACGAGGTGGCATACATCTTGTTGTGGCCAAGAATTGCATCTTCTGGATGCTTCTGGGACTGTGGTTCTCTATTTTTCTTTAAATTTATTAATATGTGTTGGAATGAGGGACTAAAAAAGAGGATACAAAAATAGCCTTGGCTGGCTATGTGCAGCTCACAGGCTGCACCATTCCTATCATTGTGTGAAAGGATCAGCAGCCAGTAAGAAAGGAGATATTCCTTTTTTGTTCCTGTTGTATTACTGTGGTGATGATTCCTATGTTATATGAACATAGGCAACAATGGGCTGAAAAAAAGGAGTGATCAGGGGCTACTCCATCCCCAATTGGGCAGGGACCAAGGTGGCCACATGGCCTGCTCCTGAAGTGGGTCACCACCATGGTCCCAATTGGACCACTTTCAGGCATGGATTAAATCTGCTCCTGAAAAATCTGGCTCCTGTGCCTTGGTGTGGCTTCAACATGGCTTCCAGCCACTTTAGGGGCATGTATCATCTGCATTATGCCACCAAAGCAGCCGGAAGTAGCTTCTTTTGGCCCATCTGTTTTGGGCCAATGTCCCCCTGAGAGAGCTGGTCTAGGGGATTCACAGTTATGCAGATTCATAAAATGCACTAGTTTTATGTCCTGCTATGATGGTGAGTGCTACACCAGAGATCCTACCACTATGAATGTGAGCTTATACAGTCCTAGCAACCAAGCAGAAAGCAGAATAGCAAAAACAAATGGTAATACAGAAACAAAGTACATACTCAGTGGTCCCTAGTAATTCTCTTTCCACTTTCTGATGGTTCTGTGGGACATGTGCAATGCCTCCTACAAAGGAAAGGTGGAAGTCCCTGAAAATGTTTCCTGGGGTTCAGATTCAGATGTGTATGCCATCACAGTACCCATAAATTAGTAATTTCCTTCTCAGGATGAAAGAAGCAGGCATATATTAGACCTCTTTGCTGCAGGAGGTAGGCCTTTTTATTTAATGTATATTAATTACATATCTTGTCTGTGTCCTCAAAAAATGAAAGTCACAATTCCCACTTGTCACCATTCTCTACATGCAAATTATACTTAGTCTAGAGCAGTGGTTCCCAACCTGTGGGTCGGGACCCCTTTGGGGGTCGAATGATCCTTTCATGGGGGTCGCCTAAGACCATTGGAAAACACCTATTTAATTATAGTTATGAAGTAGCAATGAAAATAATTTCATGGGTTTGGGTCACCACAACATGAGGAACTGTATTAAAGGGTCGCGGCATTAGGAAGGTTGGGAACCACTGGTCTAGAGCATTTTAGGAGATAGAAAACATTGGACTTCAACCTCAAACAATATGGATATTAATCCAAACTTTCAACACTATCCTCATATTTCTTTAATGCATCAACTCTACATGGAATTAACAATAGGATGTAGACCATAGATAATCAAAACACTTCATAATAAACATCGTGGCTGGAACCAAGTTCGTGACATATTGTGGTGTAACTTCAATATGGAAGAGAGAAGTTCTCTGCCTGAGAATTCTAAATACCCCTCCTTAAAACTGCAAATCCCAGAATGCAACAGGAGGCAGCTAGAGGAGTCAAAGTGGAATAGTAGTACTATAAGAGTATAGTGTGATAAACATCTATGTCCTTTCTAGACATTGCAAGAGGAGATATGCAGTACCTTCTTGTACAACAATTTCTCTCTACATCCAGTGATCCTAGTTTAAAGGTACCAAGACACAATCCCATGGTCAAGTTGTGTGAAAGGGACAGGGGCACTATCTGGCTGCAATGGGACAGCCTCGAAAAACATCTGTCCTCTTGAGACTCTAGTGTAGCTGCATATTTAACACTGTATTGGACTGTAGTCTAAATGTTTATTGACTCCCCATCAGCTTAAAGACTCTGAAAGCCATGGTCCAACGAGACTTACTGTAAATAGACATGAGAAACCATTTCTGTACCAAAATAGATGTGTGTATGTGTGTGTGTTCTATGCTAAGAACTGAAAAATTGAGATATATTGAAGGAATAGCATTATGCTCAGCTTCAAGCTCCCTCCCCCTGTTATTCTACCATAAACCTCTGGAAAATTCTCTCTGAAGCTGCTATTTGCATTCCCAGGGTTATTCTCATTTCCATCAATGAAAAGTTTTTTGAAATACTATTAACAGCTTCAAATAAGAGACTGTCATCATGTCCATGGCAATGAGAGAGGTAGAAAGAGCTATTTTTTAAAAAAAAACTGTATGCATCTGTCTCCCCTTCCTCACTTCCAATGGTTGCAAAGTTATTCAAGGAGGACTATTTGTATAATAAAAATATGTACACACACTGTAGTCATATAATTAATGTCACAGAGGAACAAGGATTTGGCAATTGTTCCTGCTAATAGTCTCAGCAGGCTCTTTTCATTCCATGTTTGAGTTTTGGCAGGGCATGATTGTGAGGATGAAAACATGTAATTCTGATAATTTTATGCATGCATGCATATGTGTGTAATACACACACACACATCCATTTATGCTGTAAGGGAAGCAGGTGGATGTGTCCAGCTTGGATACAAAGAATGGGAGAAGCTCTTTGCTTCTGGAGGTGCCTTGTAATCCAACCCCAACTGGATCTCCAGACTTGACTTTTATCAAGCAGACACATTTGCCCTCATGCACTTCAGAGGCAAGTGCTGCAGACCATGATTAGTGACTAGAGTCAGGGATACTGTGCAATGATCAAATACCTTGTGACAGCACTTTTAGCAATGTTTGAAATCAATAAATCTGAGTTGTGGGAGCTTCACTTTTTATTACTGTCCACAGCGTTGCTTCTGTTGTAGGAATTAATAGCCTACCCAAACAGAATGAAACCTCTTTTCAGGATTAGCATCCCCCTCCCACATCCCGTAACTGTCCATTTATATACTAAAAAGAATCAAGGCATGAGGCGTTTGTCTTCCACACAAAATCATACAAAAAGCTCTTTTTATTAAATATACATTATTTACAGTTTGTCTTTCTTTTATACAACAGTAACCATAGAAAACAAAAAAAGCTAAGGCTAATTTTTATTTGTTTTAATCCCCATACAGTGTATTAAGACATGATACATGGTCTACAAAACTGACTTGGACTGAGGCTACATCCTAGGGGATTCTATCTTTAAAAGTAAACAGTGGAAAAAGAGTTAGTTGGACATCCATTCTGGTTTCATATATTTTACTGTAACTGAAAGACTATCCTCCAAGATAAGTGTATGTTTAAATATGTTTTTAGTGTGCCTTTGGACATTCAGAGAAGCAAAGGAAACAGGAAATGCATTGCCACATGCTTCCTGTTCCCTATTTTCCATACTATCCAAAACTACAATGTTCATATCCGATGTTGCTGTGGCACAGGTAAATTAACCCCAACAAGAGGCCAACTTACATATCTCACAACTAGAAAGATGACAATGAATGTGGGACAATACAAAGAAGAGCATGGAATAAGAAGCATGAGGTAACTGTGCTTCCTGTCCCCTGGCTTCATTGAATGGCCTAAATGATTCTTGTTTTTACTATTCTCTTAGATGATTTGTTGCCACTTTGCTGAAATACCATACATAGAAAATGTTTTAAAAATGAAAATTGCAGTTAATTATCAACTTTACAGTATAGATGTGCTCTAGACAAAGAAGACACTTCTTATATCCCCATTACAATGATCACGAGCAAAATATAATGGCATGGTAGATTTTCAACCCTCAATCTGTGTTATAAAGATATAAGTGTCAAGAGTTTATTGGCTTTAGTGACAAACATAATGATTGATCCAAGCTTGTAGATTGTTTAGCTATGCTAGCATAGATTAAGCCAGAAAAGAATTCAGTTTCCAGGAATAGTCAGAACATGTGAGGAATAGGTACAGATATTTTAAAATAAATAAATAAATAAACAAATAAATAAATAAATAAAGTGAACCAAAGATGGCCTTTGGCATTAGTTCATAGTCACTACTCCAGAATTACAAAAGTTTTTCTAGTTCTCAAACTACCCATCTAGCCTGAGTTCCATATTTTCTTTCAGATGCACAACTGACAGTACAAAGTTTTTTGTGGGTTTTTCAGGCTATGTGGCCATGTTCTAGCAGAGTTTCTTTCTGACGTTTCGCCAGCATCTGTGGCTGGCATCTTCAGAGAAAGTACAAGCTGCAATGCTGAACTGCATCTGACTGAGGTCCAGCTAGGTTCAGTGAGACATTTAGAATTATAAGGAAAGAATAATCACAGTGCTGTGCTTCCACAAAATTTGAGGTCTACAATACTTTGTTTAAAAAAATCAATGAGCTCCATCAGTTCTTTTTAAACAAGAACTTCAGGAAATTTTAAAGGCTTAATTCAAAGAAGCTACTGGAACAATGTGGTTGATAGTTCCTCATAGCTAAATGCCACAAAGTTCTGGAAAAGTCTGGATGACTTAGGCTGGAACAATGTATCGGGGAGGTAGTACATTCTATTGATCTCAGCTGGAACTACCATTGAGGATTGTGTTGAATGTCATGAGAAGGTGTTGAGAACCACAAAGTTACTAACTACATTGGCATCAACAAACTTCATCAGCAGGATGTTTCTGCACCCTGCGATCACACCATCAGAGATGCCCATCATGACCTGCCTGCAAGCTTTCCAGAGGTATTAAGTTAGTGACTGTTAAACGGGACATGTTAGACCTGGGATACCTTTACTTTCTTGTACTTTTAACATACAGCAAGCACAAGACTCTCAAGTGGCTATTGTTATAGACAAACTTATTTATTTCTTTGTGTCTTTATGGAAGGATCATGGATCTTTTCTTTTGTTTCGAATTCTTAAGTCACTTACTTTGGATAGATGCCACTCAGACTTTAGGATCAGCCCCTTGACAGGGCATGCCCGATACAATGTAATTCAGGTCTTAATACCATGCTTAGCACAAGTAAAGTTATTTCAGTGTTGCCTTTGACACAATTTCTCACTAGGCAGTGATTTTCCTGGTGAAACCAATCTACTTTATAACTGGAATAACTGATTTTTCCTATTACTGGGTTGTAGTAAGACAGGATTAGAACTGGGGCCCATAACCCAATTCCAGCTGTCATTTGTGGTAAACCACTTGGGATTCTGGACTGAATCTTATTGGTAGTCCCAAGCAAAGTTGAACCATTGAATCAATTGCTGCATGGCATATCAGCCATTATATAAATTCTCTTGATCTAAAGAGTTTATTCATGTTGGGATATCCAACAGGAATGAGACCACAGACTGGACTATCTTCCAGGGAAGGGTAGGATTCCAGCTAGGAGTGGCTCCAGTCACCCAGGCTAAATATTGGTTCTTCTCAATAGGCTCCATTTTTCCACCCAAGGGCTTCATCAGGCTCCCAGTCCTGCCTCCCTCATGGTATACTGATCCTTGAAGGCTTACGTTCTGACCTCTCACATTGCTCCTGGATCCCACTTGGGACCTCCTGTGGCTCAGCCTTGCTGAAGATATCAAGGATGGGCAACACCCAGTGCTTTTTAAAGAAAGCCTTTCCCGACTGGATTAATGCTGCTAAAGATTAACACCCAACATAATAGCACATCAGCATACTTCACTTGACAAAGGATAATTTAGCTTGGTTACTTTTTAAAATTTTCCATACCCTGATGCTGAGTCTACTCTGCAGCACTTTTAGGACAAAGGAAGGTTTCCATGCTAGTAATGGAAAATCCAGGGGACGGGGAGGCCAAGGACAAAATCTTAACGCTTTGAAATGAATGAGGAAGGACTATGTTTTATCAGCCTCTGACTCTTATTAATCCCAATAGACAATTTACCAGAGAAAAACCATGTTGGGAAGGTGCTAATGCATTGTCCTTTGAGTTTCATATTCTGTAGTGCAGTGGGTTTTCAACACACATTTGTAACAGGATCTTTAAGAAAGTGTTGGACTGAATAATTTGATTTAATTTTTCAGAACGTTCAGGAGATGGTGAGTGAATAAAATCTGTTAATAAAATCTGAAGAGAAAACTGGCTTCCTTGGGGAGTAAGGCAAAAACAAACAAACCAACTCAGTTTCAAGAGTGGGTGAGTTGCCAATAAAGGCAGGACAGCAGCATTTTCTTTCTTTTCCACAGAAATTTTTATGGCAACTCCAAGTGACCTGGAACAGCAGCAGACAATAGTTATGTAGGCCACTATGCGAATAACAGTATTGTCATGACAGAACATCTCTCTGGATGCATTGTGGGAATAAAGATGAGAACCCTCTTTTGAACACTATTGTGTGTCTCCAAATTTGAATACATTTTTCCTCTTTTCATTTGCCTTTCTACCCCCAGAATGTGGGCACAAAATACCTTTCTGTTCTTTCAAGAGGCAGTGGTGAGAAGTGCCAATATTTTTCTTATCCTAAAAGAAACCTTGGACGTACCCTATTATAAAACCTTGTACATACCCTATTATCTATTATAAAAGCATACATGTTTTAAAAACCATTTAATCCTATACCGATTGTACAATTTAAATGCACACCCTTTCTGAGTAGCTGCAGAGAGGAAACACACAGGCATAGCATAAAAACATCCTATTTAGTCTGGCATCCTGTCAGTGTAAGCCAGGTGTAAGCCAGCCTTATGCCTGTGCTTGTCTCTTTTAATCCCTCTGCACTGACCAAAGCCCAACTCCATCCTACCCTATCCTAGCATACTGTAGAATTCCTGCAGTTCTCCTTCATTGCTATTCTATGCCTAGTATGAGTAGAAAGGACTTGCAGAAGTATCTGCTTAGGTCCTTACCAGATCTAAAATGATTACTGAGATCTCTGAATGATCCCAATGAACCTCAGCAGAGAATGTAATCATTTCATGTCTGGTGACAGGGATTTAATAAAATCCCTTTTCAGATCATCCACTACTTTCGCGATGTCCAGGGAAGGGTCAGCTGTAGCTATGCTAACCATACAGAATTGCAGCCTTACTGTGTTACATCTAATCTATTGGTTGTATATTGGAGGTGGACAGCTATTGTCAGATCTCTTCCCACCCCTATCCCCCAGAAACTCAAAGTCCACTAAAAAGGCCCAACTGAAAATAGCACTGGTGACAGAAGTAATGGGGAGCTAGATTTCAAGTCTTGATTAAAAGATGGGAGCCTGTTATCTCTTGTAATTCATGAGCAATAATATTTCTTTGAATGACAATTCTTACTTGTTTAGTGTAGGGTTCAGAACCATTCTGGATAAGGGGAGCATACACATGCAAGCAGATGCATAAATGTACATGCTCCTCCTCCCCCAACAGCTCAGCACACACGTAATACAGTGCATCAGTATTTCAGAACACATATGTACACACAATTTGCTCCATCACACATATACCAGCACACTCCCAACTTCCAGTGGTCTCCACTGAGTAGTGGATTAACAGCAATCTGGGAAACTAGAGAACAGCAAGCCCGACTGATCAACTGGGCTGCAGGAAAAAGTGGATGGGATCCTACTCACTTTGGCAACCACAAACTGAACAGCTGGAGGCTACGGGTGGCCCCAGTGATACAGGCTGTGCACCTGCTTAATGCTTGCATGGTATGGCCCTTTTCCCATTCTGAATGAAAAGAACACTAGATATGACACTAGGGGTGAGATAAAAGTTCCAGAAACAAACATTTGCTTCTGATCTCTTTCTAGAATCAGAACAATTTTAAAGAGCAAATGACTAATTTACAATTAAAGCTAATATGCAATTAGTAATTTACAAATTAATTAAAAATTTTCCTGTTAGTGTACAATTTTTTCTGTTCCCTAAGCCTCTCCCCCCCAATTATGTAAAAAATGCACAAATAAGTTAAGCAAAACACAGAAAGAATCCAGTCATTCTATGATTTAAAATGCGCTGCGGGAAGTGGAAATTAATTCTTTCTGGCTAGAAATGCAAAATAAATTCTATAGTTTTACTGAAGTGGAGAATCAAGAAATTAAGTTTCTTAGCTTTAGAAAAAATAGATGTAGTTAGTGAGCGAAGAGAGACAGGACAACAAGGGATCAAGTTCACAATAATTTGCACATGATTTCTTTGCATATTTGAATTAGGTCAAGACCAGTGTTTCAAAAGAATCTGGTTACTTCAATGAAAGTATGACCTGCAACCTGGGGCAGATTGATGTGTTCAAGTATGTCAGTTGATCTGTAATGACTTGGGTAATTAATTAGCTACTTCATGTGCTAATTGATTCCACTAACAAGTACTACATGGGGGGCATCACATTCTGTTAAGAGTTTTACATTTGGCTGTGAAGTTGTCATGGCTCATTCACATGTGCAAATCATCACTCAAGAACTTGCAAATCAATGTACACTTACAAACCAACCATGCTTTTAAAATGAGCATATGGACTGAAAGTGACACTAGTGATGACCAGTTTTCAGAGGCATACAGCATGCCTGTGAATTTTCTGGCCTGACTTGTAGTTGGCTCATGTTGAAGGAATCATCTGTTTGAAGAACTGTCTGCACCAATATGATCCTGCTTGGTTCCTGACATTGTTCCTATAGGCTCTGTTTTCTGGCCCACCATTATAAACCATCAAATTGGTAGTTATCAGGTATAGGGACTTTTCAGTGGTAGCCCTATGACACTGTAAAACTCTCCCTTTTCAATGATAGCCTCTTCACAGGTATTTTAAAACAATTTTTATTGCTTGTTGTTGATTTTCTGCGGACTACTTTAAATTATTTTATGGGAATTTTTTTTTTTTTTTTTGAGGGAAGGGTTTGAGAGGAGATGCTGTTTTAATTATTTTTTATTTGGGGACATATTCTTTTATTCTTTGTCTTTTAATAATCTTGTGAGCAATTTATGAGGATGTACTTGGCAAGATTAAGTATATATGCATCGAGTGAACAGATGTAATAAAATAAGTAGGACCTAATTTTGCACCTAAATTGTGGCTAAGACTATACACTTCCAAAAGATTAGTGAATCTCACAAAACTTAGGATATGCATTTATGAAGGTGCCCTTCAGGAACTCCTTTTTGCCTAGAGCAAGTTGTGGCAGGAAATGAAGCATGGACTCCTCAGCCACTTAATCACTCCCAGGTCCTGTGAACTTATTGGCTCTTCACACGATTTAAGTTCTTCTGACTAAGGAAAGTCACTTAAAATTCCATAAATGCTGACAAGGAGAAATGAGGTTTCTGAGAACTTCGGGGGGGGGGGGTGAAGAGTGGGTTATAAGGTATTTGTTTTGTTTGCTGTCAAGGGAATGTCTCTCATTTTGTATCTCTGTTGTATAAACAACATTTGGCTCACGAGGTCTTAATCTGGCCCTTCAGCCATATGTTGTGATGTGAAAGATGTCAATTTCCTTCCATTTTGCTAATCCCAAGCAAATAGCAAAAAGTGTGTGTGTGTTGGGGGGGGGCTGTTTCTGTAGTCTTGTGGTAATGTGTGTGTATGTGCCTTCAAAGTCATCTGTCAATTTATGGCGACCCCAAAAATTTCATTCTACTATGTCTGTCTAGTATGAAAGGGTTGCAAGAAAATTGTGAAACACCACCATGTATTCTAAACATATTTGTGAAGCACCACTGAAATCAGTGGCCACAGTTTAACTCTAGCCATGGCTCAGATGGCTGTTGTCAAGTTGTAGTCTGGGATGGTGGTTCTTTTCCACCCAATTAGCATGAAGGGGCTCTGCTGAATATTATGAAATAGGTGTACACTTCTCTCAGTTTTCTACAGGGTCTTTTTTTCCTGTTATTGGTGTTTGAAATTGCTGTTTTAACTGTTTGAAAACTGGATTCTAGGATTACTTTTAGATTGCTTTTAGGAATTTTGAAGAATAGTTTAATGAACTTTTGAAAATGTTTTTATCTTTGAATTGTTTTAATTGATTTTATTTGCTCATTACCTTGGAAGCTCTTGTGGACTGGGCAGTGATATAGAAATACTTAAACAAATATTTAGGTAGATGGATGTTTACTTGGGAAGAGTGGGCTGTATTATGCCAACAGAGCCAATGGAATACTTCTGCTACCTATTAAAGCATAAAATCCTATCAGGAGATGATGGAGTAGAGATTTACACAGAAATTGAGGAAGGTAAAGACAAATGGAGACCAACAAAGAGGGGTGATTGAAGGTAACCAGCCAGCAGCAGTTTGAGGGAATATTCTCTGTTCACAACCATGACTGTTTGGGTTGGAAAGAATCACCTGGCAGCCATTGTGCAGCCTGACAAAAACTGCTGTGTAAGGAGGGACCAGATACTTCCTTATTCAGCATCTGAAAATGTAGCCATATAAGTGGAACTGGGGGTTATGTTACCATGAAGCTACAAGAGAACTCTGACCTCTAGATCCAACCCATCCAACTAGTCCACCTTGACATTTCACTCTGAATGGAGAAAGCAGCACAATTATGAAAAATAATTCTTGCCCTATTATTTTCTCCTTTGTTGAGTTTCTTTTTCTTTTTTAAATCAGAACACTCATAAAATAAATTAATTTGTGTCCCAAGGAATAATAGTATGATGGGCTAAACATGGGATCACTCAATGGATGGATGAGGATATGTCAGATTTCAGAATGTCTCTAGTAATATCAGGTTTCGTCATCTTTCTAAACACAGCAGTGATCAAACTCTTGTTGATGCAAGGTCACGCCTCATGCTTATATTGTCATCATTTGTGTTAGCCTATTGAGTGGCAACATGACATATACAAAGTAGCAAACTAAAAAATCTAATGCCCTTTAATGAAATGGACAACTTAATCCATACCCCAGCTAGGTGAAAGTGGAGATACTAACACCTATACTGATTTTGTCCAATTGATTAAAACTGGGCTAATTAAACTTAAATCTAAGTGCTTCTGCTTAACCGAGTTGTGTATTGGTCTGTAAGTGTCTTTCCTATACAAGAAAGCTTCCAATTAACACAGAATGCACCACTGTGTAGTGAGCCAATTAAGATAAGGAAGCAAAATGGCAAACCCAGTCAAATTTAACTGTCTCTCTAAATCCATGAGTGTAAAAACCTCTCTTTCCTAGACAATAAGAGAGGGATTTGGTCTTACTTTTATATCTGTAAAAACAATTCAGTCAAAAGTTGAGTTAAGGGCTCAGAAGACTAGATTAACTGATGGAAAACATGTTTACAGAAGTAAGTCCCATTGTGTTCCATGGGGCTGCACTGACATACAAGCTCTGCCACCTACATATACAGTTAAAATGCCTGGCTTAAAACACTAGAAATATAATGTACAATATACTCAGACTGGGGGTGGAGTCTGCCATGCTCTTGGTCCTGCTTTCTCCTGCCCTCGCCTACGTAAATTAATCATGCATATATAAACATATTTCTTTTTAAGGATAAAAAAGCTGGTGAGTTGGAGAAAACACTTAGAAATTAGCAGAGATAAAAATTTGAAATTATTTTGGATGAGGTGCTTGGGATCTATAATTAATATAGACCCCATATGATTCCAAGTTAAGCTCTCAAAAATGAGTGGGTGGAGGAGGGGGGGAGAGAGAGTACCATTTTATGATCTGGACTGATAAAAATTTAACTGGAAGAAACCAGCTCAGGTTTCATAAGATACTTGAAAATGAAAGAATCCACCTCGTCTTTTTGTTGGACCTCGTCTTTTTATCCCATTGATGTATCAGCTCAAGGCTAGATTTCCTACCCTGACTTTTACATGGAAGGGAAGAAATGCAGATGTAGCAGAGTAAATGGGTGATTTATAATAGCTGTGTTGAATAAGGGCAAAATGTCACACAATCATGGTATGCAAGTCATTCAAATAAAAATGTGAATTCCTCCCCTTCCTTTTTTCAGAATTCAATTAAACACTATTTGAATGACTGTTTCCTGTTAGTGAAATCTTAATAATTGGGTGGCTTGGCCAAAGAACAGTCAAAATAATAAAGGAAATGTGCAGTTCTCACAATAGAGAAAGGACTTACCAACTCTCCTTTGTTTGGGCTCTCCCTTCTCCTCCCTATTCCAGTCCTGATCATTCAGAATCCAGTCATAGAAATAGGTGAAACAAAGATACTGAAGTACCTTTAATGAGAATTACCACTGTAATATTTTTTTTATAAAACTTTCTAAAAATCACAAATAAAAAGGATGAAGTTTGCTGAAGCTTATTGTTAGGATGTTGATATAACATAATCATTACGATGGATAGAATGTTCTTTAACAAAGTTGAATGGTTTGTGGCATAGATCATTCATCTTATTTAAAATGGACAGGTTTTTTCCCCTAATTATTATTAAGAGTGACATAAGGTTTTTCAGATCACAGAGCATCAGACCTACATTGTATAAAGTCATCTTTCCAACACACATTTGTGAGTTAAGTGCAGTTTCCAGTCTAAGATGACTGTAGAAATGTATAATTAAAAACAGGTAAGTGGATTTACATATTGCTATATAAAAAAATTAACTGGAAGGCTCATTGGTCTTCTGACTTAAGATGCAATAAGCATTTTTAGTTACAGAGGAAATATACTAATTGTTTCTGGGAACAACCCCCTTTTCTGATTATCCTATAGATGGAAGCAGAGGTATATATTCTAAGGTACAGAACGATAGTAAGATGCTCACGGAAATTAAACCTACAGTAACAACAACCCCTAGAATTATGGAGTGACATTAATGGCAAAAATTGCTCAGGAGAAGGTGAATGAACAATCTAGGACTGGAAAGGGCCAAAGCTATATGTCTGCAGGCAATAAACATATCCCCAGAAGAGGTGGCAAGTTGGTGATCTAATTTTTTTTTTGCTAATTTTGTTGCAAAAGGAAGCAATAAGTAATTTTAGCAATTTTCTTCCCCATGTCAGAAAGTCTTAACACCCCCCCACACACACACACACACATTTTTCAAAGATGTATGCAAAATTCACATGTGGAATTTTAGCTCAGAAAACAGTGTTTTCTGGACAAGAAACAAATTTTGCACAGAATAAGTCGTGAACTGTCAGGGTAATCTGACACTTGAAAAATTCATTTTTCACACTTTTTAAAAAAATTTCAATCCCTAACAAGTTGCCATTTGAAGTGTTGCTAAAGGTTAGTATAAATGCTGAAAAATTGCCCTATTTAGGAAACTCAGACTGCAGCTGTGAAGTGTGTGAGATACTTTTTTTTCTTTCCCTTTTCATATACAATAGTGATATAAATAATATGTTCAAATTTTATTATCCTTGATAAGAAAGGATATCTGGAAAAATATGTATTTATTTTGAATATTTATACCTTTCTCTTCAGCCACAAAAGTTTTCAGGGTGGCTTACAAATTGCCTTGAGATTTTTCACCCTTCAATTAATCATTTTCAGTGGGGTTTTCCCCTCAAAATATCCTTATCTATGCAAAACAATGAAAAAAACAACAACGTTTTCCCTCCATAAACAGAATTTTTGTAGAAAGACCCAGAAATGTGCAAAATAATGAGAAATGCACAAAAATGGTTTCAAGTTGAACCAGAAGGGAGAAACATTTGTAATTCCCCACCCATGCAATAATGAAATAAGAAAAATAAAATGCATCCCTGGTATAGAGAGATTTACTCCGACATGCAATGATCAACTTCTCTCACAAGAAAGGACTACAAAGCCTTTCTCAAGGTCTGAAAATTACAAGCTGAATATTGCAGGTCTTCCTGAGATACATGTCATATACCCCTCAGCGGAATCTATTCCTACTTCCTGCCCTCAAGGTGGGAGACACAATGTCTTCGTAGCCTTAGTTCCAATGTCAGACATTGGTTGTTAAGCTAAAGATGCAGTTATGACTTCTATTTTTCTGGATCATTCTTAGTACACTTTAGCTGCTTCTATGTTTGTTTTTAAATATTTTGGTTGTGGTTTTCAATGTACCTTTTCAATTATGGTGGATGACAGTGTTGTGTGATTTCCCATCCCCTGCATTACACATCTCTCCATTTTCGGTTTCCTTGACAGCTCACACTTCTTGGTGTAAAAAAGAACCAGGAGAGATCTTGCTTCAGGCTATCTACCTCTGGGTTTTAATTGAAGTGTGGGGAGTTCCTGCCAAGATCTGGTAGTACAATAAAAGGAAGACGCAGAAAGAGTCCTTGCCCACCTCATAATTAAGATACGTAAAAGTGATATGATTTTTTAAAACAAAATCTGCTTTTTGGAATCCCCCTTTCTTCTCTTAAACCAATGGAAGTGATTCAATAAGACTGGTTGAAAAAATGCGAGTAACTTCTCAGCATAGCACTAACCTCAACCACTGCAGGCTGCAACTCTATTACTTCTGCTATAGCAGAGAGGGATGCACTCATATTGTCAATCTGAAATTCTAGATTTTTTTCATAGCCAATCTTGAGGAAGTAAGGATCTCTCGGCAAGTACCTGTGCCATTTAGACTTCTATACGCTATAAGTATCTACACGAATAGCAGCCAAGTTCTTAAATATTTCCACAAATTAGACAAAATCTGCTTCTGGGTATATGTGTGCACAAACACGCACTTCACATACCAAATTATAAAATATTCAGATTATCAAGTGTCATAGCTAGAGTTCACAGATCAAAAGAGATATAAAATATTAACAGCAGATAGTGGGATACAGGGGTCTTAAGGTCCCTGACATTCTATCTTGTGTGTAAAACTGCATGCTATTGGAAAGGGAAGGGGTGATTTTGATATTAGCCTTATGTTCTGGAAAAGTTTTTTTTTTTTGTTTTGTTTTTGCATACTTTTAAAGATGTTTTAGGGATCTGTTGTCCATTCTCTGAACTCTAGCTTTTATTTATTAAATTCAAATAAAAGTTTGATTCTAATAATTTTGCTTCTTGCCTCCAAATTATGTTCAGGTCCCAGTTCTAAGTAGCACAACTAACAATTTTGTTCAAATTAGGTTTTTGCAGAACCCTTAATAACTTCCTAGAATGTTTGATAACTGAAGGTGCTACTTTCCATGCATTACCTGGTGCTGTAAATGTTCCATCACAGGGCACTGACAAGTTGTAGGATGCAATTGAAGGGTGCTTTGGACAAATGTTGGGCCCAAATACCTACTCCCACTTTTCACAGAGCCATTTATATTATGTGAAAGTGGGTGCTGCTGTGGTCTGGGTGATTTTTATGTGTGGCAAAATTTTAATATTTGGGGGACATGTGATTTACCGTGATAGATATAAGGCAGCAAAGGTGTTAAACAGTAGTAGAGAAAAGCAGCCTATTAGTATTCCCCACTGTAAACAGATCACATCAGTGGGAATACCACTACAACACAAAAGATTGTTGCCATTGGTGTTCTTAAAGAGTGGGGAGTAGGAAAGATAACGTGCTACTGCTTATTGCAGCTCTGAAACAGAGTGAAGTGGTGACAACATTTTCTCATATTGCAAAAGAAAAATGCATTACCATTTTCCCAGCCCAGCCCCACAAAAGATTAGAAATATCTTTGAGGGGACATTTTTACCCAATCTCTGGCCAAAATTTCTGGTACAAATAGTTTGACCCAGCATTAATTTGGAGCACCATTTCCATCAAAGTTGTTTTGTAAAGACAAGAGAAAAAAGGAACCTTTAGGTCAAAATGTCACACTAAAAGGTTAGAAAAGGATATGATAGGGATAAAGTCTTCCAAATCTTCAACTTGCAAAATCATCACAGCACCACCAACATGAAACAAAATTATTATACCAATCTGGCTCCTGTTAAACATACATTTAAAAAAAATAGAGATAATTTGGTCATATTCTTTCCCACTACTTTGTTGCAATAGCTGTGTTGCTACATAGTTAGCTGGTACACTTTACCTCTAGTATATATCACTCAGGTCCGATATGAAATGACGAATTAAATGCTGCCCAGAAACTAAACATTCAACCAGAAACTAAATGATCAACCATGCATGTTAGGAGGAACTTAGATAAAACACACAGTTGATTGAACTGTTAAGCATTAACTGTTGTGGTGCATTTGAACAAAGAAACAGAGACATTGCAGTTGCTCTCTTCTGTGCAAAGTGGGTTCTTTCCAAAAGGGTGGGGTAATTCAAAAGAAATTGATGGGTAAAGAATAAAATAAATCACTACCACCACCACCATCAAAATCAAAGAAATGCCAAAGTGTAACAAGGAGCTAGAGAATTTTCTAGATGAAGTATTCTCTTTTGCACTCGCTCACTGTGTTCTGCAAGTCAATATCAGTCTTAAAAGAACTCTCAAGATGTTCTGGGTATTCTTTTTCCTTTGTCTGGCTGCTCCGATGTGTCTGTTTGTGCTGGTAAAGAAATCTGCTCATAATGGCCACGATACAAAAGATGATGAAGATTACCACTGCTATAACACCTGGAGAAGAGGAGGAAAACATAGACATGAAAGGAAAAACAAAGCAAGAACTGAGTTAGCAGCACAGATTTCACTTTGGGTGGAATCACATTATGTTGGGAAGCTCATGACAGTTTCTAAAGTTAAGATTCTCCTTATAACTAAGCCGTATTTGCAGTTACAGGGGGTGAAATAGATGGCTGGGAAAACACGGCTTGAGCCCCCCTTTTGCCATAAGCAGATCAAGTCTATGGTGACCACATGGCCTGCTCTAAAAGTAGGCAGTGGCTACTGGCCCCAACCCGGCTTCTTTTTGTTCTGGTCTAAAGTACTAAAGGCATCCTTGGCATGGCTTCTGACCACACTGGATATGTGCATTGTCTAAATGGCTTGCTTCCAATGTGACTAGAAGCCACTTCTTTCAGCCTGGGTATTTTGGGCCAGAGATTTCAAAACAGCTGTACCTGGTTGTCCTGTTTAAGGTCCAATTTGCTCTGCAAAAATAATGCAGTGTGACAAAACTTTAACTGCCATGGCACCATGTTATGGAATCTTGGGATTTGCATTTTGTTGTGGAACCAGAGCTCTCTGACAGAGAAGGCTAAATACCTCACAAAACTACAGATCCTAGAATTCCATAGCATTAAGCCATGCCATTTTAAGTGGTGTCAAACTGCATTAATTCTGCAATACAGATTAGATTGTAGTTTCACTAGAGAAACAGACAATTTTGATTGAACTTCATCAGGTCCTTAGCCATCTTAACAGCAGTTGGTGGTACAAGGACATAGTCATTATGAATCATCAGATCAGCAAAATGGACACTGCTGGTGGAACAGATTAACCCCTTCTCTTACACCTTCTGAGTGTTCCCCTTCTGCTTTGTAGATGAAAATCCCTTGTCTGATGTTGAACATCGCTCAAAATTTAGTTACTAGAAAGAAAAGGTCTACAAGAATAGAGGTATGTTAATCTACTCAATTAATCTATATAGGTCCTATGTAGATTCACTGAGTGATAATATTTCTATTATGAAACTTTCAAAATTGATCATTTAATAAATGCATAATGACATAAATTTGTTATGACACTTTAAACATTGATCATTTAATTAATCCATATTGACACTGCTTAGCAGATCATATTGTATAGTGGTTTGAGCTCTTGACTATAATTGTATCATATGTTTTGTGGGGATTTGTTGGATTTTAGACCTATAAGCTTATCCAGATGCAAGTGGTTGTTTAGGCTACTGGGTTAGAATGGTGAAGCTTATGGTGCTAGTTTAATTACTTTCCTCTGTGTATTCTAAATCATGCTATTCAATTACGAAGGCCAATGGGTCATAAAGTTTGATGACTCATTGCTTTATGATGCTTTGAGATAACAGTGGATTAAGTCAAAGCAGATGATTCATCAAGAACACATGAGACTGTTCTCATTTAAGTGGCTGGACTTGTAGTTATATCCTTGGGTCTATTCTGCAGTGCAGTGAACTAAAGGAGTATTCAGAAGTTGTGAGCAGACCATCAACTGCATCATATTTGTCTGTCAGTCTCTTTCCACCTTTCGCTCTTTCTCTTTCTGGGTTCTAACATTGTTTCTAATAAATCTTTTTCCTATTAATATCGAACACTGAAGTATCTTCAGGGCTATATGATCAATTGAACTTGCCCTACTGAGCAAATGATAGAGGTGCAAATGATAGAGGTGCCTCAGATGTCCTCTCTTAGCCTTCGGAAACTCTTGTTTCTGATGCTGAGGATTCAAATTTGATTGGAAGATGCAGATTGGGAGGTATACATTTCTCTTTCTACTTGGTTCCAACTGGAAGGAAAGTATGAGAATGGAAGACTGAAAAGAGGGAAGGGAATATATTGCTGTTTCTCCTCTCTATCTTCTGTCCTGCTAGTTTGAGTTGCAAAGCAGCTTGGTAGCTTTGAATATTCCCATCCCCACTGAAAGGATTGCCCTGTGAACCTTCCTTTCTACAGCACATGGACCTGAACTTGCCAGTGAGATCTCTACAATGATAGTACTCACTGTCCTGGATGCTTGATAACTGACCTACCCAATCAGTGTATCAAAACCAATCTGAAGCCTTTCCTACTGTCAATGTGAGTCTTCCGCATCAATAATTTGGAACCCTGATTGCTTTTCTCCACTCATTTTTTTTGTTCTCTCGGAGCAAAGTGGGATTGATATAAAGTGACCAAATATCCCTTCACAGCTAGTTGACCAGAACAAGTATAGCAGGTCCTTCCCATCCATGGGGGTTTGGTTCTTGTCCCTCCTCCCCCATGGATGGGAAAAAATGTGGGAGCGCAAGCTGATATTAGTCAATAGGTGGTGACATGCATGTGCCTGTATATAGGATGGAACTATCCCATTCAAAAACCATAAATTGAAAAATTTGGAGTTATTCTAGAATAAATCGTTCTAGCTTTGTTATTCACTGCTTTGACATGCAATGATACAGAAGGACAAGCAATGTTCCATTACAAACCCTTATTGATGAACGTATAATAGAAAGATTGGAAGGTGTTCAGGAATAAATGGTGAGGATTGTTCAAAGGTACTATGTTATAAGAGCATAATTCTAATGCAAATATGTTGTTGGTAGAAATTTGAGAAGCACTGTGAAGCCAATATACTGAAGTGGTTTGTGTGTTGGACTAGCACTCTAAAGACCAGGGTTCAAATCCCCGCTTGGCCATGTGCATGGAAACCTACTGGTAACCTTGGGCAAGTTCCACTCTCTCAGTCTCAGATGAAGGCAAAGGCAAACGCCCATGAACAAATCTTATCAAGAAAACCCTGTAATATGTTAGCCTTCAGGTTGTCATATATCAGAAACACCTTGAAGGCATGTAACAACAACTGCAGAGGTTTAATAATAGCAACTGCCACACAAAACTGCAGGACAATCATCAGTAGATATGAGCCAATACTAATCAACCATATTAGGAAAGCATTTCTTGCTCAGCTTTTTGAAAAACATCTTACCTCCAATAACAGCTGAATCACTCCTGACAGCATTGGTGAGTGGCTCTCTTTCGTCTGCCTTCCCAAATGGATCTATATTTCAGAAAGGATAAGAAGATTGTTCTGTATAAGCAATATATCTCAACAAGCATTATACTCCTGAAAACCACCCACCAAAGATACTTTCTTGGTAGTAGCAAGTTTGGTACACAGAAATGGCTTATTTGGCCCAAACCTGTGAGCTATTCTTCTTCAGTTATCTCAATTGCCACTCCAAGAGCCAATTCACATGCTATCCACAATTTTTCCTTGTTTTCTTTCTAATTATGAAGAACAGCCATGTGATATTCCAAAATGGAATAGACTGCTTGAAGGGTGATGGAAAGGCTACTTATCACTTTTATCTCAACCCACTCTCTCTCTTTCTTTCCTTCTTGGTCACACACATAACAGAGAGAGGGAGAGAGAAAGAGCACTTTTTTATCTATGAGGAAAGATATATGCTTAATTATGTGAAGAGAAAAGTTTTTTTGAGTGGGTGGGATTTAACTGGATAAATAGAACTAAAATAAATAGTTAAGTATCTCTATCATTTGCTATTCTTCTTCAACTGGGGAACTGGTTCCATGATTCAGATAAGGCCTGTGGAGGTCTCTCATCTTGACCACATTCTTAATTTCTGTTACTTCTCATCAGAGAGAAGAGGAAAATGAGTATTTAAAGCTTGGGAAGCTGCTAACATGGAAAAAAATCTCTCTGCCCTAAAAACTGTTATGTGGAATTGAATTCTGACTTGTGCTGACATTTAAGAGTGAAAACACAGCAAATGAATGGTAAAAGTAAATGGTTAAATGGTGGGACTGTAGGTCAGTGCTTGGAACCTGTGGGAGCAATGCAAATTGCCAAATCCAAACCACCAGCCCATATTTTGCTGTTTGTTACAGTAGACAGCTTGTGAAAATAAGATAAATGCAGCTTGATACCAAGAGAGAAAAGAAATATAAGAATGAAAGCATGACTCTAAATTTTTAAAAGTCACTAAAACATATACATGCATTTTTAGAATCCATTTGGACTAGAACATACAAGAATGTTTAGGTTCAAGAGCTATGTTCACTTTCTGTGAGTAAGGCCCACTGTAATAGTAAGGTTTATTTCTGGGTAGACATAGACAAGGTTTTGCTGCTAGACAAACAAATATTGAATTTAACAAGAATTCTCTGCAACAGGTTTTCACTGAGATGTATACCCAGCAATTTAATAAAACTGATGGCTGGATAGCAGATAGTTTTATTGTTGATTGCCTTGCAATATAACAAATTTTGCTGGCTTGGGCTAGAACACAGTGGTTTGATTCCTCATGTTGTGACAAAACATTCTGATTGGCTGTAAAATGTGGACATTTATCTGCTCCAATATGATTGGATTATAACTTACAAATTTGAGGTGGTGACACAAAATGAGAAGAAGCTGAACTATCAACATCTGCTTGAGGAGTGTATGAACAGAATCAACAGTTTGGGAGTAAGATCACTCTTTGCCATTAAGGAACTGTCAGTCCAAACCTACCAGCTGAATTCTGTGCATGAGGGGAAAGTGTGAAGAAGGTGGGAGACAAAAAGTAAATAAATCCCTATATATAATATCCTGGTTTTTGTTTTTTTTAAATTCCAGCACAGATTTGTCACAAGGCTCCTATGGGGCCCTAGATTGTTTGCCTGTATGCTTTCATCTCCATTGAATCCAATGGCAACACGTTTGAGTTTGGAAATTATAAAATAACATTAGCTTCTGGTTTTCTATTTGTGGGCTTTTAGCCACACTAAGGAGTGAAAAATCAGACTTGAAGGTTAGTACAGGGAAGGCAAATATTCAAGCCACATCAACACAATTCACATACAGATGTTATTAATCTAAAGCCCAGCACTGTTACAAACCAAGGAAGACAGAAAAGGCTCTAAACCTTAATTTGATTTTTCTGTATATGAGTATGTCTTGATACATGTAGGTAAAGCCTGCAGGAAAAAGAAAAGTGTGTGTATGTGTTTTGTGTGTGTGCCCATGCATATGTGTATATGTTTAGAGATTTCTATACTTTCTTTCAATAAAAGCATCCAAGGAAGATTAAAAAACCAAATACAACAATTCAAACAAAAACAGAATTAAAACAGTATATGCAAAAAAAAAAAAAAAAAAAAAAAGAATAGCTGACTGCCAGTTGGTTTATTCTAACACTATGCTTTACTTTAATTCTATGTTGTGTATTGAACAGTGCCTTGTTGACTTTTTAGCTCCACACATAACAGTAATCCTTAAAAACAGAGCACAATGGGATGTATGCATGTAATCTCTGATTTACTTGGTCAGGGCACATGTCCCCCACAGGCAGACCAGCTAACAGAATCCATTACAAATCAACATTACATCAACTGGCAGGGAAATTCCCATTAGTGTCTCCTCTCTGAATTTCTCATTTGAGTTTCAGTGAGTCAGGAGATCGAGAAATTATAAGTGGGCACATTTTCCATTGTTGTATACTTTTCTTTTCCTCCTTCCACCCTGTTTTCTAGCTGAACTGTAAATACATTCTACAGGGAAATGGGAAAGAACCTAATTCATCTATGCACATATACCTTTGAAATTCTGGCCCTGAGCTTGTCTCACATTGCTAAAATGAATCACAGAAACACAGTGAACAGAACAGGGTTGAAATAAAGTTCAGAATGTGTTAAAAAGCCAATGCATTCTATCAAATGGTGGTTTTACATTAGAAGAGAGGGCTTGTGCTAACACAAGGTGAGGGCACTTGATTGTTATGTGTTTTTTTATTAAAAAACAACAACAAAACCCTGATTTTTTTCTACTTAATATATCCTTCCACATTGTATCCTATCTTCTTTCACTAGTTCCTTCAATCCTTGGGATTTCAAGAGGTGTAAGAATCAGCCTAACATATAAGTGACTTGCATGCTTGATTGTAAATGATAGTATAAAGCAACCATAGGACAAAACTCAACAGTTATGTTCTGCATTACTGTTGCTACTAAGACTGAATTCAAAATAATGAAGCAAATTACTAGAGGTTGCACGGGGGGGGGGGGGTACAGATTCCTAGGGAAAACATTTTTCTAGGCGTCTGTAGGCACTCCAACAAAATTCTGTGGTCAATATCCAGTGGGCATTGACCACAGAGTTGTTCTGGAGGACTCAGAAATTCCCAAAGAGGTGTTCTCTCAGGCCAAAGAAATTGTGGTTTTTAATTCACATTTTCCCACTTTCATGGGGGTCCTGTGTCCCCAACCCCAATGAATGTAGAGGGCTCACTCTATGCAGAAATAAGGCTAACAGTATGTCAGTAACAAAAGCACCAAAGTGGTGCTATGCAGGAGGGGAGCTGGATTTACTCATTGACAGATCTATTGTGCAATCTGTGGCAAGAATCTCACAGGATGCTCTAGTCACAGGGCTTAGGGTAAGATATTATATGAGGTCAATTAAGTTATATAGCCACTTATTTCCTTCTGCATCTCTTTATTCATTTATTAGACTCAGCTTTGCTAGTATCAGATCATGAAATAATTATATTAAGGAGTGGGGAGTTGGTGATTGTGATCTGAGTTGTTCTCGTTGTGTCGTTCTCTTTTTAATTTCCCTTGTCTTGCTCAATAGCCTTTCGTGTCTTTCTTATTATTGTAAATTTGTTTATGAGTTCATGTTTATTTATGCTGTGAAAGTTATTTCCCTTCCTACACTGTTCCTAGATGTTTTTGTTAGCTCCTACAATGAAGGCAGGGCCTCTGTTTTAAAGCTGTCTGGGACCACCCTAAGTCCTTAAGCATGCATTACATTATTAGTGTGTTACAACATTAGTAGCCTCCTCTAACACCTTGTGATTCAGCACCAAGAGATTTTGCTCAGGACAAAATCAGAAAACCATCAGTAGCCAGGGAGCAGGGCCAAGACCCATAGGGAAGAATGATGATTCTCTTGGGAAAATTCAGAATGTCAATTTGTTTTGTTTGGGTTTTTTGCTGAAAGGGAGGCTGAACTGTTAGTAATGCACTTGCAGAGATCAACCAGTGTGAAAAGTAAATTGAGCCTGGATACAAATATGAGGTGCTGCTGCATAGCAAGAAAGTGAAGCCTAGAATATTTTCTGTATTTTTTCCTTCTATGGCAAGTAAGAATTAAGAGTTCTATTTTTTCAAGGTTGTGTTTCTCTCCATGTCTTCATAGCTATGTGTGTTCTTTATTTGCCTTCAGTTGGGAAATAGTCATTCAGAAACTCTTACTAAAAGTATGCACTTACTTGAGGCCCAAGATGGGTTTTGCTCCAACCATATGTAGTTAATGGCCAGAATTGAAGCATGGGACCTTGAGACTCAAGACAAATGTTGCCTTTGTTCTTCAGTGCATAGCAAAGCACAAGCGTCTCATCTCAAAGAAGTACAGAAATACAGTACAAATTTGGGGACCAAATATTAATCCCCAGATTAGTAACTAAACATCAACGGAGAATAAGCACACAGGGGATTAACTACCTCCCACCAGCCAAGACAGCAAAAAAGCTATAAACGTTTTGCGTCAATGGCTAAGTTTTTGCGCCAGGAGAGGCACTTAAAAATATTGGTATGCAAGATGAAGTTACTTTAAGTAAAGAATATGGAAATAAACAAATATTATTTTCAGGCACACTCTATAACCTTTTATGTGAAAAGATAGGACTCAGCAGAGACATTGCATTACCTCTTACTGCTCCCTGGCCTCAGTAATGGGTGAGAACTAGTTAAAGCCTATGGAAGAGGCACGCCAGAGGGGAAGAGCAAAGAGACCAATAAGGGCCCAGAGGCCAGTGTGATACGCAGTCATTTAACTATTTTCCTCAGATGGCAGCCCTATGGGGTTTTGTTATCCGGCTGCTGTCGCCAGTTTGTGAGAGGCCACCTATTTTCCTTTAATTACTTTTCTTTCATGGCAGCACCATGGGCCTTTCTATCTCACTGTTGGCCCCAATTTGTGACAAGCACTTGTACTTTTTGGGGAAAAAATCCTTATTAGTTTGTGACACTACCACGTATGTGTGACGGTTACTTTATTTTTCCCGTGTACAGCAACTTCTAAGTGAAACAAATTTCTTTATTTGTAAATGTCAGTAGCATGGTTAGTTATTCAAGTCCCAGACAAGCCTGTAGGTGAAGAATAATAAAACTATTTGAACAATGGTTTGAACAATGTTTCACTTGTTGAAATATTTTATGCACTTGTTACTACCAGGTCTTACTTTCTTGGCTCCACTTTGTTACAGTTACAGTTTACTTCCCAACACACTCTCCAGAGAACAATAGTTATTTTTACCCAGGACCAACTCCGCCCTTATATTAGGTTACTTTCCTAAACTCAGTTCTGTACCAGCCAACCAATGGACCTAATTTATCCTCTCTAGCCTCCAATTTGATTGGCTAGGCTGCTAGGCTGGCCAAACTCTGCCTTCTCTGCACAGCCAGCTCTAAGTTAGGGGCAGAAGTTGCAAGAGGTGACACTAGACACATCTTCTTTATCTGAGTCTAATGAACTCAGTAGTCTAACAAATTGTCTATTGCTTTGCATACCTGTATGAATTGTGTGGTTCTATGCAGGAGAATCTTAGAGAGACAGTCTAAGGAGCAAAACAGACCACCCAAAAGGGGTGGCTTGAAGCTGTCCCTGAGAGAGCCAGGTTGGGGCTGCTGCAACTGCACGCCATGGCTCCAATCCATCTTTTCGTTGACCCCAAAAGGAGCGCCAAATTGCCGCTCCTTTTGGAGCCAGCAAAAAGCTGGCTTTTCCCTCCCTCTGTAAATGCTGCTCCACTGGATTGCTCCTGAAGCTAGTCTATGTGTGGGCAGTTGGGTGGCATGACACTGGCTTCCAGGTGACTTCAAAGCATGCAGTGTCAAAACACCATGCTCTGAAGCATCCCAGAAGCCAGCACAAAGAGGCAGTCTGTTTCACCCCTTAGAGAGAGTTGGAAGATAATTTCTTCCACTAAAAGGAAGGCCAGGTATGTTTTCAAGGCAAAGCACCCTCCATTTTTCAAATCCTCTATCTTGGTTTTATTAGCATTTTCTGTTGGTCCTGGGAACTATAATTTTCACAGTATCCCCCCCCCCTTCAGCTTTTCATTCTGCACTTACTTACCTATTTACTATCACTTAACTAAACTGTACAGACATTTATCCTGTCTCCTCATACTGTTTCCAGATAAAGGAGCTAATCGCGCAGCTCAAATAACCCAGCTTACCTCATCCAAATTCAAGCCTAAATTGGGAGGCAGCTGGGTCCTGCCGCAAGTATTTTGCTGCCGAAGCCGCTGGGTCACTATAGTCTGGCTACAGCCTGGGTCCCAGGCAAACTCCAGCAGCCTCATTTCGAAGCCAGGAGCTTTCTGACTTGAAAAAATGGCCTCCGGAGCTTGCATGGGACCCAGGCTGCAGCTGTAAGTACTCATCTGGTGGCTTCGGTAGCAAAATCCTTGCAATGGGACCCGGTTGCCTCCTGATTTAGGCTTGAATTCAGATGAGGTCAGCTGGGTTATTTAAATGGAGCGATAAGCTCCAGAGACTTATCCTGCAACCACCTATCTGTTCTACACAGAGATTCATCCTTTTACTCATCAAGCTGCCTACCTGATGTCTTTCTACAATTAAAATAAACTATATTCTCTCTACTCTGTCACTGAACTTGATTGTAAACTGAGGGTTTGATGTACTTTTCCCCATGGAGGCTAGGACCTTGAAAATACTTTAGTTGATTTCTATGCAGTTATTTCTATGTATTTAAAATATGTCACTTTGATCATTTATTTTTAGGTGCATATGTGTTTCAGAATTCAAGTTGGCAGGTCTACGCATTTCCTAGAAATATAATTTATTTAATTAAAAATGAGATTAGGGAAGCTCAGAGAGGTGTTTTGCTGCAGGGAAGCAGATGGTAAACCACAAGAAAAGCTTCCCTAGCAGGGCCCTGCTGAATTCTGAACTCAAATAAAACAACATACAAGTATTTGCAGAAGAGGTTGCCTACAAGGAAAAAACAGTATGTGCAGAAGTTGCCACTTCTTGAGGACTCAGACATTATGTTTTTAAAATTTTCATAACAACTAGAAAATGATGGGTGGTATTTTTACAAAAATGCAATAGTCCTGGGCCCCAGTGGAAAGTCAGTTTACTGTACTAAATTTGCTGAAGTTAACTAGGTCTGAGTTTGGCCAACACTGCTGTTTTTTGACAGTAAGAAACCAAACAAAGACTTCTTTGCTGGATAAGGAGTGGTGATTGTGTGTATGTGGCTAAGAGAGAGAAATTTTGTTTGCAGACACCCAGAAAAACACTTGAGGATGATGCCAATCACAAGAAGTGTTTCCTCAGTAACAGCTGGAGCCAGACAAACCTTTGGAACCAGAAACAAGAGCATGCAAACTGGAACGTATTCACCACAGGGAGAGTGAAGATAGTTCACATTCACTTTGCATAGTGTCAATAACTTCTCTTGTTTGCTGCAGTATGTGTTGGATAAAGGAGCAAATGATATGGGGATATGTTCCAAATTAAAATGGTGTTGGAAGAAAATAAGCTAAGAGATGTCATCAAGTTGTTATTAAATAGGTGTGGGTATGTTTAAAAAAAAAAAAACTGGACATGGCAGCATTCCAGAGCTTGCATATCTGACATCTTGAGAGGGAGATTAAACACAATTCCTGATTATAGAGACATATTTCAGTCTGAAAGTCATTATCCAATAATGTTTTACAAGACATTGAGCAGCATCTTATTAGGAACATACATATGCATAAGTCATGCTTTTCATGCAAGGCCAAAAAGTCACCATTGTGCAATGGAAGCATTTTGCTGATAGCTGCAGAAGCAGAGTTGCACAGAGATCTATGTATTGTTTTGCAAGTTGTACATTTTGCATTACACAGTGCAGTTGTGCATCTTATACTTTGCATTGTGGCTGTGCACTTTGTATCCTACATAACACACAGTTGTGCATCATGTATTCTGCATTTTGAATGACACCTTGTCATTAGCATCTACAGTTGGCCCGCTGTCTTCACAGGGGATTTGTTCTGGATCACCCCCCCCCCCCCAAAAGGAGTCTCACACATATACAAACCCTATAGGCTTGAATGGGACATGTGCCCATGTGTGCAATTTCGGCACGTGCGCTGGGCACGCTCCTCATTGAAAATAGTGAAGGTCGCCCCTCCACAGATTTTCAAGGGTGCAGATCTGAGAACCGCAAGTTAGGAGGGTCGACTGTATTGTTATTCTGCATGGGGACTTGTGTAGAACTTATGCAGTGTATCTCCACATGGAAATATTTACACTGTGCTGAGGAGATGTTTGGTCACAACCAATATGTTATCTTAATGTATTTTTTAAAGAAAAGTTTCTTTGGAATGTCCCTTTGTGCTTCTAGTCTGTGGTAATAACAACATGACCCTGACAATATGTAATCAATCCCAAGATGCAAAACATTTAAGATGCCCAAGGGGCTAATTAATAGTTACAGTACAGGCAAAAATGAACTGTTGGGATCATCATGAGCATGTAGTATGACTCTGTTCAAAATAGGAGAGAGTAAGAGGCAAGCACAGAGCAAAATGTATAGGCAGGAAAACTCAAGAGCTTGTACCAGCTTACACATTCTTACCACTATCATAAAGAAATATTAATGAGTGTGACTTGAGAACTCAAGGAACAAGTTAACTTACACCAAAAAAGAATGTAACAAGATGCTAATCAAATGATAAGCTAGGTATGGCAATATAGCCCAGAACCAAGGAAGAGGTTTTCCCTGCTGGTTGATAAAGAAAATTTAGGAGAATGTCATTGGGGATGAAAAAGAAATTTGTTAGGTTCACATTTTCTTATATCAATACCCACTTTAACCTCCCAAATCTGTTAATGGACTAAAGCAGAACTTTTATTTGGAATCCATACTTTGCCAAGATTGCAGATGCATTTTAGTGACAAAAACTATGCATCAAATCATGTGCCCATTTGAAAAAAAAAACATACATCTAATATATATATATATATATATATATATATATATATATATATATATCAGATGTGATATATATATATATCAGATGTGCACAGATATCCTTTGGTCAATGGAGAAAATTCCATATAGTTGGGGGGGGGGGATAATGAATACAACACTGAGAGGATGAGTTTCATATGGTACTCAGAGTAATAAACAAAAATAAAACAGAGATTCCCTCTTTCGTGGCCTGAATCTTCAGACCTTGCATTGTTGAACAGTCTAAGCATTGTAATCTGGAATATAGTGAGCTGCTTTATACTTGTTGTGTGCCTAAAGTGAAGCTATTGTGAGTTTTTCTTGGCAAGATTTGCTCAGAGGAGGTTTGTCATTGCCTTTCCCCAAGACTGAGAGGGTGTGACTTGCCACAGTCTCTCAGTGGGTTTAATGGCCAAGTTGGGGATCGAACCCTGATCTACAGAGTCGTAATCGAACACTCAAACCACTACATCATGCCTATTTCATGTTATTTGTCCATCAAGACCAGTATGGGTTACCCATATTGTTCTTTGGATGTGCTGGACATTAATCTTGGGGCCTTCTGCATGTACAGTACACCTTCACTGTCCACTGATCTATGGCCCCTTCTTCAAAGTGATATACTATTTTTCAATTATGTATATCCAATTTCTGTCAGTGAAAGCCTTGTCCGTGTCCCACAAGTATTTGAGGTGTGTTTGGCTTTGTTAGTGCCTGCACCTAAGGAGTTGAGGCAATTTCTCCATTAACAATGTTTGAGGCTTTGGCATGCAAATAATTTGGGAGAAGACATGCTAGTTCTTTATAAATGATATATGGGATGGCAAAAGATGGAAGAAACTCACAGGATGAAAACCTGGCTATGAAATGAAGTTTAATGGTGAAAGATTCAGGAAAGTAAAATGAGAGGAGGGGAAATGTTCACACAGAGTACCTATGAAAGTGACTACCACATGATAGAGTGCCATCTACCATTTTGGATGGTTATGCAAGGTGATTTGATAAATTAATGGAAGATGGATTATTTGAGGCTGCTAGTGATTATATTCAGTGCATGGTTCCAGGCCTGTGAAATGGTTCTTACCACCCATATCATGGGCAGTATATCTCTGAATGCCAGTTGTTAAACATTATCAGGAGAGGATTATTGTATATATTGCCTGCTTATGGGATTCCCATTTATCACATTGTTGACATGAATAGACCTTTAATTTGATCCAGAG
The DNA here is from genome assembly GCF_019175285.1 of Sceloporus undulatus. Lineage (NCBI taxonomy): Eukaryota > Metazoa > Chordata > Lepidosauria > Squamata > Phrynosomatidae > Sceloporus > Sceloporus undulatus. The sequence goes on along the minus strand of NC_056522.1, from coordinate 244,753,070 downwards.
GGTCTCCTTTGTCCTTTAATCCTTCATAAGGAGGTCTGTCTAGCCCCTCTCTATCAGCAGGCAAAACCTGAAGCCTACCAAGGTGACTACTGCTGAGCTTCATTCATTTACACTGATGGCTGCTTATATCCTGCTTTGTTATCATAATGAATATGTATTTTTTTTTAAAAATGCATTACTGTTCACTGTGTTTTGGGGCACTGTTTTGATATTGTTTTCACTTGTTAATTTATTAGCCACTTTGTGGCAAATTTCAAATCCATTCAAAAACAAAAATGAAATAATTCCCTGCCTATTTACCTCCAGGTCTGTTACTCATGGCAGACTTTCATTGTGCTGTAGGACTTTTTTGAGCACAAACATCTGTTCCTACATTTCACTCACCTTGATTTTTCAACATATTGATGACCAATCACCATTATGACTTATGTTTTATGTTTGCTAATCATTAAACTAGGGAGGAATGATGCAGCCCTCCAGATGGTTGGACTGCAACTCCAAGAATCTCTATCCAGGATAACCAGGGGTGAGTAATACTGGGAACTGCAGATCAACTGTATCTGGGGGGCTGCATTATTCCCACCTCCGATTAAAGCTCTGCTTTGAACATTACTAGTGAGATATAAGAAGTTAGCCATGTGTTGCAGAAGTGATCAAAAGACATAGCACACTGGAAAACTTTTCTATATAATTAGAGCTAGTAACAACATGGAGATGTTTTTTCATTAGTTCTGGGGGCTATAATCATATAAACATTGAGAAGAAAGAGGTCATTGGAGTTCTGATCTCTTAAGTGCACTGAAGCCTGCATATTTGTTGCAAGGATAGGATTTTTTATATCATTCCTACAGAGAAGAGAGTTACAGTGTGATTTCTCACAGACCAAAACTTCTCAAACTGCTCATTTCCTCCTCTTCTGAGTTTCCAGAATGTAACTTCTCTGTCTCTGCTCTTGTAAATTGTTTTAGCAAAACCAAGCACACAAATAGATAACTATATAAATAAATTCAGTTAGAAATTGCTGATCAGTTTGACACTTGTCTAATTAAAAACAACAACACATTTCTTCTGTTTTTCCAATCGTTCCAACTTCTAGATTGGCCTAACAGCTAAGAGCCTACTCAATGCAATCCTTCTAGGTGGGATTCGAATCCCTTTTACTTGGTACAATGTGAACAACTTGTATTAGTAAAAATATCTAGTCATACAACTGAATATTACTCAGTTGGTGCTATGATGAGGTATGTGTGTGATGTACTAGAAAAATACCACTCTAGTGTCCCAGTTCAATTATCTATTTCCACAAAATGATTGACCATACCTGATGACGAATATATCGTAGTTGCTGTATTCACATCGACTGCTACTAAAGCCCTACAGTTTGATTCAGACAAAGAACCCAGAACTGTCACAGGTGCTATACTCGGATGTCGTAAGGCAGCTTTCAGTGGAGAAATGTGGTTGTACTGAACAGATGACATGCACCCTATGAATCCAAAGGAGTTTGCCTTGGAGACTTCTGGATCGAGTCCCTGACCATCTGTAACATACAAAGCAAGTGGAACATTTTTAAAAACTGGCTTTTTGGTACATATACAAATCAAAGAGCATTTGAACATAGGGGCTGTACAGATTGGGCTGAAGAGATGGCAAGATGCTGTCCCTTTTCACACTGGATTAGTGCTGTGGCAACTGCATGCCATGGCACCAATCCAGCCTCTAGAGAGTGCAAAAAGAAGCCAGAAAAAATGGCTCCTTTTTACACCATCTTAAAGGGCATCATAACCACAATGGGGCAGCATGATGATGTCCCTTTGGCACTGCACCATTTGGACAGAGCATCAGAGGTGTGTCATCATGGCACGTGCTGTGTGGACCGGCGCATGCGAAAATGGTGCCCTGGTAGCAGCATAAGGGCATTGAGTGTGGGAACACTCAGCCCTGACTCTGCTCACAGGCCAGTGCTTTTTGCCCATCTGTACAGGGCCATAGTTTTTATCTATTTAACTACTCACCTGACAATTTCTGATACAGGTTGAGTCTCTGTTATTCAAAGTGCTTGGGACCAGAAGTGCTTTAGACTTTTATTATTATTATTAGTTTGGAATAATTCTATTTGCATATAAGTACATAATGAGATATCTTGGAGTTGAGACCCAAGTTTAAACACATAATTCATTTATTTTTTATATACACAAAGACTGAAGATACTTTTATACAATACAGTCCTCCCTTTGTTCTCACAGTTTTCATACCCACGTCCCTCACTTATGTGTGAGGGACAAACAGAGGGTGAAATAATGGGCTGTGTCCGAGGTGTGCAGATGTGTGCGCACGCGGGCGGGCACACACCTATATTCAAGTCAATGGGGCTTGAATATATGCAAAACTCCATTTTCGCGCGGGGGGTGGTGGTGGTCCAGAACAAATTCCTCACGAAAACAGAAGGTTGACTGTATTTATAAATAATATTTTTTGTGCATGAAAAAAGTTTGTGTACACTGAATCATCAGAAAGCAAAGGTGTCACTATCCCAGTCACCAATGAGAAAAGTTTTTGTTTTTGGAATATTTTGCATTTTGGAATTTTGGATAAGGGAGACACAACCTGTACAAACAGTTCAATACAATCTGAAATCCAAAGGTTAATGAATAGTAGAATTTCTCCATTGCATTCTCCAAGAAGAAAGCCTATACTATATTAGTAATACTATAATTTTTGGAGCACAGAAAAAATGTCGGTCCATCAAATCATTCATACTAGAGCCTCAACCAGGGGCATGTTCACACTACAGAAATACAATGCTGTTATTTCACATTAACTGCTATGGTTCTATTCTATGGAATCCAGGGATTTGCAGTTTAGGGAGAGGTCTTTAAAATCCTTAGCCAGAGAGCTTCTCTGGTGCCTCTGACCAAACTACAAACCCCAGGATTTCATAGGAGGCAGAGTCTGCAGTTAAAGTGGAATCATAGCACTATGGTGGTGTATTGTGAAAGTGCCCTAAAATTTTAATTTTAAATTACTCTTATGTTCCCATATTAATGCAAAATCAGGGTGAGGCTCTGACATCTGAAAGCCCTACTGTTTCACATTTCACCAGCAATGAAAAGATTCCTGAAATTTGAGACAGGCCCACGCACTGATTAAGAAAAAAAAAACATGTAAATGGCTACCATACTTAAGAATTGTCTACAACTAGCATAGTCCTTATGAAGTTTTACATAATCATGTTTTGTGTGGTTGGCATTAATTGGGAAATGAAGGATGGTGTGTGTGTGTGTGTGTGTGTGTGTGTGTGTACTTCCTACATTAGAACACTTTGAACATATATTTTCAATTCTGCTGCTAAATATATTATTAAATGTTCTGCATTATTAACCTCGATGTTTTCCTTGGCATCTGTTGACCCTGAAATGAAGGAGTGGGTTTTTACATTCATTCCAGCTTTTGTATAACTCTTCTGATGACTCCAATACCTTTTCTTTGCTGATTCATGGCTATAATCTTGCATGTGTTATTATGGCTGTCTCTGTTATTTAAGATGGAAAGAATGCACCAAAGAAGCCTACTCTGCCTTCAAAGAGTTGGGGAAAGGAGATACACATTAAAAATCAAGCTATAAAGTTTAAAATATTCCAAGCCATTTTTCAACATAAAACTAATCTACTGCAGCATCTCTGACTATTTCCTACTTGTTTCTGTTGTAGAGTAGTCCCTACTCTTTGAACTTCTTTTACAGCACAATCCATATTTACTCAAAAATAAATCCAGTTATGTTAAATGGGGCTTATTCTCTCGTAAACAGTTATAGAAAATTAACACCTATCAATCCTTAACATTTGCAATTCTGATTAAGACTGATGGGAATGGGAATGCAAAACACAAGTATACACCATGTTTTCCACCATTGCCTTGAATGTATGTGCTCAGAGAAATATTTTTGAAATATGATTGCTTTAGGTTTGGTTTTATTATCCAAATTAGGATGGAATCAGCATTTTCTGATGGTCACGTTTATGGTATGTACTGTACATGCAATGTGCATTGGCTTGATGAAAATAAAATATGACTTGGCAAGAAGTTATTTACAGTTGTTCATTACAAAACTCGAGTAACAAAGATGTCACCTAAGACCAAGATAATAGAAATATTTCAGTGATTCCAAAGCCGCTGACCTTTCTTTTGCAACAACCCACTGCAAGATGTTTAATAACTATAGATTTCTAGAGGGCTAGGTTTTACATATTAATTTAGATTCAGCACCTCTGGCAACATGGTGCCCTATAAGAGAGTACCAGTAGCAATGAGAAGAAAATACCATTTCCTAAGATGTCAGATTCATTTTCTACTATGCCCTGGGGTTTTCAAAAGCATTAATCTTTCACATCCAGTTCTTATAAATCACTCGCAAACCTGGTGACCTCATTGCCCTTCATTTCATGCACCCCATGGCTCACCAGGAATCCACCTGCTGACATGCACCCAGATTGTCTTCCTGCAGCATCATAAAGACCTGTAGATTTAGTGTGGCGTTCACTTTCTACACAACTTATTTTTACAATTTTATGTCATGATAAATCTGTTAGTAGTCAATGTGTGATAAGATATGTATGTGTTTGATGTAGTACAATGGTCCATACCCTGTGGTCTATGAACCCCTGGAGGGCCACAAAGGCTTAAAGAAATGTAATGAGCTTTATCGGTTAAGTAAGAAAAGGAAAGAAAGAAAGAAAGAAAGAAAGAAAGAAAGAATATTTATTTAAATATAACTTTAAGAATAATAGTTTGATCTATCAATTGTACTTATTGTATTATCCTACTGCCTCAATTAAAAACTAACAAAAGTAAAAAAAAAAAAAAACAGTTATGAAAACAACTGTTTAACTGAAAAAAAATGTACCCAGCACTTGCTGCTTTTGCACATGGTGAGAACATACAAGTGAATGATGCGGAGTGGCCAAGAGAAAACACAGGACACTTCTTGGTACCATGCATACAACCAGAAGCTGTCTTGGTAGTGGCACCAAACTATAATAGAGTTCACAGTGTATCACCACATTCTCTGTTCATCTATTGCTTTCCATAATTTTGTAGTTGTGTTGAGAATGATCTTGAAGAAATTCATGTATAAAAGAAAGACTGTTTGCAGGTGGAAAGAGTAGGAGTCAGTCAGTGTGAGTGAGTGTTGTGACAGACTTTGGAATGATAACTGTGGATTATTGAAAATGGTTGTGTTTCTCCTTCATTTTCTATGAATAAAAGTGTTCAGTTATTGTAAAGTGACTTTTCAATGTTATCACGGTGAATTTTATAACAATACATTTTGACTAAGCCTTAGGAGGGATTGCTGGCTGAATTTGAAATGTAAAAGTATTGATGATGATGATGATGATGATGATGATGATGATGCATCCTGTTCAAAGTAAAATGAAGCTTCTTCCAGTCAGCTTAAAAGTGTTGCTGTTAAAGAAAGGAATGTCTGTTGATTGACTTCACATATACAGGCCCAGAACACAAGCAACTACCACAGTGTGTGTTATATTACGATGTAGTTCAATGAGGACATGAAACCATAAAAACTGCAAAGACCTTTCAATAGTAAATATAATGAACATGCCACAAAGAACACTGATTGTTTCAAAGGTAAGAAGCAGGAACTTCAGGAAAGTAAGGAAATATTGAAAAAAGAGACACAGACACACAGAGAAAAAAGACTGCAACTGGTTGTAACACTTAAAACGAACTGAGGGCCACATTTACAGATTCTTGACTAAAAGCAAAATTAAGAGAACCACACATAATAGCCAAATAATTTATATTACCTGATACAAAAATTGTGGTTTCTGCATTGATAAAAAAGAAAGCTGGCAAGAACCTTTCCTTAATATATGACACTGTTAACAAGCAAATCAGTTGGTTGGGCAATATCAAGGAACAGTTATTAGAAAGAATTCACATGTCCTCCTATTTTTGTTCTACAACTGGGCGAAAGCACAGATATAATAAAGAAAGAATCTTATTGTGCTATGTTAGGTATGAGAATGAGAGAACTATTTTTGAAGTCTTCCTGACCATCTCCACATTGGTACACACCACAGCTGAAGAAGTATGTAACAGTTTAACTGAGTTTATAACATCTCACGACATTGATTGGTAGCACAGATGGACCATGAGCCACATCTGGAAAGCTTACTGGACTTGTAGCATGGGTTAAGGAAATCATACCGTCAGTGACTTAATTCAAATACTGCATAAATAAGAAAGCTCTAGTTGCTAAGAAGATACCAGAAAAATTAAACAGACTTTAAATGAATCAGCCAAAATTGTCAACTTTATAAAAAGCAAATCACTGATTTCAAGACTTTTCCAGCAACTTTGCAAAGATATGGATGGTGACCACCATCACCTTTTGCTACACTGTGAAGTTCATTGGTTATCATGAAGTAAATTTTTTGTTCATTTTCGGGAATTGAGAGATAAGTTAAAATTATTCCTCATGGAAGAGCAATTTATTCTTAGTGATCATCTGACAGACTTTTCTTGGTTAGTAAAATTAGCATATTTGTCAGATATCACCACCCATTTAAATATGCTCAACTTAAATCTTCAAGGAGAAAAAGTTAGTTTTTCAATTTGAACACAAAATCAAAGCAATGACAAAAAAGGTAGAATTATGGCATCATTGCGCATTAAACTGAAACTATGAGCCATTTCCAAACCTCACAAATTTTCTTGGTTCCACCTAAGAAGAGCTGTCCAAAGAGGACACATCTCTTCTCACATGACATTTGAAAAGATTTGCAGCATAGTTTCCATGAATATTTTCCTGTTTCTGATAGAAGCAAAAACTGGACTAGAGATCAATTTTCAGTTAATGTGTATGAACTAGAGGGACTCACAGCAGAAGAGGAAGAAAAGATCACAGAAATATCCACAGAAGGTACTCTTAAATTGCACTTCAAGCAATATTCCCTTCCAAATTTATGGGCTCACTTACAAGCAGATTATTCAGAAACTGTTGAAGAAGGCTATGAAAGTATTGATGCCTTAAATAATGCCATACTTGTGTGAAAAATCATTCTCTGCTCTCATTTATCTAAAAATTAAGTATAGAAATCATTTGAAAAATGGATAGTCAGAACTCAGAATACAAGTTTCAGCTATTAAGCCTGATATAACAAGGCCCGTAAATGAAATGCAGCACCAGCCTTCTCATTAATTAATTAATTAATTAATTATAGTTAGCTAGTAATATTGGACCATGGTTGCATGTCTAAGTGTTGTTGTTGAATGATTCCAAGAAAATATTACAATAGAAGTGTGCATTTACTTATTTCTCTCTTTTCTCCAAATCTGAAGACCCTTGAAGAGAAGCTTTAAATAAATATTTGATGCACTTTAGGGTTTTAAATCCTGAATTAAGACTTGGTGGTCCATGGCAAGAAAATGTATTTTTGTTGAAGAAAACGTTAAGAACCACTGATTTAACAGATTCCAACCAACACAAGAGGAAAAGTTATCAAATACAAACATGCATCATGGATATGATGCCCTTTATTTCTTTCTGTGCCTCATTTCAACACCGGATGCAGTAATTTTTTCTATAAATGCTTTTAACCTATGTTATAAGCCAATGGAATTCTACCCAGGCCTGTATTTTTGTGATTATATAGCTTGATTTATCTATGCTGGCTATTGGCATTGACATTGACTGAAATATTATAGTGTGTTCCTATCATTTGTTTGAGGCATATTTATTCATTTATTATGGTCTTGTTTGTTATGAATTCTGATGTAACAAATTCACATGACTGTAGCAGATTCTTGGGATGCACTTTTTATGCATTGGCAATATTATTTGCTGTATAGATAAGCTGTAAATGAAAGTGAAAAGCACTTGGAATATGCCAGTCTGAAAGCATATGGATAGTTCTTTACTAGACTCAGACCTCCCATTAGGTCATCCCTCACAACAGGTGCAACAATTGGCAGCAAGATATTGGGGAGGAAAGCTGGCCTTGCACTCCTTAAACTAGCATTTTAACTTCAGGTGTGCTGTAGGATGCTATTCTATTGCCAGTAATTAAGATTGAGCTGTTACTCCAGTTGCTTTTGTACATGGAGTGTGGAGGAGCCACATCTTCTTCTTCATTTCAGGTAGCACAATGTCTTTGGTCTTGCTCCCTACTACACTTTAGCCAAGCATCATTGTTCAGGAATCTGAATAAAGGGCAAACATGACTATTTTGGTAGCAGACCTCAGCAAAAATCCATAAAGGTTTGTAGATAACTTCATTCATCCAACAGCATCTCGCCTGGACTTTCATCACCACTGACTTTCATCACCACTGTAGATTTCTCTTCCCCCCCCCCCACCTAGAAGTTGCAGAACAGTGTATGTAATCAGACAGAAATCTCATTATTTGGAAAGCTGAGCTCCAAGCAGATTGAAACTCCAGTGCCAAGAGTGGGCTCAGTATGTTCACCTAATAAAAATAATAATATAATAACAAGATTTCTTTTTGGACTGTCCTTTCAAATTGATGGTTGCAATTGCTGCCTGGAACAGTCACAAATTAGATAGAAGAAAGATGCATAGTAATTAGCAATGAATTTCTACACCAGAGCACACAAGGCAAGCAGAAAATTACCCGCAGGCATACTTGTTTCCGAGCACTGCCACTAAACATCAAATTGGGTCCTTGGGGCTTTCTGGGAAGTGACTCTGCAGTAAAAAATATGGGCCATGTTTTCACCACAGGGGCAGGGAGGAAAAGTTCAGATGGTTCTTGAGTTTGTGACTCACTCTTGAAAGTTGAGTGTAGACAAGCAGATTTTTGGGCAAACTGAGATACTTGTACAAGGAGATGAAAATGTCAGCCTCACATTCCTTGATCTTCCACCATTTTTGTATTGCTCTCATTGTTTCCATGGGAAAACATCTTCCTGTTATTTTTTTTAGTAATTCTGGGGCCAATTATTAGAGAGAGAACACAAAAACAATATACTTGAGTCAGAGTTTGAAAAGGAAAGATATAGTTGAGATGTTATTTCCGCAAAGGAAAGGTCTATGTTTAGGATATTAGCACTGAAAGTGGAAAATTGGGCCTATAGTGATGCCACAAAAGTGGAGAAAGCAGTAGTAGAAAAAGGAGGAGAGGAGAACCAAGAAGGAAGGAAGGAAGGAAGGAAGGAAAGTACCACCTCAACACAGTACAATATTTGTTCTTCCACATGGACCAAAACATACAGGGCTTACAGAACTCTTCTGTTAACAAATGAAAGATCTGAAGAATCTTTTCTTGAGGTCCAATTCATGTGAAATATTCCTCTGGGATGCTTAAATGCTAGCAGTGGACCAACTGAAGAAATGGCCATTTGGTAGATCAACACATCCATAAATGCCATTTGTTCAATGAGTCTACTTTAATAAGGATTCAGTTTAGAACCATAAGGTTCAAAATTTAGTGTAGTTGCTCTTCATTTCCATTTTTATTCTCAGAAGCAAGGTTCTGAGAAACTCCCAACAATATGTGTGCAGAAATGCAATCTTAGTGTGTTTTTGAAATTTTTCAGTTGGGAAAAAAACCTACTAACTCACATGTCAAAGAAAGGAGAAGAAATTAAAGTTAATAGAAGGCATGCTAACCTTAAAGCCACATTTGCATGCTTCCCCAAAACTAAACAATTTTTCTGTGGGTATCCAATTTAGCAATTTAGGGGCTATACAGACAGGCACTTTGTGCCAGCCTTTACGTGCACTAGGGTTCAGCTAGGGCTGAGCGTTCACATGCTCAAAGCCCTTGTTGGGCCACTTGGCCACCATTATGGTGTGCACCCTTCTACATGGTGTGTGCCACGATGACGTCTGTGTGGTGCAGTGCCCAAATGGTGCTGAACACAAGGGGCATTATCATGGTGTGTGAGTGCACCTATGGCTCCCCTGCCGGGATGCAAAAACCACCCGCCCAGAAGTTGTTGCCACTGCCTCCTTCTGGGGCCATTTGGTCTGTAGAGCCCCTAACTCTAGGCAAAAACAAGGAGCTTTTCCCTCTCTTTGGGCACATATATCCAGGAATGACTTATATTACACAAAGTGAATGTGCTAAAATTTCTTTAAAAATCCAGCTACTGGAGATGGTGGATGATCAAGAAATATGAATCATTCTTCAAAATAAAAATAAAAAATCCTTAGGACAGGGGTGGAGAGACTTTAGGGCTGAGGCAGCTACTTAAGAAAAACAAAAAAGATCCATCCCTAGATCAACCAAATGGAGTGCAACAGACATACACTTTCTGAACTTGATTACTAGAGCTGAATAGTGCTCACAGCCCTCCCACATCAAAATTATCTCTTTCTTACCCAAAGCTTTCTTAATTTCAACAATATAATTTGATGCAAAAATAGGGAATGTGTGACCAGCAGCTTGACCTAGTGAAAACTACCTATAGATAACCAGTTGATAACAGATGTATTTTCTGACCATCCATCCATCCATCCATCCCATGATTTCAAGTCATTCTGATTTATGGTGACCCTAAGGTGACTCCACATTGGGGTTTTCTTGGCAGTATTTGTTCAGATGGGTTTGCCCTTACCTTACTCTGACTGAGAGAGTGTGACTTGCCCAAGGTCACCCAGTCGGTTTCCATGGCCAAGTGGGGATTCAAACCCTGATCTCCCAGTGTCACTCAAACCACTATACCATGCTGGCTCTCATCTCATGATAAATAATAGAATTTGACTTTTATCATACATTAGCAGCACTTTACAAGAAACGTCTGATAAATATCTGCTGAGTATAGTTCTCATATATCAACACACATTTTGCCTACACAATTTCTAACATTCCAGAAGAGTTGAAAATAAATAGACACAGTTACGAAGCCAGAAGATGACACTTTCTGTTCCACCTCAAAAGCCATCCATCCAACCTTTGCAAAGCAATGTATCAAAGCACTACCACACCCCTGCTGTTTCCCACTTTTTAATCAGGGTTCAGAGTTGTTATAAGAAAAGGGGTTGATGGAAGTGTCATAATGGGGAGCTGTAAATGCCAAATAATAGAATGCAAGATTCTTTTGATAGAAGACAGCTGCAGTCAGCAAGGAGAGCTTCAATTCTGTCTAAAAATAAAGCTGCAAGAGAGAATCTCAAGGGGGAAGAGGGTGGATACTTTGCAACCTTGTGCTTCGACAATCCTCCCTACAGGGATCCTATAGATATTCTCTGGAGTGTAAGATAAGATACAGCAATTAAGTAATATTACTGTGCAAACTCTATTTCTGAAAATAGTATCTGTCTCCAGAGATGGATGTAGAATGTTTTTCTCACAACACAAAGTGACTTTTTCTTTTGCTTAGTTCATAGTAAGATCCATGTAGGATTAGACCATGCTTGAAGGTCAGCATGAACTCGAGATTTCTTAGATTTAAGATAAATTAACCAACAGTGGCTAGTATTCATAATATGTTAGAACCTCCTAGCAGCCTATTTTCAGATGATCTCACTACACAGTAAATGAGAGGGTTGGGTGCCCTGTAAGTGCCCTGCCCACTTTTTATGCTTCCCTCATCACCCTGAATCACATTGTCCTGCAGCTGAAAAACTGTCTGAAAATACTTCAAAGAGCTGCAAACAACTCAATTTGTCTCCCGTAACCTGCCCTCTCAAATAACAAAACTAAACTAATCCCCAAACAGCTGATGAATGGCCAAAATGAAACATGGGACCTTACCACACAGGCTTCATGGAACGGAAGGATAACAGTCCAAAAGGGGCCAGGAAGGGAACAGAACTAGTGGGGGATACATTTTACTGCACACAGAAGTCCCTCACTCATTCCGTTCCTTTCCCTTCTGTTCCCAATCTGTCCCAGAGGACATGATTTTTGAGAACTGTTCCGGGATAGATTGGGAATGGAAGGGAAGGGAATGGAATGAGTGAGGGACTTCTGTGTACAGTAAAATGTGTCCCCCACTCATTCCCGGCCCTTTCCATTCTGTTCTCGGCCTGTTCTGTGGAGCCCCTGTGCGGTAAAGTTCATGATGTCACTTCCAGACTGACAGGAATGTGCCAGTATGGCCTGGAAGGGGAAAAAAATCCCACCCATCTCACAGCACAATTGCTCATCTTGGCTGCATATGGAGGAAAATGAAACAATATCTTTCCTGAATGACATATTACAGACAGAAATAAACCCCCATGCAGACCAACTTCCCATTTGAAATGAGGAACTAGTCACAGAAAGAGAAAATAGATAAAGCTGAATGCATGCTAGGGGCAGATGTGGGAGTGTGGCAGCCCTGCCTCCAGTGGTTTGCTTCTTCTACCCATTTGCTACAAAGCATAAATAAAAGTCAGATATGCATTTCAATGGCCAACAGTGCAAGGTTTATGTATGTTGGACTTTTATCCATTGGAGGAGTCACACTTTAATTTTTTTTTGCATTGCCACCCCAACCATTTGGGTATAATGGCTTTATCATTTTTAAATGTGCAGCTGCACCACTTTGTTTATGTACAGCTTTAGGGTTAGGGTTAGAATGGATCAATCATTCAGAACTGCTCTCATAGTAGGGCATTTATATATAGGTTGAAGATGCACATTTTCCAGGCTAAGTTGAAATGTTGCAGCTTCTTTTTGCTCTGTTTTTCAGCCCCAGAGTGCAGCTTCAATCCAGTTTCTGCTCATTTTGGAAGCATGCATTACACAAATGCTCAGCCTTCAAAGCAGGAAGAAACTGCTTTCTTTGACCCACCAATTTCACCCCTCAGTCAGGACCTGGTTCACTCTTGTCCACATCCAACTATCTTAACACTACAGTAGGCTGGTTCTCAAACATGCTTATTTAGTGATCCAGTGTTAAACTTAACCTCAGCAACCACAGTACTCAATTCACCTGTCTACTTCCACTTCCTACCAGAGCAGAATGTTACAGAGAAGACAGCTGGAAACAGAAGACAGTAGCATCTGAAAGACTGGGGTACATGAAGTGTTATGGATCTTTCAAGTGTTCTCAAAATGGAATTATAAGAATAGCATGATAGTCTTGTTGCTAAGCCACACAAGATGAAAAGTTTGAAACCATGGGGAGGAATCATTTTTTAAACTGAAATTCTACTCTTTACAGATGGAAGATCACTTTATTACTGTAGAAACATAAAATGCATTATATATAAATTTATTTGGCATGAAACTACCATGTTTGATATACAAAACTACATTAAATCCAGAATACAATTATAAATCAAACTTACTTTAAAACAATATGTTACAAATGGTCCTATAATGTCCTGAACTATGAGAAGCCTTTTTGGTTCTGCCAGATGGTGGTGGTGGAGGAGGAGGAGGAGGAGGAGGAGGAGGCAGTCTACAACACTAGTAAGAAAATTATTTCATTTCCTCTAGTTTTACTATAGTGTCAAGCAAACATAACAAATTTTTCCCATAAAAAAGAATTGTGAAAAGGAAACTAACATCAGTAACTGTAATTATTAAAGTCTTCCTCTTACATAGTTATTAGAAAATTTTTTCAGTAAAACACCTTGTGCTAAACATTTTATTCATCATTCTAAAAGAAAATATCACATAATCTTTTTTTTTCCTGCGGTGGGGGGACCTTTGGAAAAATGAGACCAAATGATTTTATTTTCCCTACCCCCATTTTTCATGTTGTTCTTCTTCTGCCTTCAAGTTATTTTTGACTTATGGAAACCATAAGGCAAACCTATCACGGGGTTTTCTTGGCAAGATTTCTTCAAAGGAGGTTTGCCATTGGCTTCCCCTGACGCAGAGAGCATTTGACTTGCCCAAGGTCACTCAGTGGGTTTCATGGCTGAGCTGGCAATCATACCCTGGTCTCCAGAGTCATCGTCCAATACTCAAACCACTATACCACACTGGCTCACCATCTCTACTTATAAGGCTATTCTAGATAAACATAAATATGTCATTTGTCACCTTAAACCACTTAGTCACAGAATGTAGATGAAAGGATAAGGTTTTTTAATGGCCATAAATGAAGAAACCTTGGCAAAAATGTTAAAAGTATAACCAAGTAATTTCTTATATTTACACCTTGGTGACCACTGTAGACACAGGACTGAGAGTCTGAAAGCAAGAAGCTAGAATATTTTGAGCAGAAAAGGCATTCAACAATTTAGTCTTTTAGAGACAGGGCACGTGTGAGATCACAAAAGAGATCTTTGGAGACAACAGGACTGTGTGTGAATCTGGAAGATGAAGTAAAACCAAGACAAGCAAATGTGACATTTTCTAGAGGATTATAGGGACTAACCTTTTCGCGTCATACATATTATATAACTGTTTCTGATGTTTGAAAAATATAATTATTTTTGACAACATTTAAGGCAATGATCTTACAACAAGAAATTGTTATAAAGATATAAATACCCAAAACTAGAGCTAAGATAAGTCTATTGTAATTTCATTCTGATATGCAATTATATTATGTAATGCAGTGTGCCCACGCCATGCATGGATGCATGTTATGCAGCTTCCAGCTTACACGGAAGCTGCTTGGGGAGGAAAACAATGACCGCTCCGCCACATTCACGCACCCCATTATTTCCTATGGGGATCGAGCATAGGCGGATTTTCCCTTATGTGGGGGGATCTGGAACGGACCCCCCATGTAAGAAGAGGTCCCACTGTAACTAACAAATTACTTAGTCATCTAGTTCAAAATTTATTATATGTTCCCTTCAGTTTTGCTAACTTTACATCTGCTAGATGCCCCTTTGGTCATCCACTCCAGAAACAATTACTCCCCCATTCTGCCCAGTTTTCATTTACTCTTGCCCTGCTTTTCTTTTTCCATCCTTATCAGGTACCAGGATATCTCTCTCTCTCTCTCTCTCTCTCTCTTACATGTGCCACTTTCCACCTTCCCAAATCTTGGCAGCCAGATTTGCATGCTATGCGAATTTGCTCATTATGCAAATCAGAGGTCAAGCCATGAAAGTGTTGACCAATGCACATAGATAATTTCCCACTCAAAAACACTCCTAACAAAATTGCCTTAAGATTGCACTGTTAATTGGCTTTTCAAATAACTTAAGTTCAATGGAGTGGGCAAGAGAATATTGTTAAACTGCAGGGATAATATCTCTGAAAGAGGAATTTGGCCTTCATTCCATTTTGTCTCCCTTATTAATCCCATCTCTTTCACACAGTTTAATCTCTCCCTTGCTACTTCAGTACATCAACAATGCAAAATGCAGTTGCAAAATTCAAAAATGTTGGCTGCGTTCCCATTATGTTTAAATCCAGATTGTGATCTGGGTTAAATGGGCATGATTCCCACTGAATCCGATTTTAGGAATTGGTTCAGAAAGGGGCCCATGCTTTTTGCCCATTTTTACCCATTTAACCGGCGTCAAAAAGATGCTGGGAAAATGGGGTGTTTGGGGGGCTGAATCAATTTATTTAGAAATAAATCGATTCAGCACAATCGTAATCGAATCTGCCCTAGTTCCCACTGGCAGCCCAGCCCAGGGGCCAGGAAAGGCCTGGCATTTCCCAGCCTCTCCTGGCCCCAAACTCCCTGGCCCAGCCTCCTTACCTGCTTTTTGGGCCACTGACCGGCTTCCCTGGGCTTTTAAAAATTTTTTCCTGTGGCCGGGGAGGCCAGAAGAAGGTTTCAGAGAAGCCTGAAAACTTGCAACCTCCTTCCCGGCTTTCCCCCGGCTTCTCTGCGACCTCCTTCTGGCCTCCCCAGCTGTGGGAAATTTTCAAAAAGGCAGAGGGAAGCTGGTCAGCGGCCAAAGAAGCCAGTAAAGAAGCTGGGCAGGTGATTTTGGGGCCAGGGCAGGCTGGGACAACAAGCTGTCCCTTGCCACTTGCCGATTACTGAACCGATTCCTGAAACTTGCGCAAATATAGTGGGAACTGCATTTCTTCTAAATTGGTTTCAGGAATTGGTTCAAGAAGTGGATTTTCCAGTAAGCGAGAATGGGCCCGTTGTTATCAATTCAATGAAGAGAACACAGGAAACAGCCCTTACCATTTTCCCATAGAAGTGGAAAGTTCACAGCTGAGGATTGTAATATTAACCCTTGAGTAGCAGTAACATTTAGTATGGCTCCAAACAGTACACATTGCAGAGATCAGTAGGAGACCCTACAATTTTAAATCCCTAAGAATCAAATTGTGATGTGACGTCCTTTGCTAAACACACTGAAAGACAGTAAGAGGTTTGTTTCTGACAAAACAGTTGGACAGATTAGTGGTTTCCTCCTCTATTGGCTTTTAAAAATGCTAAAGACCTGTCTTTCTTATTAAGTAAAAATAAGCAATCATAGCAAGCTAATCATCTAAATGTACACATGGTTACATTTCTACAATGCAAGCAAAACTCATTCAATGGGGTAATAAGGTATATACATTTCCAGTTTCTCCCCCTTTCTCCCTGTTTTTTCTTTCCACTTGTTTCACAACCTCATTTTCTTCTCCCTACCTATAAGGCAGAAATGATTATGTTATCTCTCTCCTTTTCTTCAACTGCACACAGATATATACATATAATAAACATGTTTGGCATGAGGAATAGATCACTTGATGGCTTGGTTATACACTAGTGAGACCAGAAGTGAAGATTTAAGGAGAATTGTCCTAAGTTACCAATCCAAAAATAACTGTAAAAAAATTAGACCAAACCTCAAGACCTCCTACTCTCTTGAGGAATCCTCGTACTTATGAAATGCCTGCCCTCCTTCTACTGGAAAGGCTTATCTGCTACCTAATGATTCAACTTTGTACTGCAAGATACAGCTAACTGAAATCAGTGTGCTGAGGGGTTGGGGAAAGGCTTTTTTTATGAACCTTGTTTGATTTGTAACGTTCTTACGTTTTCCCATTGATTGCAACCATATTGATATTGTTTATTTTTATTGTCTGCTTTATATGGTTGGGGGGGCTGGGAATGGATTTGTTTGTTTTTATTGTATTTTTTATTGTACTTCCATTGTTGTTAGCTGCCTGGATTCCTCGTTGATTCGGCAGGATACAAATAAATTTATTATTATTATTATTATTATTATTATTATTATTATTATTATTACAAAATATCTCAGAAATGTACACCCACATGGTGTACTTCAAATATCCATGTCACATTTTACATGGCTACATTTCACAAACTTGGAGATAAAGCAAATAACCCCCGAGCTGCATCTATATTGCGGAAATAATGCAATTTGACTTATTTAACTGTCATGGCTCCAACCAAAGGAATCCTGGGATTTGTTGTTAGTTGTTGGACCAGAGCTCTCTGACAGAAAAGGCTAAAATTACAAATCCTAGAATCCCACAGTACTGAGCCATGACAGTTAAGAGGTGTCAAACTACATTATTTCTGCAGTAGAGATGCAGCCTCTGTCTCATATTATTACAGATTACTGCAACAAAGGTTTCCCCCCTTTAAATATTTCCTAAATGTCACGTTAGATTGTGTCCCAAGTAGAACTGGAGAATATCTATGTTGCTTCCTTCTTCACAGGAGTGGAGAACATTTAACCCTCCACATGTTTTGCACTACACCTCCAACAATCCTTTCCTACTGGCCATGATGGCTGGGTCTTCTGGAATTGAACTCCAAAATGTCTGAAGCACTTATGTTTCACCACCTCTGCTCTAATGTTCTATAGTCAACAGTTATTTGATGTGATCATTAGCTGTGGTTAATGGGTGGGCTAAATATCTTTGAGCTGGGATGGGTTTCAGGATCTAAAAGGCTTCATGAAATTAATGCTCCCATCTTAAGTTTATTTATTTACTGAAACTAGCTAGCTAGGTAAAGTTAGCAAGGCCAATGAGAAACATGGTTTTACCATTAGAATAAGGAATAAAACAAACGGTTAATAAGGAATATTTTAAAGGACAGTGAAGAAGCATGAAATACTAATTCCTACTTGGTATCACATGTGCACTTCCAACCTTCAACCACCTAACAAGAAACTAGAGATTTGGGATCAAAACCAAGGGCAGTCATCCAACAGTGTTGACAGCAATTCAAAAATCAATATAGTCTTTTGAATAACAAAAGTGTTTGTGCAGGTACACTATAATTTTAAAATCTGTTATTTCATCAAAGCTGTTATTTTGTAGAGTTTAGCTCATATTTAAATGACTCTCAGAAAATATGTGACAAGTTTTACTTGCTCTAGTGAGAGGTAGATCAAGTATTTTTTTAAATTCATCTTCTACGGTGGTATCCCTTATGTTATGCTCCAACTTTTTTGGTTTTCTTTGAATAGGTCTATGCTTCATTTAGGAACTGACTTGTATACAGTTCTCTTCCATTCAGTCATATAATTTTCCCCTCTCAGGTGAGCAATATACCTGCGTGAGAGACTATACACATGAAACATACACACACACACCTTTTGAAATGGAAATAACAGTAGTTTCATTTAAACTCCTTTATTGTCCTTAAAAATTCTCAAGTGAGAAATGTGCAAAGAGGAAAAACAGATTGCTTGGGAAGCGAACCACATCTTCACTGTGTGACCAAATGTAGCTAGAGATTTTAGTATTTGTCAGTTAATTCCAGTTAAATGGAGTCTCCAGCTAAGCTCTCTAGTGCTTTTTTTTTGGGGGGGGGCAAGAAATGAGGCATGGGCATAACTGTATGAATAAATGAAAGGAATGAGTGGCTTGGAAGTATAATAATTTGTGTACAGTAGGGATGGATAGCATATTCAGAATATTTTTTTTAAAGGTTGAAAAATGTGTTTCTTGAAGGTCAGGAAGTGTGATAAAGACAATCCTGGAATGATGGGAACCTTCATAGTGTGGGACCTATTCTGTACAGAATTTGTTTTAAATAACAGTTTGTTGAAATATTGGCCCTGGACAGATGGGCCAAAAGTGGCATGCCACTGCCGATACTAGGGTTCCGGAGCACGCAGCATCCGCACGCTCCGGAACTCCAGCATGTATGGACTTTACACAGTGCCGTCCATACGGGTGCATGTGCATGATGCAAGCACAGCAACAGGTCTGCACCTCTGTCCACCGCACTTCCATCATGGACACATCACAGTGCGTCAATGACACACTGATGACAACGTCTGTGCACGCCAAGAAGAACCTGTTTTTTTTCTGGGTTCTTTTTTAGAGGGACACCACACAGTTTGGCTGCTGCTGCATCCATCTGGAGGAAAACTGGGCACCTCCAGCCCACCTTTTCAGTGCTGTGTGTACCGCACCCTTATTTCTTTAAACAAATGTTTGGATTCTCCTTTTTTTGCACAAAACCAAAATTTTATGTGCAGGAAACTGGATTTTTTTTTGGGGGGGGGGATGAAACTGGATTTTTTGGATGTGATCATTAACTTTTTTCGAGTTACTAGAGCCTGAGCCATGTAGGGTTTTAAAGGTAATAACCAACACTTTGTATTGGGCCCAGAAGCTGATTGGTAGCCAGTGTAAAGATTTTAATATCGGTGTGATATGTTCTGATCTAGATGTTTTAGTGATCAATCTGGCTGCAGCATTTTGAATCAATTGAAGCTTCTGGGTTTGGTACAAAGGTAGCCCCATGTAGGGCGCATTACAGAAATCTAAATCAGAAGTTACTATTGCATCTACCACTGTTTCAAGGACCTCCTGAGTTAGGTAGGGACGCAGCTGGTGTATCAATCAAAATTGGTGCCAAGCACTCCTGGATATCGCCTCCACCTGGGATGACAACTGTAAAGACGAATCCAGAAGCATGCCTAAACTGTGAACCTCGTCCTTCAGGGGAAGTGTGACCCCATCCAGGAATGGATGGCAGATCTTCTTCCCTGGGCCAGGGGTACCTATCACTAGGTACCATCCGTTTTCTCTGGATTCAACTTGAGTTTGTTTTCCCTCATCCAGCCAACCCAAGGCAGGCATTCAGAGGTGAAATGCCATCCTTGGTCACTGCTTCAGTCGGAAACATGGAGAGATAGATTTGGGTGTCATCAGTGTACTGATAACATCGAGCCCCATGTCTCTGGATGACTTTGCCCAGCGGCTTTGTGTAAATGTTAAAAAGCATGGGGGACAGGATGGTACCTTGAGGGATGCCGGATGTCAGCTCTCTCTTACAAGAACAACTGTCCCCCAGCATCACCATCTGGAACCTGCCCGAGAGGTAGGAACGGAACCACTGGAGTACAGTTCCTCCGATACCTAACTCCCTCAGGTGCCCCAGAAAGATACCATGGTCTATAGTATTGAATGCCATTGAGATGTCCAAGAACACCAGCAGGGTCACACTTCCCCTGTCAATGCCCAGACGGAGTTCATCGAGCAAGGCGACCATGGCCATCTCTACTCCGTATCCCGCCCTGAAGCCAGTTTGAAATGGGTCCAGATAATCGGTTTCATCCAAAACAGCTTGGAGTTGGAGGGCAACCACCCTCTCGACCACCTTGCCCAGAAATGGTAAAAACGAGACCAGCCTATAGTTATTTCTAATCAGGGGATCTAGGGAGGGTATTTTCAAGAGCGGTTTAACCACAGCTTGTTTTAAGGAAGCTGGAAATTTCCCCTCCCTAAGGGATGTGTTGATTATAGTCTGTAACAATTTTGTTACTGTGTCCCCTCCCTGAACGGTCAGCCATGATGGGCAGGGATCGAGGGGGCATGTTGTCCTCCTTACACTTCCAAGGAGCTTGTCCACTTCATCAGTAGTTACAAACTCAAATAGATCCAGTCTAATATAGTCCACGGAGTCGCTAGACACCTCTCTTATAGTCTCCGTTTTAATGCTGGCGTTAAAATCAGCGCTTATCTGAGCAATTTTATCGGCAAAAAAGTCATCAAAAGCATCACAGCAGGCAACAGTTGGTTCTAACAATGGAGTCAGGGTGGGAGGCTGTTGAGTTAGCTCTCTAACCACCCTGAACAGCTCTTCTGGGTGCAACTCTGCCAATGCAATATGGGCAGCATAGAACAAATTCTTTGCTACCTCAATCGCCAATCCATAAGACTCTAATGTGTTCTCAAGGAGCGTCTTATCGGATAAGTGGTGGTGTTTTCGCCAGCAGTGGTCTAGCCGCCACGCAGTCCGCTTTATTTTGCAAAGATCTTGTGTGTACCATGGTTTCTTTTTTGGAGCGAGCTGGAGAGGGTGCTCAGGAGCGATAGTGTCTACAGCCCTGGTAAGGTCGTCATTCCAGGTATCAACCAGGGCATCGACAGAATCGCTGTCGTTCCCAACCATAAGACCCTCTAGGGCTTCTCAGAACCTTTTGGGTTCCATCAGCCTTCTAAGGCAGACCATTCTAATAGGTTTTCCACCCCCAAGAAGGTTATGGGTAGTGGCTTTTCGTCTCACCTTGATCAGGAAATGCTCCGTCCATTCTTTTTCAGTTTTCTTCAGCATTGCCAGGGTAAATAGTTTAATGATGTCCAGCTATTTTCCCCCTTGGGCAACAAGGGCTTGTTGCTTGCTGTTGTTCTGTACCTTCAAGTTGTTTGTCACTTATGGTGACCCTAAGACAAATCTATCACAGGATTTTCTTGGCAAGTTTTGTTCAGAAGGGGTTTGCCATTGTCATCCTCTCAGGCTGAGAGCAACTTGCCCAAGGTCACCAAGTATGTTTACCTTGGCAAGCAGGGATTCAAACCCTTGTCTTCCAGAGTCTTAGTCCAATACTCAAACCATTATATTATGCTGGTCCATCCATATTAGAACCACAAAATCTTTCTTAGCTCCATTCGCAGGAGGAACCCCATAAGCAATATCTTTATACAATTTGGTCCTTATTCTTCTAACAAAATATGATCTCCCCCACAAAATTTTATGCTGCACAGATTTATTTGTGAATTCACATATTTATTAAAATATTTACATTCTGCCCTATATCCCAACAGCTTTTTGGTGCCAAACAATTAAAATCAATTATAAACAGTAAGACAATTTAAAAATTTAAAGAATAAAAAATAACATAAACAGATTAAAAGCATGCCAGTCAATGTAACAGGTTAAAATAGGTTTGCAAAGTTAAAACAATTTAAAACCATGAGCATGTGCATTTTAGAACAGACCAATTATGCCCCATGGCTTTGATTAAAAAGTCATATTTTTGCTTTGCAAAAGAATGAAGCTAGCATTAGCACCAATCTGACCTCTATAAGCATTAATCCTTTTTATTTTGTTTTTAATAGATATTTTAATTGTAATATGTTTAATCCTGTTTTAAGGGGGGGAATTTGGGACATAATTTTGAAAATGTGGATTTTAATGTGCTGTGAGCCGCTTTGATTGTCTTGTCACAGAAAAGCGGGATACAAATAAAAGTTTTATTATTTTTTTATTTATTTACAGCTGAGAAGGCACCCATAGAGGAGTTTTTCAAGACCTTATGAAACCTGTCCAATTACTTGCAATCACTCAACTTATTCCTCTTCTGTTGCATTTTGCTACACATTGATGATCCCTATCATTAATATTTGACTCAGACAAAACTATGTGTTAACACTCTACATGGTGTATACCCAAAAAACAAAACAAAAACAAACTGGAAAGAAAAGCTTTCCCACACATATCTAAACTATATATAATATAGATGATCATCACATAGTCATCTACAAATCAGTAAGCATTATCAATGCCTACCTGTGACTCTTCCCAAGGTTAGAGATTTGATGGCCCTGAAGTCAGCCTCCGAGGAAAAGTTGTGCTTGACTTTAAGAACCTGGTCAATCTGGAAGCGGTTAGGGTATCAATAAAAGCAATTGCATTATTAGAGCATGCAGAGATAGCCACAATATATCTATAGCATGAGCATCATTGTTGGAACTCAGGTAATCCCCTCCCCTGCAAGAGATCAGTTTCCATGGACAGCAAAATAAATGCAGGAAAGGATAAAGGACATGGCAAAATGTCTTTACAACAGGGTTTGCAAGAAACCTTCTATGCAGGAAAAAGTTATATAATATCTGAAAAGTGGTTTCACCTCCACAGATACCTCACAGACTTTCATTTCCAACTGCATCAAACAAACTCAGAATTGTTTCCTATAATCCAATGCTGAGAATGGTGATGCAAAATTAATATGTGGAACAGAGTAACAACAAATATTATAGCTCTTGTATCTAATGTATATTTTAATCCTGTTTATAGAGAGATGACCACTATATATTGGTCTCACATTGCAGTGGAATATGGAACCTGACTCAAAATCATTTCAGTGCATTTGAGTGTGCATTTAAGCTTTTATTCCAAAGGCTGTTAGTACTTAATCTATATACCTACATATTTGTATTAGTCCAGTGTGAGATTCTACTGAGCTAACTTTCCAAATATTTGACAATGTTGAGCTTTTAAGAGTAGCTCAGTAGCTCATGGGACTTCTTTTCAAACTGACACCTGTCACAGTTAAAATTTATATAGCACACACTATTGGGAAGTGACAATCTACTTTCTCAAGACTTAATTTCCTTCTGAATGCTTAAGCTGCCTAAGGGTTTGGTTATTGTTTATCTATTTGGTTATTATTTTGTGGTGCATTATATGGGCATCATTTATCACACTATATGATTCACAGAAGAGCAATCCTTAAATGCTGGACAGTTAATTCATGAAGAAAATTATACATATGATTTCAGAATTCCATGCTTTTAATTTGTAGATTTTCATTACAGTTAATTCATCTCATTTTGTTGATGTCAAAACATGGAATCATTGGAACAATACACAATTTATAAATAGGAAAAGAAAGGTCCAAAACACACTGCCAAAATAATCCAGTTTGAAATAATTTTAACTGTCCTGGGGAATTCTGGGAAATGCACGTTTCTGAGACATTTAGCCTTCTCTGTCAGAGAGCTATAGTGCCACAATAAACTACAATTCCCAGGATTCCCTAGCACTGAGCCAGGGCAGTTAAAGTAGTCTCAAACTACATTACTTCTCCAGTGTGTTATGGGCCAAATACATACCTAAGTATTTTACTTTGGAGAAATACTTTCAAAGTTATTATCCTAAACCTGAGAAAAACTCACATCTAATAAATTGTGTTTTATTCTTTGTGAGTAGAAATACTCAGGTGCACAAATTGCCTATGGAAGCATAAATAGTTCCAAGAAAAAAGTACAAACACCTTTTCTGATGATCCAAACTAGTGTTATGTTGACAATTTATACTGCATTCTTTTCAGCCCATTCGTATTCAGTTTGATAGAAAAGGAAATGCTTTCAGTAGGCAAAATCAAGGAGAAGATGTCAGTGGGATTCTCATCGCTGAGTTGTGGGACTAATGTGCTCAGGTAGCTGGACAGGGGATATTGGAGCATCTCATCTTTCATTATACAATCTTTTTTCTGTGTCCCTCAACTTCCCTCACTTCAGTTACAGCCCAGGGGAAAATGCCCTGAGAAAGCTTACCCACCAACAGTTCAGGGCCCTTTCAAACAGCACATTTATAGCACTAAAGTGATTCCACTTTAGCTGCCATGGCAATTTCTCGTGGTATCATGGAATGTCAGGTTAGGGAGGCACATTTTGAATTCTTAGCCAGAGAATTCTGCTGCCTCTGACCAAATTCTAACTGAGATGCAGAGTGGAATTATGGTGCCACATTTCTGGAATGTGAAAGGGTCTCAGGAAGCCTCATCAAAGGAAGCTATAGACCAGATGTGGGCAAAGTAGTCCTCAGATTACCCCCTTTTCTGATGAAAAAGGATGAATTGACACCTTCACAAATGGCAATTCACTTTTTTAGCAAGTCACTGTGTATTTCAGACACATACACGCAGAATCACTCTCACACACTGAATTTCCAAGCCAGAAATGGACTTTTAGACTCTTGTTTTGCTTTATTCTTGTTTAGACTTTTGGCGGGGTGGGGTTAACATTGGCATTCTTAGCAGTTTATGAGGTCTCAGGGGAGTTCCAGGGACAGAAAATTTGTGCCAAGATCTGATGAAGTTGCCCATTCCAGCTAAATAATGCTAGAATGATGCATACTTGAAACTAAGACCGACACAACATAAGGTGTGTTCCAAAACATCACTAAAATAATTCAAAATAAACTTCCTGACCCAAGAATATGGAAGGAAAATAGAAGCCTCTTTTGTAGAGGTAGAAACATTTCTGGAAATTGGAGGACAGACTTCAGCACAACAGTAATTCCCACTATCCTACCATGCCTCCAGTGAGTGAAGAAATTCATTGTCCCTGCCATTCCTGCATTCCAGTCAAGTTGCAATACGGCTATTCTACTTGCAGTGATTAATGGTATGGGGATCAAGGATAAAAAAAATATTATTTTATCTCTGACTGGGTTCCTTTTTGTTCTTCTTTTCGGTCCCTTCTGTATCTGTAATCATGTCATGCACCACTATAGTCCTGTTGCTCCTCTTTCCAGTGATCTTTCAGACTGTTAACCTGAGCAAAAGTGAGCTCTGTAGTCCCTTTGGCTTCAGTCTGCCTTAGTTACATGCTCCAAATTACATACCTCTATGCTTGTCTCTCCTTTGTTAGAAGAAAGCCAGAGAATCCTGCTATCGTAAAACATGCTACCCTTGCTAGTCTGACTGGTGAAGGAGCAGAAGAGATGTAAATTTGCACTGTTTTCCTCACCTCCTCTTCCCTTCTTCTCCATCCCTCTATTTTAGGACTAGGCAAAGTGTGGTCTGAGGGTTGCAAACAGCCCATGTATTTTTGTGGCCCCTGAAATCTCCACATCTCCCCAAAGCCCCCAATCTTATTATTCCCCCACCCAGTGTGACTATTGGGGTAATTTTGCATTTTTTTAAAAAATGTGTTTTTTTAGACTAAATAATCTAAGTTAAAAATATAAATATAAAACAACCCACAACATTTATACATCTACATGTACACTGGCAATTTTGCATAAAACCATGCAGAAAGCCTCCCAAATGTGTGAGAACACACCTAAATATCCCTTCTCTTACAAGCACCCAGAACACCACACTACCCCCAAATGCCCTCATTTATCTCTGCAGTCCTTCCCAAACTGGTGACAGGAGGTGACATGACATCACTTCATGCTTCCATTTTGAAATCAACTGCAGAGGAATTTGGTCTTGCTGTGGATTAAGTCATGGGTGGTTTGGGAACAACTGGCCCTTGGCACCCACATAAAATGTACACCATGTTTGTACTCCATTATTGCTACATAAGGCCTTTGTTTTTGTTTTTAACCAAGAGGTGTTCTTGTCACCTCTTCTCACTTTTTGTGTGTTTGTAGGGAGGTAAAGTATCACTGCCTCCCACCTTCAGTGTTGCAGCTGCCATTAGGAGATGGAGGAAGGACAACTGGGCCACCCTTCTATGTGGCCTGTGACTCTGGTGGCAAAGCTCCCTTGTGTCATAGATGGGGACATTACTGTAATACTTTTCTGTGAGAAGTGATTGACAGTGTTATCCTTTATATGGCACAATGTGAAGACAGATACTGAAGGAACATTGGACTGGGGAAGGAATTACCGGATATACTTGTGGATTTTGATACGACTCATGTATAAGTTGAAGGTAAAACTTAGGGGGCTATAATCCTTATCCTTCTCTGGACCTTTTCCGACCACCTGACACCACTTCCCATGTCCTGGAGGAAAGGTTTGGAAATCGGATTGGAGAGGAAAGGAAGTTGAGTTAAATAGAGTGTTGCATTGATGGAACGAGAAGGCTTTAAAATCGGATTGGGAAATTCTTACACACACACACACACACACACACACACACACCTTTGCCTCCAGGGATGAAGAGTGGGGCATCATGGTGGTGCTTCTTTCAGGACCTTTCTAAGAAGTGTTAGTGTACTGACTCGTATATAAATTGACCCAGGATTTTAGGGTCAATTTTGGGGCAAAAATTTCTCAACTTATAGTCAAGTATATACAGTAACTGTTTCTAATTATCCCACAGTCAGGGACTAGAATGAAACTCCAATGTTTACAATCCATTCTATACCACCATCAGAAATAGTTATAACTCAGGTTTTATTTAAGACTCATGCTTTCTCTTTATAATCTGAAACTGATCAAACAGCCATAGAAGATTTTACTAGACCTTACTGTATAGCTGATACTAAAGGTATTGCAAAACAATCATGCAGCTTTTTGGCTACATCTCTGCATTTCACTCAGTACTCTTACAGTTTCACCTCACTGTTTATTTTAGTTGGAACTCCTCAAACACAACACATTTAAAATGCTCATAACAGACCAAGTCTGGATAGGCTTACTTCAGCGACTTTGCTCAGGTAAATGAGATCTGAGCTTTTTAAGTGCTGAGACATGAAACTCCCTGAAAGTATACTGTTTTGAGTTCCATAGAATACATTTTAAAATTAGGACATAAATGAATGAATTATATAAAAACATGACTAATGATCAGATTTAGATAAAAAGTTGAGAATAGATTTTTTTTCAAAAAAGAGAGAGAGAGAGAGAGAGAGAGAGAGAGAGGAGGGAAGAAAAACACCACACATTCATCCTTGTTTTCTCACTGAAGACTGTGAAACAATAGGATGTAATGGGTAGTTGAAGGTGGTGGGTGAATAAGATACCTGAATAGTTAGCTCTCTCCCATCTCTATTTATCTTGACATGGTGCAGCTCCCGGTTTGCAAAATTCCCAGAATCGATAGTGAAAATAAGGGATCTGTTCTTACTCAATCTGTATCGGACTTGCAAGCTTCCTTAAAAGAAGAAGAAGAAGGAAAGAAACATTTTGATCTTTAAAAGGACCCATAACTAGAAAACTGAGATGAAGAAGCACAGAATAAATGTACCCACATAAGATCAAAGCATTTTAGGACTTTGAAGGAAACTTGTCCATAATAAGGACCTTCTTAAGATACAACGATAAGGCTGGACGGGACCAAGCAAAGTAATTTCCCACAAAATCCTTACAAATTGACCTACACAATCAATGCATCTGCACAACAGTTTGTAATAAAAGAAGGATCAAGCGAGACAATCCAGGGCACAAGAGAGTGCATATTGAGGAACTTGTTTAGTTAAATTATATCCATGCTAGACTACTGAAGCACATCAGCCAGCCATGTCACAAGTTTCACATGAAGACTAAAGTTCTTTGTAAGACTGGCTATTTTAGTAGGAGGGGGGGACCACATTGGGTTGTGTACACAAAATGCATTGATAACTTATGCTATAAAATTTCCTATTAGCAAAATACTTATATGTCATGTCTCTGCAAATTATTATTTTTCTGTAGAGGTCTTAAAAAGTGAATCAAGTTTCTTAGAGACAGAAGGCAACATAAGTGAATATACATTGATTATCATAGTCGTTTGCAAACACTGACACAATTCCTTGTACTTTTTAACTTTGTTTAAAAGCAAAGTAAATCACAAGAAGTTCACTGAAGTAATAGAGTTGTAAGGCCATAAACAAATGAAAAAAGTTTAATGTTTGCACTACTTTTTTCTATGCAGGGTTTAGAACCTTATTACATAAGAAAGGAAAGCTGAAATAAATCAGGAGAGTAGCTGCTTTCTCCTTGCCTCTCCACATGTTGTAGCACTTCCATTCTCCTTCTTGAGGCGGATGGCCATAAAAGCACGCCTTTTGCCAAATTGATTTTGCCAGCAGAACAAAAGACACACTTATATGACTGTCTCTCTCTGGAAGAGAATGGAAGTGCAACAACACCATATGGAGAGGTACGGAGCCACTACTCTTCCTATACATTTTTTTTGTCATGTAATAAAGGTACTGTATGTGTTAGTTACTTTACATGAAGAAACACAGGTGGAACATAAGTCTCCACCAGCATGCTTACAGGAGGCAGCAGAAGTTGTTCCCACTGCCTCAGTGTTTCTCACATTAACGAAAGGGGGAAAAAAGTTAGGGGGAAGTCTGGGCACAGCTCCATCTTCCCAGGTGCTGACTGGCTGTCAGGTATGACTGAGCTCATTCCAGCCAACTCTGAGCATGGAAGGAAGAAGGAATAGCCTCTGTGTCCAGCATGAATTTGCTCCTTCCTCTCATGATACTCAAGAACACCTGGAATGAGACTAGGCACCCACCCACAGGCAACCAATGGTCAGAAGATGGAGATACACCATGCACAGCCCTCCCCTGCTGTTGTTTTATGATGTAGCATGAGCATTGTAGAAGGAATTATTTGAAATCTCCTTCTGCAAGGTCCAAAAAGTCTATCCACAGCCATGGGCTCCAGTTGTGTCTGAGTAGGCTGATGAGAAAGATGCCATTCCTGATCTCCTGCTTGTAAAATGAGATGCTGTAAAATAATTACATGTGATTTTGCTAGCAATTAGATGAATTCTAAAACAGGCCACACTACACCACAGAGCTGCTAAAAAAAGACAAAGTAAATGAATTTTTCCTTGTGAGTTAGTCTTTTAGTGAAGCCATTATATCCTTCCTTATTCACCCCAGATAAACCTAGCAGATATCTTTGTCATGCAGATTCAATCAACTGTGACTTTAGTCAGTATACGGGGTGGGGGGTGGGGGGGGGAGTAACATGAGGAGAGAAACTAGGCTTTTTAAAAGAGTGGGAGCCACCATGGATTAGTGGTTTGAGCACTGGACTACAACTATGGAGACCAGAGTTCCATTCTCTCTTCACCCATGGAAACCCACCGGGTGATACTGGGCAAGTCATACTATCTTAGCCTAAGAGGAAGGCAATCAAACTTGTCAAGAAAACCCTGTGACAGGTTTACCTTAGGATTGCCATAAATTCAAAACAACATTAAGACACACCACATAAAAAATATTGATGCATAGGGTTGCAACATTAATCTACAACTGAAATCAAATAAAGCCTTCAGTGAGCTCTGGCGGTTAAAATGGTGTCAACTTGGATTGTTTTTGCAATGCAGATGTTTTCTAAATTTCCATGCCTGGGAACCATTTTACACCTGCATTTGTTATGTTATACAAAACTACAATCCCAGTTAAACCATAATGATCAATTAGACCCATTTGGCTATTTTAGAGGAATATGGAATGTGCTTGAGAGGAAAAAAACATGCAAAATCTAAATTGTCTCATTTAAATATGTGATACAAAGAGAAATGTATATAAAAGGGCTCTTTTGTGTATTCCTGAATTAGGATTTTTTGGTTGATTGGAATTCTATGCCACATTCTGCTTTCAATAAGAGTATGTTACAAACTATTTTGTTTTAATTTCTGCATCATTGCTGCCTTGTAATTGCAAGTAAAGCAATCAGCAAATTATGGTTTTGGGAGCTTTATTAGTCAGGGTTTGCTTTGTCATCTTGTCTTTTGGCCTTGTCTATCTCAGTACACATGCAAGACACAGAATGTTAGTTGAGCTATGTCTTGCTGCCAATTTATTAGCCAGCCAGTTTCACAGAATCACTACCAGCTTATTTTGTATCTCTTCTAATTACATATGAAACCAAGAACCTTATTCATAGTTCATCAAGCTAGGGCTGGGCAACTGGCAGTCTATCCATTCATCGTGGCCTACAAGATTTTTTTATCTGGCTGCTGGGAAACTCTACCAAATTTAAACAAAAGTCAGGCCAGTATTTTTGTTCACTGTTTCATGCAGAAGGGATAAAATGTTTTTAAGATTCAGAGAAATATGCATATAACCCTTCCCTCAAAAAATGGAACATTAGACAAATATTTCTATGGTTTAAACGTTCCATATATTTTGGGGAAAGGTTGTATTCAAGCTCAAATAGTAGCTGTTCTGAGAAGAAATGAGACACTGATTTTGCATTTGACTGTGTTTTGACAAAAATTTACCTCAAGCTAGACTAGTAAATAACAGCAGGAAATCTTGAACTGAGCTTTAAATGGTATCCACAGATCTTTTGAAAAAGGAGTTTCATAAGCCATGTGAACTGGGGGAGAATGATGTGTAAACTACGAGTGTCATGTGTGTCATATATGTGTCAAATCACATGATCATTTGATGACAGACTGCATGAGAGCAATAAATCAACCTAGCTGAGTAAGTGTGTGTGTGTGTGTGTGTGTGTGTGTGTGTGTGTGTGTGTGTAAAGCACCACTATTGGGGGTGGTGCTCATCTTTGTTACTAAGCTGTAGAGCCATTCTCTGAAAATGACTCTGGTCATGTGGCCAGCATGACTGCACAGAACACTATTACCTTCCCCCTGAAATGATACCTATCTATCTATTTTTCATATGCATTCTTTTGAACTGCTAGGTTGGCAGAAGCTGGGGCTATTGACTACAACTCACCCCTTAATGCGGTGCTTGGGCTTCAAACTGCCGACCTTCTGACCTTATGTTCATCAGAATTGGCATCTTAATCACTAAACCTACAATTTACTTCTAGAAATATTTACATAGAACAAGCCTATGTATGGTTTCTGCAATGTAGACTGGGATCTAGTCTAGAGAGCTCTTTTGCCAATAGCTTAAACCTTCTTTTCTCTTTGAATTGCTGCCCCCTCCTGCCTATACTTTATCTCAAAATGCTTCTGAATCCCATTGCTTACAAAAGATATTAGCCATGCAGCTTCTCTGGGGGAAAAATGTCTAACTGGGAAATTCTATCCACGTCTACAGCTACTGAGATAAATGAAACTTACTTCAAAGTAAGTGTGTATATCAGCTTGAATCTCCCTTAGGTTCATGCAGTAGCATAATTAGCAGGTGTGTCTCTGTGTGTTTGTGTGGTCTGAACCAGGTGACAGTGGCAGAGAAACTTTTCTCATGAAGGGGGTGGCAGCAGTTCTTTACTGGACCAAACCAGTTTTTCCTCAGAGCTCGCCAGGGAGGAGGCCACGGTGGCAGTCTACTCACAAGCAGGGAGTGGCTGCATCAGTCTACTTGCAGGTAGGGGCGGTGGCCCCAACTAGCAAATAGATTGCTGCCACCACCCCTAATTTCAAGTAGACCACTGCAGCTGCTTCCTACTTGTCAGTAGACTCCTGCTGCTGCTGCTTTTGTTGTAGGGAAGGAGAAGGGGTGAACAGGCCCTTTCACTTCCCAACCCCACCAGTCACACACCCCCAGCATCCCCTAGCACTGGGTGACACCAGGGGTGGGAATGCACTGGGTTCATGGGCTACTTTGTTGCTGTTATAAGCTGCCTTCAAGTGAACTTTAACTCACAGTGACCCTGTGGATGAGACACCTCCAAGACCCACTGTCCTCAAGCACTCTGCCAGGATCCTATAAACGTAGGCCTGTGACCTCTATCCATCTGGTATGTGGTCTTCCTCTCTTTCTACTGCCTTCTGCTTTTCTTATCTTTTCCAGTGAGTCATGCTTTCTCATCATGTGGCCAAAGTATGAAAGTTTCATTAGTTTCATCATCTTGGCCTCCAGGGAGAGTTCTGGCTTGATCTATTCTTGATCTGTTCTGGTACCCATTTGTTTCTCTTTTTGGCTATTGATGGTATCCTTAGTACTCTCCTCCAGCACCACATCTTAAATGAAATGATTTTATTTCTAACAGCTTTCTTCACTGTCTAGCTCTCACATCCATACATGGGTGATGGAAAATACAATGGCTTGGAAAATCCTAACTTTAGTGTTCAGTTTTATATCTTTGCACTTGAGGATTTTGGGGCTGTACAGACCAGCACTTTGTGCTGGCCTGTACGTGCAGTGAGGGCTGAGTGTCTGCACTTTCAAAGCCCTTACCATGCTGCCTGGGTGCCATATTGGTACATGCCCATCCACATGGTGCACGCCATTATGATGCATGTCAGGCGCAGCGCCCAAATGGCTCAGTGTGGGAGGGGCATCTTCATGGTGTGCCTGCATGCCTATGGTGCCATTTCTGGGATGCAAAAAGAAACCCCTTTTCAGGGCTTCTTTTTGCTCCCTCCAAAGGCTGCAGTGTGCGATTGCTGTGGCCTCCATCTGGGGCAAAAAGAAGCGGTGTCTCGCTGCCCGTATTTATAGACCCTGTGCTTTTCATCTAGTGCTGCCCTTCCTGAGCCTCTTCTGATTTTCTTCTGATCAATTATCGATCCAAGGTATGGATTGCCATCTACATTGAATTTATGAAAATCCTCCATGGTCATCACTTTTGTCTTCCTAATATTCAAAATTTATCCTGCCTTATTACTTTCTTCTTTGATTTTCTTTAGTAATTGTTTCAAGTAACTGATTTAGTTTAGTCACTGTTTCAAAACAACAATTTTTTGTTGTTGGTTCTGCTGGTATTATAGTGTCATCTGCATATCTTAGATTATTGATATTCCTTTCCTTTGAAATGTGTGGGGGCTGGGACTACATGGGAGGAGCTCATGCTCCTTCTCATATCAGGTTCAATCCCATGCTGATATTGCTGTGCAAAGAAGTCACACAGCAGACCTTGCTTCATGGTGTCATGATTTTCCTGTTGCCTCCCAGTGGTATTGGAAGGAGCAACATTGCTTCATCCCTGCCAAGAACCATCATTAACATGGCATAATCCTTACAAGCTACTGAACTACCTTTTAGGAAGTTTAGATCTCAAAAGTTATCAGTCTAAAATATCAAGATGTTTGGTGGTGGTGGTGGTAGTAAAGGGGGATATAATTTTTAGTTGGTACCAATTTTTGGCTCAATAATTGACAAATGAATTAAAAGAAATTGGAATATATCTGCATACCTTATGTATATTTATTAGATATACAGTGGTACCTCGGGATACGAAATACCCAGGTTACGAAATTTTCGGGATACGAAAAAATCCCATAGGGAATTATTGTTTCGGGTTACGAATGTTTTTTCGGGTTACGAAAAAACTTTTGGTGCTTTTTTCGGCTTTTTCGCACGGAAT
Source organism: Sceloporus undulatus (assembly GCF_019175285.1). Lineage (NCBI taxonomy): Eukaryota > Metazoa > Chordata > Lepidosauria > Squamata > Phrynosomatidae > Sceloporus > Sceloporus undulatus. The sequence continues at coordinate 244,719,322 of NC_056522.1, read as the reverse complement.
CGCGGCTTTTCCCCATTAGCGCCTATGGCAATTCGGCTTACGAAGGCTTTTCGGGTTACGAAAGCGGCCGCGTTACGAATTAATTTCGTAACCCGAGGCACCACTGTATTAGCTTAGTCCCAGCATTTAATATGCATTGGGTTGCTTGTTTAGGAAGTTAGGAACCATACTGTCAATTAAATTTGCTATCTGACTTGCTCACAAAACAGCCAAATACATGTTTACAAAATTACTGAATACAAACTGTATCATAAGCTTTATCTTTGTCTACCAGAGTAATTCTATTTAATTGAAGTAGAACTTGCCATACAGAATTCTGAAATGTTCCTAACCAATTCTTTACTCAAAGAAGGTTTATGTAGACCTTTTGTAATTCCTGATTTTATAGTCTACAATATATCTTCCAAGTTCTCCATCATCTATAATATTCCGAGTGTTTCCAAAGATCTAAAACCTCTTCTTTCTTAACACTGGTGCAGAATTTAAACAGCTAGACAAAACTAGATTCTGTCAGATAACCCCCATGTTTTTCCAATTCAAAATGCTTGCCTAAATTGGAAAATATACCTTAAGCTTGAAAAAAAAGTCTGTGTGGTGTATAACAGTTCTAAGCTATGTGTATACTTTTAAGAGCACTCCCTTCTAATGTAGATTTGTGATACTCCAAAGGTGAGCATGAAAAGCTGTTTAATAAAACCAGAATGCAGCAAACAGACTTTTGCCTAGCATTGGGGAAAATTTAGTTTGTTTGTTTATTTATATATTCATGTTATTTTTATTCCTCCTTTCTCCCAAGTTGGGACCCAAGGTGGCTGACAACATATATATAATCCAATTAAAACAGTAAAAAGTTTTAAAACCTACAAAATTAAAATATACAATGTTAAAAATGATTTAAATCAACCCTCATCCTCCAATAAAACCAGGCCTGCATGATTTTAAAAAGCTTGCTGGAATAAAAAAGTGTTTGCTTCCTGACAAAAGGCCAGCAGGGTGGGAGCCAGCCTAGCCTCCCTTTGTAGGGGTTCCAGAGGGTGGGAGCAGTCACTGAAAAGGCTCTCTCTTGTGTCCTCACCAGATGAGCCTGGGATGGTGGAGAGAAAGAGAGAAAGCTTCCTGAGGATCTTAGGGCTCTAGACTCTAGTTCATATTTTATTGCACACTTACCTAATTCCACATACTCAACTCAATATGCAAACTGACTCTCAGACATCAACATTTACATTTCTCTGAATTTTACAATGTAAAATTTTCAATTTTTTTTAAAAAAAATTGAGTACAGTACATATATTAGATGACAATGCACAACATAAGAATATATATTTATGAAAAATGTCAAATATGTATTAAATTAATTTAATGTTTTTATTGATATCACACTTTTCTCCCCAGCCAGGATTCATTTATGTTATATTTGGAAAACTTCTTTTAAAAATGTGAAATATAGATAAAATTTTATACAGAAATACATGCTGCAGAGAAATGTCCAAAATCTGTTTTAATTTGCATATAACACTCCCTCCTTTTTTAAAACCCACTGTTCTAAATGCACTGAATTTATGACAAGAAGAAATGTCAAAATTCATAAATTTAGGATTGGAAAAATTAGAAAGAGAGAGAAATCATATTTGTCCGTTCTTACATTTCCCATTCTATTCAACAATATTAAAATAAGGAATCCAATTACAGCAAAACACATAGATGATGGATAATGGATGTTTAGTATCTTCTTATGATCCTGCACCTGACAGCTGTTATTTTTTTGGGGAGCCGAAAATTGTTTGGTTTGGTAAACAATTGTTTAATTGTTCCTTTGATGCTTCTCTTATGGACCAAGAAATGTCTAGACAAGGAGAGGAAGCACCCTGATTCATCTGATAGTGTGAAAAAATAACCACCACATGGTCTGATGTATAGCTACAGTGAGCACTTAGCAATGAACATTCAATAAGAGCCCATAAATGAAAAGTATAGGCATAGAGCTACGCCATGTTCCAGTGAGTACTTATTGATTAGTTGAAATATTTTCCTCTCACTTTTCCATTTCAAATATCTAAAGTGAATTACAACAAATAGCTTTTTTAAAAATACTATACATGGCAAATGCAGAGGCTAATGTTTTATGAACAGAAGACCTAAGATATAAACAAGAAAACCATGTGGGGAGAGTAAAGCCTTCCAGATTTTGCTGGTTTCCAGTTCCCATTAGTCCTAACCACCATAGTCAACAGTCCGGGATGGTGGCAGTGGGCAACTTGGAGGATCACAGATTTCCAACCATCCAAGAGAGGGTGCAAGCCAGGTGGTACACAGTGGAACAGCTGTACAGCTTAGGTTTCTCTAAAAACAATACTGAAGAAACATGTTGCAGGAAAAAAATGTGTTGTTTTGATTCTGTGGACACTGGGCCCAGGGAGACATAGGTGGAAGAAAGATAGCAAACATGTCCTCTTGGAAGGCCAAAACAGATGTTGTGAGAAGGAAATAGTTGCTATGTCATCTTAACACAAAAACAGCCAAGGCTTTTAGTAGCTTATTAAAAGAGTGACCACACTTTTTCATCACATCATTGCACATGTGCAAGTGATTGTTAAAGAGGAGAAAATAATTACCAAAGGTGTTGATTGAAGAAGGAAAGATAACATTAGGATGGTAATTAATAACACTGTGTACTCCATATGTGCTATAAAAATTTGCATGGAGAGTCTCTTGCAGTGATTTATTGAGGATAGGAGTACCAAGAGCAAGAACATTGGTGCATTAACTCTAGATTATGTCCTGTTGGTCACAGCCAGTTATTATCAATGCCATTTGGTGTAAATTATGTTCCTGGATGACTGCTGAGTCCTGATGCAGCAGCATAGCTCCCTTTTTTTTATCACTTGGATATTTTAAAATGAACTGCTTTTTTCTATGGGAACAGCTGGCTAGAAAGCTCATTCTTCAATTAGCCACATGTGCCCTAGAGTTGCCTGATTTGTAAATGTAATCTTCTGATGGTGGAATAAGTACTGTTGTGCAATAATAGAATTTAATTTCTGGGGTACTTAAAAAAAAGATTTTGTCTCAATCCCCAGCCCTCAAGGAAGGTTGGGAAACATGTACTGATATATGCAGTTCACACCTCTGAAAGTCTAGACACAGATCCAAATAAAAACTCTGGTCATAAAACCATTCCATTCTGAAGCTTGTAATAGAATTTGTGAGGAAAATGTGTATTCAAAAAGTGTGCGCTTCAAACATGTGCAGAGAAACATAGGTATATTTTTTAAAAATATACTTTGGTCAATAAGAGAATTATTTTGGGGGGAGGCACAACAAAGAATTGTGCATGGAAATGCATATGGATTCTTGTGTGATAAGGAACAATTCTCTTGCCTGTCCTCCCCACCAGAAAACCTTAAAAAACAGATTTGCCTACTCCTATTATGAGAAACAAAAGAGAATTTGGAGTATTGTTGTTGTTATTGTTGCTCAAAAACACCGGGCAGGTTCAGAATCCTCACTGTGGTAAAGATTACAAATGGTTGCAATTTGCTTCTGCTTACTTAGATGGACATATATCTCACCAATGATCATAATGAGTGAAGCCAAGCTATTTTCTGTATTTCATGTTTCATTTAAAATTAGGTTGGGAGAATCAGCCACTGCAACAGGATATTTTGGTGCTGAAGAAAGCTCTTCCCGTTTCCACTCCAACCTACCACTGGTCTTTGTAATAATAAACCCAGGAATGTTGTTGAAGTGCCATGATACCAAGAAGATACTGTTTTTCAAAGCTTCCATGGTTTTATAACAGATACACATTCCTTGACATAGATTACCCAAAGATCTTTACATCCTCAGTGCTAACTTTCTGGTAACTATCTGAAGTAACAGAATACCTAGGAATTTGGTTCCTAGAGCTATAGGTCAGAACACAGGTGTGTATGTTTGTGTGTATGTTTGTATTAATAAACCTATTCTGGGGTAGTGATGACAACAAAGAAAGGATTGTGTTTTGTGATAATCAAACAGCTGAAAGAGGTTATCCAGTGATGTGAATCATACCACCCACTTCTACTTCTCTTGTCCACTTCCAAGGGTGTAGAACCTCATGTTCTGAAGCAGTGCTAGGTAAGGGTAACAAAACAATAAGCTGAGACTCAAACCAGACAGGATAGGGAAACTCTTATGGCTGTTATTTCTATCTGGTGAAGTAGCATTCAGCCTATTCTGAAGAGGGTTGCACTCCCACTAAAGAAAGAATAGTCAAAATGTAGCCTACCAGATTTTATGCCAAGGGGATGTGTGCTGAAAATTGGCAGAGGGTGGCTTGCAGAGTCCAGAGAATGATTAATATGATCCTTGGACTCAGTGCAAGCTCCTTTCTGAGAGGATTTGTTTGATACAGTCTTGGATTCACTCCTGCCAGTAGAGTAAGTATTCTCAACCTTTTGTTCTCAGATATTTTGGACTTCTGACTCACATAATCATTATCTATTAGTCACATGGCTGGGGCTTTGGAAAGCTGAAGTCCAACATATTTGGCAGCTCACAGGTTGAGAAGTACAGTTGGTCTGAATAGTTTAGAGCACCTTTTATCAACTCAGACTAGACAGAGATAGAGCCTGAACAGACAGGCCAAAATAAAGCTGCTTCAGATCACTTTGGAGGTGATCTGAAAAATCTATAAAGCTACAAATAGTGTGGTGACAACTAATCTCCTCCCATATCTATTTGTCCATACCCTAGGTTCATAATCAAAGCTCCTCACCATGTGCATCACAAAATAAATCTGGCAAGTGGTTATAAAACAAAGGGTCTCTTTTCAGTATTGTTGCCCCATCTGTTGAATTTCCTTTTCAAAGAGAGTTGATGAGGGCCTATGTTAACGTTATTTTGGTGGCAGCTGAAGTCTTTTCTTTTTATTTCTTCCAGCCCCAGGATGTGATTGGAAATGTTATGCTATAAATCCAGTATTTAGCTCCAAACAAAATAGACCAATTGAAACAATGGACACTGAACTGTAGTGACTTACCAAGTTCTTTCAAGATTTAATTCTATCTGAAATTAACAAATGGATTTAGGCCAATATTTTTATGGTAGGAGAGGCAGTTACAGTGGGAAGGAAGTCATGCTGATACTGTGGATGAGGCACATCCAAGCTCCCTATTTTCTACTACTTTGCTTAGGTCCTGTAGATTCAAGCCTGTGGACTCCTTGAATAAGAGAAGCCATAAGAGAGGTCTTCCTCTCTTTCTACCACATTCTACATTTTCTAGAATTATTGTCTTTTATAATGAGACATGCCTTCTCATGATGTGGCCAAACTACAACAGCTTCAATTTGATCATCTTGGCTTCCAGGGAAAGTTCAAGCTTGAACTGTTCAAGGACCCTTTTGTTAGTCATTTTGGCTATCTATGGTAACCTTAGCACACTTCTCTAGCATCACATCTTGTAAGTGTATTCTCTTACTGAAAAGGCAACAAATATACAAAGATGGGAATTCTTTAAGGCAGTGTTGCTCAAAATGGTGGATTGTGGGCCATTACTGATCCACAAGCCATCAGCTGCCACTGGTGAATTGCTACAAATGGTAGAAATGGTGAATTCCTACAAGCTCAAGTGATCTGGTGAATTACTACAAGCTCAAAAGTTTGGGAATGGAATACATGGATATTAATAACATGAATTAATTCTGGATATATGGGTTGGTCACAGAAGAAGCTGCTGTACTACCACTTTAGACAATATCATTTGAGCACGTGGTGATCAGAAAAACCATTAAAATCTGCCATTTGCCATCCCAGTTACAAGAACTCTGCTAGTGAAGCCTGAGTACTTGAATGGGCTTGAAAGCCTATACATTGGGGGTGGAGGTGGGGGAAGGCTCCAAGCAAGTCACAAATATCAATCTGCTAAGGTTTTTATCTAGAAATAACATCCAAATGTTCTACCTAAACATTTAGTCCTTTGTTTCAGTGGTAGCTAATTGTTTTTGTGTCAGTGGAGTGGCAAACCTGTTCCTGGTTTTAGTATGCTCTTTAGAGGAGTTGCCTAAAGTGTTGAATCTATTTGGGAGATAAGGTTCTTTAAAGTTTGGACTAATGCTTAAAGCACCATTTCCCCCTACTGGCATGAAAACTTCCAGCTGCTACTTTATTGCTTTCTTTGGCCAAATCTTTTACTGTTTGTGTGTGTGTTTCACTCTCTTAAAGGAGTCAAATTCTAAGTTTTTTGTTTTATTTTTATTTTAATGGACTGGTTAGCACCCTTAACATTTGTTCTTATTCACGTTGCTCACAGAATGATAAAAGGTACTTTATGTGCAAAGCCAGGGTTGCTAATCCATACTTAATCATTTTTTATTGTAAAAAAGAAAATTTAAAAGAGCATGGTTAATTAAGATATGTCCTCATTATGCAAAATGCTGTAGAAGTAACACAGTCCTTAAAGGATTTAGTAGTTAAAAAAAACAATTAAGAGAGAAGATTCTTTATAATCTTATATTTCCACACAGAACATTTGAAAATATGGCCCCAATTATGGAGGGTAAACTTAAATGTGACATCATGATGTGATGTATAATCACAATCAATTCACACAAAATGAGTAACCCCTAACATGCCTTAAAAGTATCTGTTAAGCGTACAGTCAAGACCACTGTAACAAGGTCATCTCCCCTCCCTTTCAGCTACGCTTTACTTCCCACAAAAGAGAGTACCCCAGAGATGAACTATGGAGTGATTTCAACAAATCTCTTCTCAGCACTGGCCAATAGCGGCCCTTTAGAGAAACAGTGGTAGCATGAAGACAAACGACCTGCCATATCTAATCTACTACTGAGGATGCAAATGTAGAAGGGAGAAAGGATCCTGTTCTGACTGTCTTCTGCTGCCTATAGCTAATAAAGTGGTAGAGAGACTTCCTTGCTGAAGATCATTGTTAACTAGGTTTTATCCCAGATGGCAGATGTGGAGAGTGCTGGGCTGCCAGGATGCAGCATGCAGATGAGTTACAAATTGCTCAAACAGCCTTCACTTCTCTCTGTAATCCAATCAGAGTCTCTCGGCTGCTGACTCTGGGTCTCTTCTGCATCTGTTGGCTCTTGTCTAACCTGCAGTGCCCTAAATGATTTGTTTAAAAAGGTCTCCATGAATTCAGCTAATGAAGAAGGTACCTCTCAAGTTCTTTATCATCTATACAGCAGATCAAGATATCTGCCAAGCAGGGTCCTTGACTGTGGCTTGGCCTCTTCACATCCAGCTTGCATACTCAGGGATTCAGAATGCTAACTACTATAATTACAGAGGCTGCTGAATCTGAAGCACATGATCTCTAGCTCTGGATTCTGCACATTTGTCACAGCTTCATATGTTAAATCTTCAGCTGTTTTTAAACATTAGCTGCAGCCCCTGACCACTGTTAAGTAGTGTGTGCTTGCTGAAAAGAATAAACAGAGTTAATTCATAGCCAGCTCCTGATCCTTACTTGCCAAGAGTCAGTGTGGACAAAATGTTCCTGATCAGGGATAAACAGATCTGTCAAGTCCATGGCAGTGGATATCCTTCTTTCCACAAGAAATGGAAAACTCAAAATAACATCTGTGCATTTTCAAGAAACTTACCCAGTTTCATTCCGAACTGCACAATTTCCTGAAATCTCCCTGTGACCATGACGGTTTCATTTTGCATAACTTTTTAACAAGAGGGATGGATGGATTAGATACCAGGAATTAATAAAGGCATACTGGAATTTGGGGGTTGGTTTTCTAGTCTGCCTTGTAGGAGCACCAAGGCATGCAGCAAAAATCACCATCAGTCCCCTTTCACTCTGTTGTCTAAGGAACCTCTGAACAATAGTCTGTGCTCCCCTTCTTTTTTGTTCTGTCTCCCTAATCCAATTCAATGATTCCTTCTTATTTCTGTTAATTTGCTTTATCCCTGCCAAAGCTATTTCTCTCCTACCTCCTCTTCCTCTACTGGTCCTTTTCCATGCCTACCCAGAATTGGAGGAGGCAGGTAGGTCAAGAAAGAAGAGGAGCCCAGAGCCCAGAGCCCAGAAAATTCAGGGAGCAAACTGATTATACACAGAGAGAGAGAGTGCACAAACAATAAGCAATAGAGGAGGGGTGGCAAGTACCTAACATACATGTAATGTTCACATCCTTGAGTTGTCCAAATTGAAAACTATTGATTTTCACTGGACAAGCAGGAGGGAAATTTACCTGTATCAATTAAAACATCCAAATCAGAGCAGATCAAAATGATTTTATCTGCAAAATACTGGGCAAATTGTTCTCAGCAAGCTGTTGAATTGTCTGAATTTTCCTCCTGTGTGTAAAAGACTCCTGACCACTCAAAATAGCTCCACTAGCCTGCTCCTTGTAGATGCAGTAGAGGAAGAAATTTGTCTTTGTTACAGTATTGCTACTCAGATAAGGTTTAGCTTGTGTTTGATCAGACCTGCTCTGAGTTTTCTGCCAACATCGCTCTAGTTGTTATGTCACTTATTTTATCACATTAACTTCCTGGAAAATGAGGGTGCTAGTTTGTCTCCAATATATGAGAGGAGATGTTTATTGTGTCCATTGTGACCATTTCCCTGGCCTTTACTCCATTCAGCTTGAAAACAAGCATATACACTTTTATTTCCAATAGAAACAGTTGATTTTCAATGGCCTAACCCCTTTTCCCATTAGAACATGTATTTGAACATTTCTTTTGCTTTACTAATAGATACATGCTATTGTGGAAGAGTTACATTTTGGTTGACCCACCCTGGAGTGCATCCAAATTAGGTCTTGAGATGTGGATTAGAAACACTAGTTATTCCCTGTCAGATTAAAGAGATGATGCATGGAAATCAAATTGCTTGCAGGGGGTGGAGGGGTGCTCAGCTGTCATTGAGACAGTGAATCTGTTCTTAGTTTTAGACTGAACTTTAAAAGGCACTATCCAAAATGTTGAACTTATTTTGGGGATAGTTTTAAAGTTCAGACCAAAAGCCATAAAGGATTCAATACTCCACTGGCATTGATCCTAACAGCTGCTACTGAGGGAGTATATGGAAATGCTAGATGTCCTATATTTTGTCAGACTATCAATCTTTTAAAAGAAAGGCAAAGTTCAGCCCCCTCTTCTTGTTTTGGCTCCACTAGCTGGCGAGTCACTCATTCCATCTCTTATGCACACACAATATGCAACCATAAAACAAGCGAAACAATAACAAAGTTAGCCCTCCATATACAGATCCTGCATCCATAGACTCAACCATCCATGGCTTGAATTTTTTTTTTAAATCCAAAAATCAAAACTTGACTTTGTCATTTTATAAAAGAGAAACCATTTTACTATGCATACCCACTGTATAACATCTACATCAAAGCTGCACAACATTGATCCTTCACAATTTCTATTAAAGTCAGCCCTCGGTATCCACAAATTCTTTATCCACAGTTTCAACCATCCACAGCTTGAATATATATATATATATATATATATATATATATATATATATATATATTTTAAAAAAATAGAAATTGCAAAAAGAAAACTTTGACTTTACCATTTTATTTAAGGGATAATATTTTATTATGCAATTATATTTAATGGGACTTCAGAATCCATGGATTTTGGTATCAATGAGGTGTACTGGAACCAAACACCAGCAGATACCAAGGGCCCACTGTGTATGGAGATATACTATTGCTGAATGGTTATCCAAAAAACTAGTAGTCCAGGCCAGCGCAGCACTAAATGTTAACCATCTCTACTTTCAGCTGGAAGTGCCTTTAAGAAACTCTGAAAATCTCTAAAATGTCAGCAAACTAAAGCTGCTCTGCCTCTAACTGTGCTTCTCCATTCCTCCTCAGGCAAAGAATGAGGACAAAATATATAGATGCCATGGCACACTGCAATCTTCTGCAAATATTTCAGATGAACTAGTAATATCTTTCGTTATCACCTTTACCACTGCTATGAATATTACTATTCACAGTCTCCTTTCTGATATAACAGCAAGCATAAACTGACAGCATTAGGGGAAAGTGGAGCATCAGAAGGATACTCTTAATTTAAATAACTTCAGTTTGAGACTAAGAAAAAAATGATGCACAGATAAAATACATAAAGGCATGAGGAAATGACAGACATTTTGGGCAAGAAATGTTGACAATGCAACTTCTACCATGACAGTTCCACTAAAAGTGACTTTGAAAAGGTATTTTTTTCTCCTAAAGACAATCTGAACTGAATATTTGCAGCATAGGCTGAATATGTTGAATTTTTCTGTTCAAATGACCCAATTACTGATAGAAAGCCTTGCCTGACTTTAGCAAGTCTCATAAATAAAATTCTCATGAACAAACAGTGAAATTACTGATAGGGAAGTTATCAGAGGTTTTTTCTCCAAACCAGGTCATGTTCTAATTAGTTTATATCACATGGTCAAGTCAAGTGGGTAATTCAAAACTTTCCAGTTTTCACTGTGTTAAAATTAGCAATATTTGCATATCTGTATTCACCAATCACTATTTTGCATGCTACTCCATAGGGGTGATGTGGATATAGCAGTGGATATAGTCAGTAAGGCCTTTGACAACCCCCCTTCCCCCATGATATTCTTGCAAATAAGCTAGTAAAATGTGGGCTAGATGATGAAACGGTTACATGGATTTGTAATTGGTTGACTGGCCAAACCCAAAGCATGCTCAGCAATGGCTCCTGTTCATCCTGGAAAGAAGTGGCCAGTGGGATGCCACAGGGTTTGGTCCTGGGCTCAGTGCTATTCAACATCTACAGTGCTATATAAACAATAACAATAACAATAACAACAACAACAACAATAATAATATGGTGTCTAAATTAAGGGAATTAATATTGCCACTCTATTCTGCTTTGATTAGGCTTCACCTGGAATAATGTTCAGTTCTAGGCACCACAGTTCAAAAAGGACCCAGCACTCCCCTCCCGCCTCCTGTCCAATTTCCAACAAGGGCCACCTGGAGGAACTCAGCCCCCCTTAGAATTTGTTTTAATTTTAATTTATTTCAGTCTGTAAGGAATGTTTATTGTTAGTTTTCTTTTTACTTCTTTTGCTTTGTTAATTGCTATGTATTTGTTTTATTAATTTTTTGCTGCTGTTAATTTGCTATATATTTTTGTTTTTGTTATTTACTGCTATTGTTAATTGTTATCCTATTTCATTGCTATTGTTTAATGTAATGCTATGTTACATTTGTTTATTAATTCATGTTTATTGTTATTGCTTTGTATTATCCCCTCTGTTGAAAGCCACTCGGATTCCCAGTGATTGGATGGCATATAAATTATTATTATTATTATTATTATTATTATTATTATTATTATGGATGTTGACAAGCTGGAGTGTGTCCAAAAAAGGGCCACTAAAATGATGGTCTGGAAACCATTATTATTATTATTATTATTATTATTATTATTATTATTATTTACGTTACTTATACCCCGCCCTTCAGCCCTAATGGCTCTCAGAGTGGCTTACAATTATTATTTTTAATAAGATGGTTCCCTGCACTCAGGCTTACAATCTAAAAGACACGATACAAAAGGAGAAGGGACTGGTGGTGGGGAAGGGGATGAAGTCCAGTGGTTCTTCTCTCCCTCTGATGCCTGGACCAAGGCAGATGGACTAGAGGGAGGGCTCTTCTTCTTCAGGCTAGCCCTGATGGAGCTGGGCCAGCCTATTCACTCCCTCCCAGGCTGAAGGATGAAAGTTATGGAGGGAGGAGCCTCTATCTTGGAGGGAGGAGCCATGCCCTATGAGAAACGACTTAGGGAGCTGGGTATGTTTAGCCTGGAGAACAGAATGTTAAGAGAAGATATGATACCCTATTTGAAGGGATGTCATATTGAGGATGGAGCAGCTTGTTTTCTGCTGTTCCAGAGAATAGGACCCGGAACAATGGATGTAAGCTATAGGAGAAGAGATTTCACCTCAACATTAGGAGGAACTTCCTGACAGTAAGAGCTGTTCGACAGTGGAACACACTCCCTTAGAGAATGATGGAGTTTCCTTCTTTAGCGGTCTTTAAACAGAGGCTGGATGGCCATCTGTTGGGGATGCTTTGATTGAAAGTTCCTGCATGGGAGTGGATGGCCCTTGTGGTCTCTTCCAACTCTAGGTTTCTATACACCTACTCATTGTAGAAAGGTGATGGTTTAAGAAAGTGAAAGAAAATTAATTTCAAGAGAACTGTCAAAGACAACTAGACAGGAATTTGAAGCACTGTTAAAATACATTAATAAATATTTGTAAAATTTTATGTTCACTCAGACCTCCTTTTAAGCACTGTATATCTGAAGGTCTCACTGAATTCCAATAGGTCATAATTTCACAGGATGAGCATGCTTACCAAAACTGTCTGCCATATAGAGCAACTGGATTTCTACTAGATAAATTATATGTTGCAAATGGTATTGTGTTTTCCAGCACTTTTCCACTTCAACAATATAATTATTTGGGGAATGTAATGCATACATGGTGGTGAATGCCAAGTCAAGGGATGGAAAACGGTTCAAATAATTAAATTTTATAACAGTGCATGGCAGTAAACTGTAACAGCTGAGCAATAAGTCCATCTTGTGTTCAGTATTGTTTTCTTAAAAGGTTCCAGTACAGTGACATTGTTATGAGACTGTGAGTTTTGCATCTGCACTTACCATTCTTAGAGAGGATAACAGCCAAATAGTCATGAGAAGAGGCATTGATATAGAACAGGAGGCTTGGAGCATGTGCTGTCAGGAAGGTGAAAGCAATATTTTCCTTAGAGGTAAACGTGTCTGCATAAATAGCAGAGGATGTAGAGCTTGCATTTTTGGTCACAGGATAAGGTTCCTGGAAAACATAGGTGATGGAAGTGCCAGCTTCAAAAAGTGCAGAAACCTCTAAAAATGAAAAGAAACAGTAAGCAATCATAAGAAAGCTTTGTTGGCTCAGACCACAGGACTATGTCATCTAGCAATCTGTTTTCTATAATGGTCGACCAGACACCTATGGGAAGCCCACAAACAGGACATGTAATTAAAATGGAAGCATTAAAAAGCAGTCAGACTCAAAACGTTAGACCAGAAATCTATAGAGAAGTTGAGACCTGGACCATCAAATTCAACAGGCCTTATTTCAGTGTGTATGTGTGTGTGTTCATGCATACACACCCTGAATGTGTTTGTCCACATGGAAGCCACTACAGCATGACAAGAAAACAACATTTACAAAGTTACAAGAGCCAGTCCCAAGAAAACACTAGGTTTACTCCGTAAACACACGTATATGGAAATTTCTCTTGAATGGGGTCTGATATTTTAATATTAACACAAGGAAAGTCCAATTACGACATGAAATCACCCTGTGCCAATCTGGTTTGACATAATATTCAATGTTTTGTTTAAGATAATATGCAGCTGTGTTATTTTGTTGCTGCCCCATGATAAAAGCTGATGGACAGGAAATCAGTTCAAGCTAAAAGTTATGGGGGAGGGATGTTGGGAGTGTAGAAATGAGAATCACTGATTCAAAATCACATGGGAAACAAAAGGGAGAGGTGGGTTCTTACAAAGACAAAATCTCAGGTCGTGGTGCTTTACAGTGAAAGCTTATGAATATATTACCTAGGGGCCTTACTCTTTGGATGACTGAGAATTACAGCAACATTTTCAAATATTTAAAGGCTACATAAAGTATTTATTGGCAACTGTGCAGGCAACAACAGACATGAACTGTTGAATGAATCTCTTGCTCTACAGGAGATTCTGCCCTGAATTAGATATTCCAAATTGTGCAGAGGCAGTCACTATGTACAATTAAGAAACCAATTCTTAAACTGAATTTTCTCAAGAAATTTTTTTGTTGGTTGTTTTCTGACTAAAAATTTCAAAGAGATTAGCACATATGTCTAAGAAGCATACATGTAAATTTCCAAAGTCCCCTTTTCAGCCTGTCAGATGCACTTCCTGCTACTTTAACCAGACCAAACTCTACTGATTTTAGTAGGGCACTACTAGCTTACAACAGGTAGATTCCTGTCTGATGTTTATATGTAGGAGGATATCTGTATGCAAGAGTACTAGTTAAAACTGAAATGCTCCAATAGAGCTTTGCTGTGATTTCAAAACAGAGATTATTAGGATTATTTGGACATTTCCCTAAAGAAACTTTATATCTAAAGCATGCTTTCTCTCTCTTTCTCTGTAAAGTCAACATCTATTGAGAGATGACTATGAGACCATTGTCTTCACTCCTCTAGATACCATTTTCCTCTCCCCCCTCTATCTAATTTGAGTTACAATTACCTGAATACTGAACATTAATTTCTTAGGCTGCTCCCAAGGTGAATGATAAGATGAAATCTCCAATTTACAGAGTTGTCCTATTTAAGCCTGGCAAATAATTAGAGCTTGATGGAATATTCTGCTGATGCATCGAGTTCAGCGAAATATGGAATGTTGAGCATCCCAAATAATTCATGTGACCCAGGTCTGAAATTCTAGGCTGACTGAAACAGACTGTGAATTTTTTCTTATCTACTTTGGGATTCTGGAATTAAATTATTTATTGTCCTACATGTTACTATGCATCTGAGGAAGCTGGATGAGGCAAGGGGCAAATCCCCTCATTAAATATCATGGGTTGACTGCATTTATTTATATGTTATCTCTATCATTTCTGGAGCTGTGCACAAAGAGCTTCTCAAAAGTTTCCACACTGTTGACAAAGAACTCAGAGGGACTATTAACTGAGTTTCTTCAGGCAGAGGAGAAATTTAACAGTCTTGCAGGGGTCTAGGAGCTCACCATCAGAACTAGAAATAGCATAGCTAATTGATTTTGCTCCCTGCCATCCAAGGTTCAGAAGCAGTTGTGTAGCTAAGTGGGAGGGGGCATAATTTTTTGTGGGTTTTTCAGGCTATGTGGCCATGTTCTAGAAGAGTTTCTTCCTGATATTTCGCCAGCATCTGTGGCTGGCATCTTCAGAGTGGGAGGGGGCAAATTGAGGGCTGTACCCTCCAAATAAGAATTTGTTGTTGTTGATGTGTGCCTTCATGTAGTTTCCAACTTATGGTGACTCTAAGGTTAACCTATCATGGCATTTTCTTGATATGTTTTTTTCCAGAATGTGTTTGCCATTGCCATCCTCTGGAGCTAAGAAAATGTGACTTGCTCAGGGTCACCCAGTGGGCTCACATGGGCGATCCAAGATTCAAACCCTGGTCTCCATAGTCCAACACTCAAATCACTACATCATGCTGGCTCTAAGAATACTGAACCCCAGCATGGAATTTTCCCTTAGTCCCAAAATTTCTAGCATTGCAGTAACTTAAAAATAACAACTTCAGTTCAGCATCTAGAAATGCAGTATAAGCATCCAAAGAAAAAGAAAAAGGGCAAGCAAAATAATCAAAGGAATGCCAACATAATAAATATGAGAGTTCTAGATGTGAATTTTTCAGCCCTTACAATGCTACAAATTTGGAGGCACAAGGAAAATATCATGGGCAGGCAGAATTCCTGCCCTCTTCTTTCTCCTGTCCTTCTTCTCTTGGAGAAACACAATGTAGGAATGACTGATACTATAGAGCAATGGTCCCCAAACTTTAGTCCTCCGGGTATTTTGGACTTCAACTCCCATAAGCCCTAGCCAGCTTGGCCAACAGTCAGGAATACTGGGGGTTGAAATCCAAAACATCTGGAAGACTAAAGATTGGGAACCACTGATATAGAGGAACAGTTTAAAAGGGCTGCAAAGCTTGATTGGGTGAGGAGAACCTGAGCCAGGCACTGCAATGTTAACAGGGCAGCCCTGGGAAGATATTTCAGACTGGGGTCGCTGCCATACTGAAAAATTAATGCAGTTTCACACTACTTTAACCATCATGCCTTCATCCTAAGGAATCCTGGGATTTGGAGTTTGTTGTGCCATTAGAGCTCTCAGACAGAGAAGTCTAAATGCCTCACAAGACTACAAATCCCAGAATTCTATAGTATTGAGCCATGACAATTAAAGTAATGTCAAACTGCAATAATTCTGTGGTGCAGCTGGATTCTATTTGGCTCCTCAAATGCATTAATGGCATGGAGAGACCATGCACTGAATAGGACCAACCTTCCTTTATGCAAAGTGAGGCAACAGTGATAGTCCCCCATCTTCTCCTTCTGACCTTATATCTAAGAGATATATATCCCACAGAACCAATCCTGCACCCACTGTTCTCCAAATTGACCTGCTGCTCTCAGGTGCAGTGAAGGATCCGATTTCATTGCCAATGTTGTGGTTCAACGGCTACTTCAGAACAAGATGGTGTGCCCTCTTTGTTACACATGGAATGGTGGGGGGGGGGGGGGGGGGGGGGAGGCACTATTTTGTTATTTTCCTCCAGCAGCAAGATATTTGGGGTTGACTCTAGCATAGATGCTCAGATGATATTTGAGCATATTGATATTTACTGAAAGATAAGCACCCTAAGAAGTACCACAAATCATTTAGGTCTGTTTGCACTGTTTTATTAATATATATATATATAGCCTCCAGAGCAATATTTCTCACTTCCCAGAATATCTTTCTTGATATGAAATGAATCTGAAGAAGTTTCATATGCTGGATGCAAAGACAAATGTCCCATTCTATTTTTTTTTTTTTAAATCCTGCCCCTGTAATGGTTCATCCTGATATGGATGCCATGCATTCTTGAGCTACCTGATATCAAGTAGGCTCTATTTAACCATTCTGAAACTAAACAATCAGACTGAATTTTTAATTATACAAAATTTGCCAAGAGGTTTTAATCATTGAAAGGTGACATTAAAAGTCAACATTTCCCCACAGAACATTAATAGCTTCCATTCAGTAGCTTCATATAAGGAATTCTGATCAACTTTAGTGGGGGGTGTCTAACAATTCATTTCTTCATCTTACCTTCTTTGCAGAATGGTCCCTCATATGGTGAATTGGTGCAATCACACAAGTAGCCATTAAACTTCTCCACACATTTTCCTCCATTGTGACAAAGGTTGCCATAGCTGCTGCAGTGACCAGGGCACCCAGGTTTCACTCCAGGGGTCACTTTGGCCCTCTCTTCAAGGTCCAGTTTCTGCCCATTGAGATGAAGGGACCGAATACAACCCATAAAACCTTTCTGCTTGGAGGCAGTTGCCCCTGTACAAGGGAGAGAGAGAGAGTAGAATAAAATCTGTATACCTGAAATGATCCAGTCATTAGCAAATAAAGTCCCTATTAAAGGTTTTCTCATGATGTGCACCGAGAGGATAGCTGTGAAATACTCTTTGAGGCCATCTTCATACACAGCAGCATTTTGGCTACAGGAAGCTCAGCCAGGACTGGCCTAGGGATCTAAATCTTCTTAACCTTCAAAGATGAATCATTTCTTTTGTTTTCTCCTCACTGAAGTAGAAAATCAATATTGCCATGTGATTTTCATCTGGCATTTGCACAACCAGAAGTGTTTCAAAAAATTATTCTGCACAGAAATATAGCTGGTTATTTTGTAAAAACAAAATAAGAAGTCACATTTTCATTGGCAAAGCCCATTATTTTTCCACATGGCACCATGTGTGTTTCTGGAAATACAAAAAATATAGAATTTTTGTGCAAAAACTTCCAAGATTTATTAATCCTTGGTGAACACTGCTCAAAACTCTGGCCTCTCAGTTAATTTTCCTGGCTGAGTTTCCTGAATATTGGAACCATTTTTTAATTATTATTTTTATTTGTTTGGCCAAAGAACAAATAAGGGGGAATACTTTTTTTCCATCCTAGCACTAGCTAGGCAGAGTGAATTAGCTACCTCAGGAAGTAGACTTAGGGGCTATACAGACTGCCCCACTTTCCTGGCTGGATCGGGGCCACAGCAACCTCACGCCACAGCCCCAATCAGCTTCTGGAGGGCACAAAAAGGAGCCGCAAAAAGAGGCTCCTTTTTGTGCCCTCCAAAGGGCCCCATAACCACAGCAGCACAGTTGTGTGGTGCCCCTTCAGCGCTGCATCATCTGGGCCTATGGACAGTCAATGAAGCTCACCAACCCCTAGTAGTTATTCAGTCCTGCCCTACAGACTTATGAACAAAATTCTAGCAAAGACACAATAGCAATAGCAAGTACATTTCTATTCTGCTTATCATTGCACTTAAGCATTCCCTAACAAGCTAGTTACTCATTATATTACTTTTAATGACACACACACACTTCATCTTAGTCAAAAGGCCAAGAAGCTACTTATTTTAATGGCCTATGGAAGGATGCAAGGCTGAGTGGACCTTGGACCCCCTGGGATTGAACTCACAACCTTGTGGCTGTGAATGGCTGCCGTCCTGGCATTTAACCACTGCACCATCTGGGCTCCTATCACACACACAAACATCCTACAGGGTCTCTCTCTCTGTGTATGTTATTTTCACCACTCTGGCAAGAAGGCTTCCAAAACCTTGTCATGTAGCGCAAGTCACACCTTCAACAGCTCAGTGCAGCAGAGGTAATTGATCCTTACTGTATTTATGCAAATATATCTAGCTGAGATTCTAAATGCAATGCATCTCCCTTTAAGGTGTAGAATAGCTGTTTATATTTTGCCCTCAGAATTTACAGCAAAAATTCTTGATGGTAAATTATAAAAAATTTGCAGACACAGCTGCCAACCTGGTTAAGAAGCATTACTGGGGAAGGTCTGCAAAGGAGCTCTGACTGTGAAGAGCTCCATGCAACTGGCACTCCTGCCTTATCATGGTTTCCAATTACATACATGTCTTTCTCAGAACTTCCATGTCAGTATGGTGTTGGTGGTGGTGGTGGTGGTGGTGGGGACAAATGATGAGAATGGGTATAGCTGGTGCCACTCAAAAGGAGACTTCAGTACTTGTTTCTGTGGCAACATGGCTTTCTGAAGTGCCCTTCTATTTCCTCCAGATTAGAAAGGTGAGTCTCTAGTAGTGTGTCCTGTTGCTTCTTCTCACAAAGGTAAGTGGTTATAAAAAAAAACCAGAAGAGTACCTTTAAAAAGCAGAGCCAGTTCTGACAGAGAGCTGGTCTAGGTAGACAAAGATACTTAACAGAAACCCTTACGTGGCTTCAGTTATCTGCTAAGACAACATCTCTGGGATTCAATACAGATAGCTATATCGAGCGGGCCTCACTGGGCTGCTTGAATCTGAAGCTGTTTCTTGCTAAATTCAGGTACATTCTTCTGATTTGGCTTTATTTGATGCAGTCCTGCATATTAAGATTCTCTCAAAACAAAATAGGTAACCAAAGACCTTAATTATCTGGTAACTAAAAGAAAGACAGTCTTCAACAATCACATCTGTAAAACATGAGTAAACATTTGCTGGCTATCCTTACCTACAAATAGCTGACTATTCAGCTGCAATCGGAAATGTCCTTCAGTGGGTGCTTCGACAATCTTCTTTGGAAGCTTGTCCACCTGAAGAGAAGTTTCCTTGAGATTTCTCTCAGCAAGCAAATAATGCCACTGATTATCATTCAAGGGCACTGGAGACTGGACAGTGACTTCTACTGGCCCATTGCCAACATCTACTCTGAAGGTGATCTCTTTTGGAGCTGGAAAGAATAAGGTGAGAAATATGAACATCTCTTGTCAATACTGATGAGAATTATATAAACACCCAGGATTTTTTTAACTGGGCCAAGCAACAACAATATAGCATGATTCTCATCCACTATTCTACATGAAATAGTTTGCTAATCAGAACATATGTCAAATCCTGGAACAAAAAATTAGCAAGCTTTGCTGCTACTCTCCTGGTTATTCCTTTTGTTATGAATGTAACAGATTCGTTACCCATGGAATCTATCTTGGCTAAAAGAAAAACACTAGGAGCTGTATGAGGGAAGAAAATGATTTCAGCCAGATTGAAAGGGCCACAGTGAAATTCAGGAAGGATGCTAATTGTTTCTACATTTCTCAAATTTTGAAGTAACTGAGATGAAGTTATGATGGCCTTGAAAATATGTATGGCTAGTGGAGAAAGGAAACAAAAAGAATCTCAAAGTCATTGCAGGAGTCTGGCCTAGGGGGGAAAAAACCTAAAGCACATGAAGATTGGGCGGGGGGATTAAAAAAGGACCTGTTATGATAACATAGTTGACTGCATCATATCACAAAACCAGTTTAGAGTAAGAGAGGAGGCATCACCCTCATCCTGATATGGCACCGTAAAAACATCACTGGGTTGCATTACATGAAAAAAGGTATACTAATAGTCATGAGACAATGTGCATCCTGCCATCAAAAGCTTTAATTTAGAATGCATTTCAGAGAAATAAAATAATCAGCAAAGAGTGGTCTCAATCCCATTAGTTAATTCCAACTAGAGTAAACACATTGAATCAGTTGTTAGGTGAAGAGTTAACATGGACCCACTACTTGCAGTTCCTTGCCCAGCTTCACTGACTGGTGGAAGGTAGTGAAAACCTCCTCTTCCTTGTGCCCCAATGAGAAGCTGAATGGACCTCCTCCACCCCATCTGGGTGCTGGCTTTTAAGGTGGACTGGAGAAGGATTAGCCTAGGAGACCTTACTTACTTACTTACACATATGTAACTTGGTTGCCGATGTTGACTATCAGTGCTTATTTCTTAATAAAACCTCTGACTATTAATTGTCCATTGCAAGAATGACTTTTAACTGGGGTGGGTTGTATTTTTTTTTATCATCTTGGTTATGTTTTGACTACTCTTTCCACTGTGGTAAATTAAAGTTTTCATATAAGTGTTTATTTAATTTTTAACTTTGTATTATGTATTGTTTAATCTATATTTTGCTTTAACTTATATTGTAAGCTACCTTGGGTGCCATAACAGGAGAAAGACAGAAAATAAATAAATAAATAAATAAATGTTAAAATCATGCAGAAAAACAGTTTAGTCAATAGGAAAATGTATATGTTTCAAAAATGTATATGTACAAAAATGTGTGCAGTATTTTTAAATAAAAGTGTAGAAAATGAAGAACTTCCCTTGAGAGAAAAAAATAACCCTTGAAACCTGAACCAAATCATGAGAGAATGGATGAGAAATTTTGTCATCTTTAGCTATGCAGTGACTTCATTATGTCAATTCAGAATAAGAGTAGTTATTCCTACCTTTCAAGGAAAAAAATGCTGAAAGGAAGGGAGATGTTTGTGAAAAATTAATATGCTTGCAAAAAGTGCATCCCATTTTATCCAAGTCCCTGATTCTCTTGATAGATTAATATTAAATGACAGTCTCAAACTGAATTGTATATTTTCAAAGATTAGACTGACTTGTTGAGACATCATAGGCAATCATTTGGGATAAGAAATTATTCAAAATTAGACAGCTTTCAAATGATGTGAAGATTTAATATCAGTTTAAATCTGTTATTAAAATAAACTAAGTCTGTGCTTTTAAAAGTCCCTCTTCAATTCTCCTGTTTTTTTTTAAAAAAAACATTTTTTTAGTTTGACTAAAGCCAGGAAGATCTTTTCCCTAACTATTTAAGTGAAGCCAGCTCCAGCTATGAAGATTGCTACAATATGATTATCAGAGAGATTATTGTGCTGCTTAAATCACTGCCATGCCAGAACCTGCACAACTCAGCTTTGGAAGAACTGAGCAAACAAAAGGGTTATACATCTCACACATATCTCACACAAAGCACAAAGGTTACATATCTCTGGTATTCTGAGTAAAATGAATCAGAAAGTCATAAAAAGTAAGCTAAGAGAAGATGTATTCTGGTAAAGAAATGAGAAACTAATTTTTTACATTTTATTTTGGAGGTTCATGGAAAGAAACATAAATCCAGAACCCACATCCAGATCCTATTTCTCTTTTTATCAATTACAAAACAGTATACAAATGTCTTACGAATGCTTATTTTCAATTATATATTTTCTGGGGTATTTTGACTCAGGCCCTGTGCAAACAGGCAGGAAGGGGCAGCAAGAGACCGCTCCTTTCTGCCCCGGACCGGTGTCACGGCAAACTCACACCACAGCACCGATCCAGCCTCTGCAGAGCACACAAAGGAGACGTTTTCTAACGGCTCCTTTTTGTGCCTGCAAAGAGATACCACAGCCGCTGCTGGGCAGCTTGATCATGCCCCTTTGGTGCAGCACCGTTTGGGCGCTGTGCCAAAGGGACATCATCATTGCATGCACTGTGTGAATGACTGTGCACCAAGATGGCGCCCAGGCAGCGCAGGGAGGGCTCTGAGTGTGGGGATGCTCAGCCCTCACCCCGCCTGCAGGATGGTGCTTTTTGCCTGTCTGTACGTGGCCTCAGTTGGGCCATCAAATAAGTTTGTAGACCAAGGCCTTGATATAATGATAGTGCTGGTTTGCACATTTGCTTGAGAAATCCAAATAAGTCAGTTCATATTAAAAAGTGAACCAAACAAAATTTCTCTCCCTTCCCTTTATCTATAGCCTCCAATGTATTCTGCTCAACCCCTAATTCTTCCTCCAACCCTAAGGAGCAAGCTTCAATAGATTTGCCACTGTGGCAATGCTTGATTTTTTGCTCATTTGGCTCTGGATGGCTGTATCACAGCCATCATTTTGTGACTTGATGTCATGACATGTCACTTCCTTTTGCTTCATCAGTTATTTAGGGGTTCTTGCCTTTTTGCTTTTTCAGAATGGACAGCTCCTTAAAACAGCATACAATAGCCATGCAAAGGTTTTTTTTTTTTTAACATCTTGAAAATATGTTTTTTTGGTCACAACATAATGGTTTTCACCAATTACTTGGGGTGGTGGTCATGTGGGAGCCTATGACAGGTCTGTGGAAGTCACAATGCCTGCACTAGTCATGTCCCCATGTGGGACACACAATTTGCATCATTGGATTAATTCATAACCATTCTCCCATGAAATTTGAGTTCACACTAATGGCTCAGAGAATTGTCTATCTAAGGCCTGAAACACACAGGCCAAATAAAGTGGTTTCCGGATGCTTTGAGGGGGTGGCGTTTAAATGATGCAGGCCCCCAAAGCATCCAGAAGCTGTGCCAAGCTGAGAAAAGCCAGACCTTTCAAGAGCAGATTAAATCCACTCCTGTTGGCAGCCTGCTTGGGACAGAGGCAGTGGCCTGCTTCAGGTGTGAGCCATGGGGTGACCATGGTCCCTGTCTGATTGCGGGCGGAGTGGCCTCTGGCCACTCCTTCTGGGCCATGTGCTTCAGGCCTCACTCTTCCTTCTGCAGTCTCTTCTGTCATCTCGTACGTAAGCCACTCATTTCAGTAAGTTCAGGTATGCCAAATTTTACATCCAAAAAGGTAACAAATGCACCCACAGTAACTGAGCTTTTTACATGTAAAATAGGGCCTCCTGTCTTCAAAATTAGTTTGACCCAACAAGTTCCCCAAAAGATATCCAATGAAATGTCTAGCAGCATGTCTGCTCCATTTTATAACAGCCGAATCCTTTGTTTTATTTTTTCAAAGTGTATTAAAACTCTTGTCTTGACAGACTGCATTATTTTGTTATCATTTCATGTCAAGGCCTTGCTTTTGAAAAAAATAAAATAAAATAAAATAATAGCCCTTGAGAATGAAATACAGCATACTGAAGTGTCAACCAAACAGAACTTTGATGTGCAATTAATACTAAACCATACCTCATTACCTAGTGATAATGCACCATGGCATTTACCATGGGTTTAATGAATCAAAAGGCCTTGGGGGCTTTATTTTATTAAATTTTATGTTGAAATTATTATAACCATATTATGAAATGATAGCATTTCATTCCCCGTTTGTTCACCCTGATGGAATATGGAACAGAAGGACCTTATTTCACTTTAAAGCCACAACATGATCCAACTTTCATTAATAGACTAACCTAGCAGAATAAAAGATGAGTTAAACCTACTAGTTGGGTTCTCTTTCCCTCTTTATATGCTGGGCAGTAATTGCAATTCAAGCCCAGAATGAGTCTGTGTGATTGACATACTTCACACAAAAAATGAGTCTGTGCATATTTTTGATCTCTTATTTCATGCTTCTTTGCATGTCAACTGCTTTCCAATGACATATTGCATAAATACAATTAACAGGAGCTAACATCATCTAATATCAAGAGGGGCAAGCAATTGGTAACTGATATAATACAATATCATGGAAAGCAGCCATTCGGTGTTCTACTCCAGATGGCAAATGGCAAGAACACAACAGAGCTGCCACTGAGTTAATTAAATTTTCTTCTGTTCACTACATATATTTTATTTTAATTTATTAAAATATTTATATCTAACTTTATATCCATGAGTGTCATACCAGATGAAAGGTTTAAATGATTTAGCATAATTTAAATAAAAATATATGGAAGTACTTAACAAAATAAGTTAAAACAATTAAAATCAAGCATATGTATGAAATGGATAAAATGAGTAGACCCTAAAAGGCTTTAATAAAAATCTGCATTTGAACTTGGTGCTAAAATTAAGCCAATGGTGGTGGTAATTTGGCCTCTGATGTGAGGGCATTTCCCAACTGGGGTACCAAATTTTCACAAAATGTATTACTCCCACCTGGGACAGAAACATTTGAAGCTTTATGTACATTCATATGAAGACACACAGAAAGATACCAGCACTGCCATAGTACAGATACTAAATCAACAGCTGTATACCCCCTCTCTCTGATCAGATCACTAGAATGAACAATATG
This sequence comes from Sceloporus undulatus, assembly GCF_019175285.1. Classification (NCBI taxonomy): domain Eukaryota; kingdom Metazoa; phylum Chordata; class Lepidosauria; order Squamata; family Phrynosomatidae; genus Sceloporus; species Sceloporus undulatus. The sequence goes on along the minus strand of NC_056522.1, from coordinate 244,694,639 downwards.
CCAACATTTTCAGTGTGCACACTCACAGCTTATTTCAATTCGGATGAAGTCTTTCATTCCTAAATTTTCCAAGAAGACCCCTGATGTTACTGCAGTTTTGAAGAAGAAGGAAATATCTGCAGTGAACTCCGCATGAAAGGTGGGGAAGAGAAGGTACGAGGACTCAGTGATGAATGAAGCTGAATTCCAGAACTGTCCTGCAAATAGCAACAACCTTCCCTATAGTTAATCCTAAAACAGATAATGAAAGAAGTTGCAAAGGCACATCTTTTTAGCAGTCCACAAACAGAAATCTTGGGATCATGATTGATGGTTTGATGTAAATGTCAGATTGGTGTGTGTGGTTGTGAGAGTTATGCAGAGGTGCATAATAATTATTCATAGTATGGAGAGAAAAAATGTTTTTCTTACGTTCTCGCAATTCTAAAACCCAGGGTAATCTCACGAAGCTCAACGGTGGGCAATTCAGAACAAATAAGAGAAAATACTTCACACTGTGCATAGTTAGACAGTAGTAACCACTACCATGAGATATAATGACAGTTATCACTTTAAGTGATTTTAGTAAATAATTAGAGACATTCTAGAAACATTGGAATCTAAGGCTGTGACATGGTAGTCATTGTGATAGCTACATTTTCCATCCAGTATGAGAGGCTACATGTCTCTTATTTATGTATTTTACTTTATTTCATTGATATGCCACTTTACTCCCTGAGTGGGAACCAAAGTGTCTTCCAAAGAGAATCAGTTAAAAAATCTGAACACTAAAATTTTAAAAATAGTTAGGAATCTATATATCAAACAATTGGAAATCATTTATTGGAAGTCATACAGTGGACCCTTGTTATACGCTGGGGTTTGGTTCCAAGAGCCACCGTGTATAACAAAATCCGTGTATGCTCAAGTCCCATTAAATATAATGACACAGCAAAATGGTGTCCCTAATAAAAAATGGAAAATCAAGGTAAATTTATACTTTTTTGGAACATTTTCAAACCGTGTATGCTTGAATCCGTGTATAAAAAATCCGTGTATAAGAAGGGCCGACTGTACAAAAGTTTTTAAAAATCTAAATAAGAACCTTCCCTGCTTACCAGTAAAAGCCTGCTTAAACAAAAATTCCCGGTGGAGAAAGGAAATCAGGAAGGAAGCCAGATTAGTTTCTTGTGGGAAGATGTTTCAGAGGGTGGGAGCAGCCACTGAGAAGGCTCTGTCTTATATCCTCACCATGCAAGCCTGTGATGGTGGTGGGACGAAAAGAAAGCCTTCCCTTGAAGATTTTAGATCTCATAATCTTTTAATACCAGTTGCTGGGGAACACAGCTAGAAGGGTTGTATACTGCAATCATTGGGATTCCCATAGGCCTATCATGGTAAGAAAATGCTCAAAGAGATGGACCTTCAGTCTTACCAGTGAGGCTTGGCTTATATTCTTAACTCCAACACCTACTTTATTTGAAAATATATCACAAAACCATTCTTCTTCTTTTTAAATAAATGCCCAGAAACAAATCAGACACTGAAATTATATTAAGGATCTTATGCTCAGTAGAACAAGCAGTAGGATGAATGAGTGTGTGTCTAGACACACATAGTTTTTGTGCAGCCTGTGCATAAGGTAACTGAAAAGTGCTGATACTCACTATCTCCATAGCAACGCAAAGGTCCAATTCTCCAGGCAGCTTCAGAATTAGGTCTGTTTGTATCAGTGATGACAATCTGGTTTACAGGCAAGTGTTCTTTGAAGGAAAGGAAGCCAGTATCATTGGTCCTGAATAGATAGACAGATATAAATACACATATAGAAAAGACAATTGGATTAACTGTTGAAACCCCAAACATTTATCTTTGTAGGAAAAAACCCAACAATAAATAGATACATTTATTTTACTATCAATTCAATTTCTTAAACTGCACCCACTATCTCCAAAGTGCATGCAGGTTAAAATCCTGTTGCTTATTTATTTCAAACATTTTGGGCCTTTGGAACATATCTTATTCACATCTCTTCTACAGAAAGGATGTTCCATTAACAGAGAGGAACGTCTGAAAAAAAAAGAAAGAAACCCTTTCCATTGTGGGTATGAACCGTATCTTTGATTGAGGCACAGAAAGAAAGAAAAACATGCCTTCAGCTATTTGAATACCAAGCTGTTTTAGGCCAGGTAAAACTGCCTTGATTTGGGCTTGGGGGCAAATCAGTAGCTAGCTATTTTGTTTTAAAAAATTATTGTAATATGCATAGTATGGTTTGGCCAGCCCAGCCCAATCTCCGATAGCCACATTCTGAATCATGTGAACCTTGTGGGTGATCTTCAAGGGCAACTCAGGTAATGTCTAATTAAGACAATGAAAAGAACTGTAAGGAGTTAAAGCATCAGTGGAATAACCACTATGCTCTGCTAATGTCCTCTCTGCTCCTTTTCTGTGCAAACCAGGAAGGCAACATATTCATGAACCAGATTTGGACATGGGATCTCTATAGCTGATGGCTTGTGTTTGGTGTTCCAGGGAAGAACTTCCAATTGTGAACATTGGAGGAACAGCAGTAAGCTGTGGCAGCTTATTCTTATTAACTACTGTGAATATATAGTTGCACATAGGAAGGAAAATCCTGAAGGAAATGCAATGCCATGTCACACACCAAAAAGTGATAAGTAAGAATTTCCTGCCACTGTGACAATCTTTGTTAGGGCTAGAATTCAAAAGCCAGGGAGCTTGTAACCATGTATATGTACCAGTTCTGACAGCACAGGGTGAATATGTTATGGGGTTTCCTCAGGAGAGAAAAGACAACCGAGTGTCATTTTTCAGGAACCAGATGCCACTTGAGTGGTGATGGTACAAGTCATTGTGCTTCTTGTTCACAGTTAGTCCAAGACAGTTAGGGTGTAGCTACACTGCAGAATTAAAGCAGTTTGAGACCAATTCAATGGCCATGTCACTATCCTACAGAATCCTGGGATTTTAAGTTTCGTGTGGTATTCAGTCTGGTCTGTCAGCACTCTAGTGTTTCATAGGATCCTGTAGGATAGAGTTGTAGTAGTTAAAGTGGTGTCAAACTGCTTTAATCTTGCAGAGTGACTATACCTTAAGTTGCCTAAGGAGAGTGGTCCATTGTGTAGAGACTTAAGTTCAAAAGGAATGGGGACGATGAAGTAAAATTTCTGACAGTAACTTTCCTTGTTCCTTGTAGCAAAACAAACATACAAACAAAAAACACTCATATTAAACTAAATAAGTAACAATTTGCTGCCTTGCCCCAATACCATGGACATCTTCCTCACTCTGACTAATGGTAGAGTCGATCCTGTTGTTGTTACTGAAGTGATAGTAACAGAACTGGTCTGTAACACATCTGAAATTCTGAGAAGCTGAGATTCAAACCATGTTCTCCGTACGCATAACTCAACATTGTCCAGAGATATAAACATTGAAATTAATGTAGACTTCACATCACAGCCTTTAACATGCTGTACCAGCTGAATCTTTCAAATGATTTTCAAGGGTAGCCAAAGAGATTAGTCCAACTTTGAAGGTTGCTGATGTAGGGCTTTTCTGTGAAACCAATTGAAGCATGTCCAAATAGCATATTTTGTGCACACTCCTTGTGAGAATCTCTTTCAATGACTGTTGCACGTAATAGCATATCCACATATAAAAAATGACAGGTGAGAAGTAAATGCAGGAATATAGTTTTGCTCTCTTTATAAGTATCTGTATACTTGAAGGAATCTCTGCACTTGTACTGTACATTCCATAGCAGGAAATGGGAAGTGCTTATTATTTCAATATAAAACATAATGACAAAAATAAATCATTAACACAAACATGGCCTGTTACAGACTGCCAAAATAAAGCTGCTTCGGGTCTATTTGGAGGTATGCTATTTAAATGATGGATGGGTCCTAAGAGTCCGGAGGTCGCGCCAAAGCCACACTCCATTCCTAAGCACTGGAGTGCAGCTTTTGGTGCATCTTCCGGATTCTTAGGACCCATGCATCATTTAAATAGCATATCTCCAAAGAGACCCGAAGCAGCTTTATTTTGGCAGTCTGTAACAGGCCATAATGAGCTAATGCTGAGTGAGGACTTTGCATGTTGGACTTTGCTCCATTTACACAATGGCTGTGGTGCTGGTAGACACAAAAGCCTCCAAACAGTGTTTGGGAAAACTTCTTTGGGGTTATAGCTTTCATGCTTGTTGCAGGATTTTGGAAGCCAGAGTCCAAAAAGTAATTTTTCTAAGGTCTGTTTCCAAAAACATAATGTTTCTTTAAAAAAATCAAAAGGCTCTCAGCATGGTAGTTTGTGGTGCTTCACTGGCTTCTTCATTAGGCAAGATATTACAAACCAAACAGGAGGGGGGGGGGGGGAATGCAATGAGGAAGAAGCCAGGGAAGCTTTGAAAGCTTGCAACATGTATATCGTGCATTTTCATTGGCCAATACATCAATATATCTTGATATATCAAGATATCAGTTTTGGGTGGATTTTTGACTGAATTTGCTAAATGGCCAACATGGCTACCCCTGGATGTTTTCTGGATTTTAAGATACCACATTAAAGCTGCAACAGTGGAATCATAAAGAGCCAGTGGACTGGGACCTTCATATTTGAGATTTCAACTTCCAAAAAGGTAAACTTTTCCCCCCTTAAGTTTGGCTTGGCTTGGCTTGGCTTTACCTCAACACTACCCAAAGTTTTCCTGATGCAAAAGCATAAAGGCTTCTTGAGAAATCCAGTGCCATCTGCCTAACAAAGAGGCCTGTGGCCTCACAAGAATGGAGACATATTGGATTGCAAAGGAAGTGTCTTTGTTGTGATGCAAAGTGATGTTAAATTTCCCGGACTTTGAAAATCTCCCAGTTGCCATATGGTCAGAAGGAGGAGGGACTAGTCTGTAAGATATGACCCTCCATACCATCTTAACTAAGAAGAGGAACATCAAAGTGCAGGCCTATGACTAACATCTTCAATTTCTTTCTTCTGTTTGGTTTGTAACACCCTGCTTAATGAAGAAGCTAGTGAAGCTTGGAAAGCTTGCAACATGTATATTGTGCATTTTGGTTGGCTAACAAAGATATCACTGTTTGGTAGATTTTTGACTAGATATACTGTATGGCCAGCACAGCTACCCCTGGATGTTATATTTGGGGGGGGGGTGCAATTTGGTAGCAGAAAACTGACTTGTCTAGTTTTACCTAGATTGCTGCATCACGTACTTTCACATCATATTCCCAATGAGCACGTCCATAAATATGGATACTCACAGGGGAATATATATAAATGATATGGAAATTAGCCAGCCTGCAGGACGTAACTCATAACATGTATTGAATGTGGCCCATTAGTTCAGATTTGCATCAAGTAAGTGAATGAAATGATACACCATAGCATAGTTAGGAGACAAATAAGAAGCTATATAACAGTTTTGTCATGTGTAATAAATGAGTTGAGAGGGATGAATCTTCCCACTCCCCAATTGTACTGTATTCCAGGATCCTGTACTATTAGAGAAGTTGGCCATTAATCTATGAAGAATATTCAAAATTTCTCATCCCCAACAGATGGTAGGATAGAAGTGTCATTAAATATCATTTTGTCCCTTATGGTACCCTATTTTCAACTTTTACATTAATGAAACCTCTAGTGGATAGGTGAGCTCAGTGGCATAAATATATAATGAAACCTGTGATAGATAAAGTATACTTAGAAAAATGTGCTATCAGTATATGTCTACAGTGAGGTAAATGGGAAACAAGCCAATGAAATTTAACTTCAGATCCAGTAAATTTGAGACTAGAAGTAATGTAAATTAAAAATGCAATGGGATAGTAGCTTAATTAATTTCTATCATCATGCAGTAATCAAATATCCTTTAAAGAAGTTCAACCACCAAGACTGTAAGGTACTGCAGGCAATAATGTAATGACAGTGATGTTGGAAGATCACCACATTAAGGACATTCTTAATGCAGCTCAATAAATCTTCTTGTTTAATAATCCTTCTGTCTCTCTACTTGCGATCTCTTTTAGAGGGCTATCCAAAGAAGCTATGCCATATAGGGATTGTGCAAATTTCAATATTTCCAAATTGAATACTAGCAGATATTCTTGTTCTTGATTAGAATAGATGCCTTAGCTATCAAGACATATTTGTTGTTGTATGCCTTCAAGTCATTTTTAACTTATGGCAACTCTAAGGCACATCATGAGATTTTCCAGGCAAGATTTGTTCAGAGAGGGTTCACTATGGCCTTCTTTTGAGTGGGCAAATCACCCATCGAGTTTCCATGTGTGGAAATTTAAACCCTAGGTTCCAGAGTCATATTTCAGTGCTCAAACCATTACACCACACGGGTTCTCTGACTGAAAAAAAAGTAAACCCCTTCAAGTTTCTGTTGTTTGTTGTCTTGTATTTTAGAAATCCTGGTTAAAGAAATAGGAGCTGCACCAGATGTGACCCAGGTATAAGCCAACACCCAGAAGAGGGAGCTTGTAGCACTTTGCTTCAGCTGAAGGACATCCCTTCCTCCCCTCTGCTACAATCTGGATCTCAAAGGAAGGTTGCACTGCCACCACAAATTAATGTTAGTGTACTTGGGGAATGTAGCTATCTTACCATTTTCAGCAAATCACATGTCATGTTTCAAGTTTCTGCACATTCAAACTATGGGGGGGATCTTGGCTAGATTTTGATTGACACAGGCTGTCTTGGTATGGTAAGATAGGCAGCTGAGGATTCTTCAGAGACCTCCAACTGAGACATTCTTCTAACACCTCAAGTTCTTTGTTTTCTTGGTGGGGTGGGGGTGGGGTGTGTGCTTTCTCTACAACTTGCTTAAGAAGCATCTGTGTAAAACTAGCATCTTTCCAATTTTTTGTATGTTGATGTTGTGTGTCTTCAAGTCATTTTGATCTTATGGCATCCCTAAAGTGTACCTATCATGGTTTTTTTTTTTTTTTTTTTTTTTTGGCAAGATTTGTTCAGAGGATGTTTGCCATTTGCTTCCTCAAGTCTGAGAGAGTGTGACTTGCTCAAAGTCACTCAAATCAGTGGGTTTTATGGCTGAGCTGAGAACTGAATCTCAGTCCAGTGCTCAAACCACTTCACCATATTGGCTCTCAGCACACAGAGAAAGCAATCTCTAAAGGAGAGGCTGCTTGATCTGAAAGATGCAAACAGCCTTCCCAGTGCTACTATTTCTTCATAGTCCAAGAAAGAACTCAGCATTTCACATAGGTGTGTCATTGCACAAAAATACATAGACAGTCTCCAATACTGGCCAA